>NC_138149.1:23579900-24027400 GCF_964199315.1 Orbicella franksi | reverse complement strand
CAAATTTTAATCTTGAAGCCAGGTAAGAGATTTATGTGAATGTATCGGAACACCTTACGAAGGCGAGTATGTTAGTTACTCCATGGAATATTTTCAAAATTTCCTGAACTTAAAGCGGTCGTTAGTTTTGAAAACGTAGCGGGTAGACAAATTTTATTATTGTTTTAAACTAAGGGCCACTTATACTTTCTATTCATGTATTTCAGCAGTTTCAAACAGGTGCACATTTTTAAAATGTGCCTTCAAAGTAGAGCTATTTTCTGTTTTGTTCAAAACTCGATTTAACGGGTAGAAAATCTTCTTTTAACCTTTGAAGGAACAACATTGAATTCTAATTGCAACTTGGCTAAACAAACTGCTATGATATAGCTATAGTTGAAAAAAAGAATTGGGACTTTTGAGCGAATATTAATTTTTTTTAGAATGCCGGCAATATGTGCTATTTTTCGTTTCGGCAGGCACGCAAAAAATTTTTAATCAAATAAAACTAATTTTAATGATTGACTAGGTAAGGGCTTTGAAATCCCAGCCCATGAGAAAAATCGAATTTTCGAAGTAAATCAGTGGTCGGTTTTTTACAGAGACAGCCTCTTAAACCTTCAACCATTGCCAACATAACATTCAAAACAGGGTTTAACTAGAATTTTTAAAATGTTTGAACAAAATTTTTGTGGCAATAGTATTAAAATAGATTTTAAATCCCCTATTTCAACCCTGTTTTGAGCTCAAACTACGTTAAAAACAGGGTGAAAATCATTCCAATGTCATAAAATAGGTTTTAACTATACTTGAAATACATTATAAACAAGAAGCAAAATTTTGAATTTCGTACAAAATAGCACAAAAAATACTCTATAGTGACTTCAAAATACTGTTTAAATCGTCAAAATATATTCAAAACAGTTTAAATTCAGTTTTAAAATACAGCTGTTTTGGTAGGGGTAAAGCATGGCCCAAAACTGGAAGAAAAACAGACTGGCGTACTAAACAATAGAGTTCTTTGAACATACTGTATCACGCAAATTCGAGAAGAAACTGTCGCGAACTTTTGAAATTTTACGTGTGTGAACCTTGATTGCCCAGATTTTTTTTTTCTTTTCATTTCTTTATTTATTTTTATTTTATTTTATTTATTTATTTATTTATTTTTTTTTTCATACACTTTTGCACAGTACTTGTTTTGGCTCCATATCAGACATACATGTACCAAGATGCGTTTTAAGCCCGTAAAACTACGCAGTTTTTGCCGTTTTCATAGGGGCCTGAAAGGCAATTCTTCCTTCAAAATGCTTGAAAAATTGAAAACTTCCTATTGTTAGATAGAAGAAAGGTAAAGCCCTTATACCAAGTTTATCCCGTGTTCTAGTCTTATAATCGTTTCAATGCGAAAACTGTATTTTTTTGTTGTTGTTTTTTCGTATTTTTGTTTTTCGCGAATTTCTCGAAGACTTAACATTCTTAGAAAATCGGAAAAAAATATTTTCGAAAGTAGTTCCCTGAAAGCGCTTCTTAGGCAAAGTTTCAGAATTTTCAGCTTTTCGAACCTGGTCAGTCATTCTCAATATTTCCAGTCATTGACTCTTAAATTCTCTCCACAAAGAATATTTATACTAATTTTCGATAACAAACGAGACGGGGTTTCTACACTTAAGAGCAAAATCGAGAATAATCCTCCACCGCCATGTTTATGCTCCATAATATACTACACGTTTGATAGGATTACATAATTTCCAATTTGGAAGCAGAAAGCTCCAAAAATATTACAATATCAAGATATGTAACCCAATTATAATGGCATGTAGCCCCATCAAGCGTTATTTATATTGTTTGTAAAAATGTTAGTATAGTATAGCTCAGTTTGAGAAAGTCCAAGCAAGTGTGGAAGTTTGGATCTAGAATGTAATTAGTGTCTCATGTTGACCAATACAAAGCAACAACAACAAAAACAACATTAAAAAATGTGCGTTTCAGGAGGAGGTGAATGGAAACTCTTTTCAGAGAAAATGGGCTTAACTCCAGCAGAGATCCACTTCCTCGACAAGCGAGTGATAAACCCATGTGACGTCGCATTGAGCCATAGTAGACGACAAGGTTTCATAAGAAGTGTGGGTGATCTCTACGATGCTTTGGTAGAATGTGATTTTCCTGCAATGGCTGATTTGCTGTAAAGAAAGAATCGCATCCTCAATAGATCGATGAAGTTGTTTTCTACAGGAATTCCTAAAATTAGTTGGCAAACCTATATTTCAAACTCTGTTTGTCAAGATTATCAATCCATTTTCGTTTTTAATTATAAAATACAATTTTAAGCCACGGCCAAACGATCGCAACGTTTAAATGCAACATATGCCTCGCTATTGCGACGTGTTGCAACTCGTTGTTTGACCATTTTCAAACTTGAGCCAACGACACCCATTATGTCGCAACAGGGTGGTCAAACAACGTTACGATAAGTTGCGTTGAGACTTGCTATTTTGTTTTTTTTTCGATCATGCCTAATAGTTATGAGAGGTAAATAAAATCCCACGAAGCCACTTTCCATAAAATAGTAAGTAATTTGACTCGATACTCCTATATGTCGCGTTAAAATGTTGGGCGCTCGTTTGACAGGGGCTTTATGTTTTGACCCGCTAGCAGTTTTCTTCTGTGAAAATTAAATCGTAACGAGAAACCAGAGATAAACTAAGTGACTTAAGCTTTTCCAAAATATATTTTTGTCGTGTAATGAAATATTTTTTATAGTAATGGTGATTGTAGAAATTTACAAATTGCTTCCAGTCAAAGTAGATATATCATATTTTTAACCATTCTTGATTAAAATTATTAAATGCAGTTTTTGTTTTTGAAATACCAATTTTTCTAGCGTGATTGTGTTATAGTGTTCCTATAAGTGGTGTGCGATGGGCTCTCCTTAGAGCAGTGCAAGTGTCTGGGCCTCGCGCCTGTGTAAACAATATATTAGCTATTTTAGTTTACTATAAGCTATATTAATACTCGTGGAAATTCCGGCGGGATGGTGGGTGGGGGGGGGGGGGGGGTTATTTTTGTGGTCAACAGATGGAAATTCCGGGGAGGAGGGGGCGGGAGGCTTTCGTGAAATTCCCTCCGTGGTGGGGGTATGGATATTTTCTGGAACCACCATTACAGCAGCCAAGCAACATAAAATTACGAGCACGGTCTAAAGGAAATCATATACGTAGTCTAAGGTCTAGGCGTACAGACGTCTCATACACTAAGGCTATTGGGAAGCAAAGAGATATCTTTTAAAATAGCACCCCTGGAGCTCCGATAAAGACTATACTGCCTGTGACAGTTCAAATGCACGCCGTCAGGCAAAAGGACTCGACAAGAAAAGGACTGCATTTCCAAATGTCCCCACGCAAAGACCGACGGTCGATCGTCAAAAAGCGCGTCCAGCATCTTATTAAACGTGGCGGCTCTAGTGTTGAACTCTTCATGAGGCAAACCCGTGCTGCGGTGTCGCCGAGGAAGGACTGTGCACACACCGACAGCAGTAGAAGAGTCAACAGACTGCAAAATTCGGCTAAAGTCTAAAAGGTCGCCAGTTACAACCTAGAGATAGTGAGAACTGAGATCATCTGTGCCAATCTCACGAATAATAACCCTGGGGGGAGGTTGGTGAGAACACAGAAGCTAAATTCCCGGGCTAGTCGAGGAACGGTCAACCCACCGACGCCGTGGAATAACACAGTCGCAGTTCGAATTAAATTAAAATCCATAGGGCAGAGTGACGCCTCTTCACAAAAGAATCATCCGCAATAAGAACACTTGGGGGAGGAAATGCCATGATACAAAAGGGGAAATAGCAAACAACAAGTTTATGATAATTTCTCCCAATGGCGCCAAATTCTAAATCTATCGAACAGAAACAAATCTATCGAACAGAAAACCTAGA
Organism: Orbicella franksi; assembly: GCF_964199315.1. Classification (NCBI taxonomy): domain Eukaryota; kingdom Metazoa; phylum Cnidaria; class Anthozoa; order Scleractinia; family Merulinidae; genus Orbicella; species Orbicella franksi. Next base: position 24,023,484 of record NC_138149.1, on the reverse strand, counting down.
TGAAAGAGAAACAACCCAAATATCCTACAACGTTTCAAACCCGAAGAACAAATAGAACCCCTGTGTCGAGAAACTAAGAAAAAACAACAGCCCTAACCTGTTAAGAGTGCCTGCCTGTAAAAATCAGACAAATTCTTAATTTCGCGGCAAGGGTCGAAAATTCGATTTCGCTCATATTCCTATGGTAGATAGGCTGGGGCATAACAAAAACTACTGGATAGTTTTTTTGGCAAAATATTCTTTTATTTCAAAGAAATATGCAAATTACCAAATTCGGTTAAAATCGTCATTTGACGCACCATTTTATTAAACAAGTTTGAGAGCCTCGCATGCAAAACCACATCATTCTTCCGTCTTTAAAACACTCAAATATTTCTGTGCAATGTTTAAATGTGTACTGGGTTGATTTTAGGGAATGCTGCGTTGTCTTCTTGGGTGCAGAATAATTAAATTTCGAATACATGTATTTCATTCACTTAAAAGTACTTCGTAAAAATAATCGATTTTCACCACGTGCGAAACCTTCAAATGGATTAAGCTTCTGGTGGTTGAGTCGCAGAAGGATGGTCTACAGATTCCTGTAAAAATTTCTTTGGGCAAATGATTGTGAGCGACGCGAGAGCTTTTCAAAGTACGTCAAAAATGCAGATATTTGACCATCCGTCGTCAAATTCCAATTTACGGGTTAGACATATTTTAGCACGCGCCACATGTCTTGAGCTATATTAAGTTGAAATAGACATAGAGCTGATAATTTCGAATATGTTCTAACCTTATTTGCTGTAAAAGGCAGGTCCAGATGCCGATTTGACGTGTTTCTGTCACCATTCGTCGCACATAAAGCAGAAGTTTGCTTTTGTTTACACAACGTCCGATGTACGTCGCCAACTGTCAACAGTAATTAATGGTCGAATACCATGAATCTATGACCCTCTTTCGACACATATAATCACCACTGCATCTAAGTCAAAAACGGCTAAGTGATTTGTAGATAGTTGCTTGCTTTGCACTACACCAAAATGTTGCGTTTCGGTTTGATCATTGTTTGATCTATTGCTGCTTGAATCCTTGCTTGCAGCGGTTCCTTATTTGTTCGTCACGCAATGCTGTCATCCCATTTTAGGGGGTAGGGGTAGGACAATTTCTATCCTAATACGTAAGGCTCCGTAAGGCTTGGAACCACAAGGAGCACACAATCTTGTTGAGTAGGAAGAGATTAAATTAAGCGATGAAAAGAATGAATAGTTAACCATTGCCCGTGTTGCCATCTTTTACTAGACCACCGCTACCTACATGCCCTGCGTAATACGGTAACGCTAAACTCGTACCTACGTCTTTTCTCGCTGTGCAATTATTAGTTTGGTTTACAAATAATACAGTGGGCTACCCTCGGGGAAATGGGAGGTGGTCGCTTAATAGGGGTTGGCCGCTTAATAGAGGTTGGTGTACCTATCGGGTTATACATTTCTTAGTAAACATGGAGTCAATTCAAGACAATCATTATAGACGTCATCCTCAGAGACCCATGGGTAGCTAGTGGGAGCGGGGAAAAGTCTAAACGGGTGAAAAAAAAGTTCGGGCGAGGAGCCGTTTAGACTTTTTCCCCGCCCCCGCTAACTGCCCCTGGGTCTCCGAGAATGACGTCTATCATGATTGCCTTGAATTTACTCCATGTTTACTAAGAAATTTAGCTAAATTTATAACCCGATAGTGGAAAATATTCAAGGTACACGAACCTCTATTAAGCGGCCAACCCCTATTAAGCGGCCACCACCCATTTCCCCGAGGGTAGCCCGCTGTATTATATGTAAACCAAAAATAATTGCACAGCGCGAAAAGACCTAGGTACGAGTTTAGCGTTACAGTATTGCTGCTTTTCAGTGTCACGCAGTTCAAAATAGATCAAAGTGCAAATCAAAACAGGTCAATAGATAACGTCCAGAATCTGTGAAATGAAAGAAGGTTAATATGCAAAGACTCTCGCCAAAATTCTGGTCACAGCAATTTTTCTTATGCGAGATACGCGGAGAAATTTTTTACCCAAATTTATAGAGATTTGTATGGAGACGCCATGCTCGTGCCAATCCGTATGGGCACCAACATGGCCGCCGGAAACCAACAGAAACATCTGTCACTGAGTTTTGCTACAAAAGCGTGAATTTATCCCTCGAGGAACTCTAAAACATTAAAATAATACCTTTTGTAAGACATGAACTGTTCAGATAGCCAAATTCCCCGAAATAAGTCACTTTCTTAATCATCATGACAGCTCTCTAGGCCGTTATGTCAATGCCGCGTCAAGCAAAAGCTTAGAAATTCAAGCGTAGTGTATCACTAAACCAAGAACCCATTCGAAGCGAAAATTTGTATGAATATTAGTTTCAGCTGCTCTTATACATCATTAAAGTAAAATCTCAGGAAGATCAATAGTTTTGTAGTTCGAATTTTAGTGACGTCATGTGAAAACCAGCTATTTCAACTTATTATAGCTCAAGACATGTGGCGCGTGCTAAAATATATGTCTAACCCGTAAATTGGAATTTGACGACGGATGGTCAAATATCTGCATTTTTGACGTACTTTGAAAAGCTCTCGCGTCGCTCACAATCATTCGCCCAAAGAAATTTTTACAGGAATCTGTAGACCATCCTTCTGCGACTCAACCACCAGAAGCTTAATCCATTTGAAGGTTTCGCACGTGGTGAAAATCGATTATTTTTACGAAGTACTTTTAAGTGAATGAAATACATGTATTCGAAATTTAATTATTCTGCACACAAAAAGACAACGCAGCATTCCCTAAAGTCAACCCAGTACACATTTAAACATTGCACAGAAATATTTGAGTGTTTTAAAGACGGAAGAATGATGTGGTTTTGCATGCGAGGCTCTCAAACTTGTTTAATAAAATGGTGCGTCAAATGACGATTTTAACCGAATTTGGTAATTTGCATATTTCTTTGAAATAAAAGAATATTTTGCCAAAAAAACTATCCAGTAGTTTTTGTCATGCCCTAGCCTATCTACCATAGGAATATGAGCGAAATCGAATTTTCGACCGTTGCCAAGTTATTTTCCATATTTACGGACAGGGACTCTTAAAATAGAGGTGGATACGATCTCTCTATGCAGTCGAGTCCAAAACCACATGGGATGGATAGACCGCCTACAAGGTTCGAAGAATGTTCCAATACGTTGCACCCGCTATCGGAAAACCCTAGCCAATTTAGCGAGTTAAGTTTAAATTCTAACTGAGGAACAGAATAAAATTTTTATTGTCTGGACAGTGATTTCTATATCTGAATTTTTTTACTACCTATTTACCGTACAAAGGAAACAAATTAAGTGGTTAAAATTAAACTAAACTGAAGATAAAAAAAAAAAAAAATAAAAAAAGTGGCGAGAAGAGCGAGAGAACTACTATGTTGAGTGATTCGGACTCTTCAATAAAGATACACTAGCTAGCCAGTAAAATTAGATTAGGTGAATAGATCATTTCCGAGTTGCCCTTTGCCTCTGTGTCAAAACGAGTCTTCGTGCGAAAACATTGTTATAAAAGTGCATTTCATCTGTAAGTTCATTTTCGTTACGGTCAAACTCATTTTCATTAGAAAAGTGATGCACGAAGACTCGTTTTAAAATAAAAGCAAAAAGCAACTCAAAAATGGCTTATTTGATGGCAAAAAACCGTAGATAAGTGATAGAGTAACAGCTAGTTCTATAGTCGTTAGTCATTTTGCAAAGGCTTTCTGGATTTAGTGCTGACAAGGTAGTCATACAATTTGGTCCTCGGAAAAAAAATCTACCAAAACATTTCTTAATATTTGTCCGGCATCTAACGCTAGGAGTCATTACTTTCTTTTCAACGGTTCAACTGCCTCCAGTTGCTCGAAATTTCTCGAAATTTTTCGAATTTTTGTCAATTGGATTCATTTTGAGACTATTGACTCAGGATATCAAAATAATGAATTTCGATATAGTAATAAACAGAAGAGAACGTGAAACGATAGCTGATTAGTATAACGTCTTTTAGGATTTTCCTCTAATGTCAGTTTGCTGCAAGTTTTATTGTGCAAAGGAAATGTGTCCCACCCGATCAGTACCAAACGCTCTTTTGATTTCACATTTTCCATAATTGTATTATATTGTCTAATGACAACAAGTATACCAACTAACTGGATAAAAGAGCAAAGCAGAATAATTATAACTCGGCAGAACGCAACTGAAGTATTCGTTAGCTTCGAACACAATTTTATTTCCAGCCTTGCATTGAATACATGGAATAGAATACGCGATAAATACACTTGCATTAAGATAGATACAGATGTGATTGCTAGTCAACTACTTTCGTCTGTTTTTTTTTTTTTCCAAAAGGCGTACAGATGATTATCAATAGGGTAACGCCATATTAACAGCGGGTGGGGGGGATATTGAAAGAGCAGGAAATGTATATATATATATATATATATATATATGCATGTATTTCCTATTTTAGGAGTGTAGTTATCACATGCCATTCATGCCAATATAATACAAAATAGCCACTGCACAATTGTCAAAATCCAACTTATATCATGACTTTCGCATAACATTAACCTGCCTCCCCTCGCCCCCCCCCCCCCCCCCCCAGCCAGGAAAAAAAAAGCACGAGACTGCAATGCACTTATGAAGGAGAACGATCTGAAAGTAATTAACTACATATTGATGGCTAGATTTTAGTATTGCCGATTTCAAGATTTAAAATGCAATGAAAAGGCTTTCCTTGTTACTAAATCGTCTCCCGAGTTGAAATAGTGTTTAAATTTGTCACAATAGAGCGGTTTTCAATTGAGTGTCGTAAAACCAAAACCAAAGTAATCGCTCTAGCCAATCACAAAGGACACAGACAATCCAGTGAACCAATCAAAACTCGAAACAAATACATGAAGCGCGAGAAAACGCGTTTGAGGTAGTCGCGATTGGTTTTGGTTTTACTTCTGATTGGATGAAAAAGTGGCGCGAGTTTTTTAAGCTAATCTTCCAGCGTAGTAAATGCAAAACCAATTACTTTTCGATACTCAATTGAAAACCGCTCTATAAACAACACACACACAAACAAGATTTAATTATGGCGGGTTTATGCGTCACCAGTTAACGTAAAGACAAGTCCTTTGACGACACTTGCACATCAGAGGTTTCTTTAAGAAGCTTGACTTCTGTTTGGATAAGCTAAAAATGACACAGATTGTTTCCCCTAGTTTAGTCACTCAGCCCTAAACGGAAATACATTCTAGGAATAAAAAAAAAGTTTCAACGAAATATGAATCTCTCGATCAGTTGATAGAGCGCATTTCAATTGGGTGTCGTAGAACCAAAATGAAAGTTATCACTCTAGCCAACCACAAAAGACACAGACAGTACAGTAAACCAATGAAAGCTCAAAGTAAATACAAGTAGCTGAAGAGAAGCGCGGGAAAACGTGTGCGAGCAAGCGTCGTGATTGGTTCTAGATTTGCTTCTGATTGGTTGAAAACCTGGTGTGAGTTTATTTAAGCAAGTCGTGTGGCATAGAAATGAAAACCCAAATACTTTTCGACACTTAATTGAAAACTGCTCTGAACAAAATGTTTTAGAAACTACTTGATATCCTTGGCCGCTTCTTTCCCAGCTCCATCTTTCGTGATACTCATTCCCTCATCGTCAATACGGTAATCTCTGTTTGCTTGGATGCCCTCCTGAGACCTTGTAGAAAAAGGGAGTTATTTTTTTAAATGCCCAATAAAGGTATTTTTGATGGATTAAAACGTGGATTGATTCCAAGAATGCAAGACTGAATTGCAAATAAACAATTCAACACTAAAATAGACCAACAAAGTCTTTTGGGCACCCCCTTTTACACGTGCAAAACAATCAAAGGCAAAAGCAACGATACCAAGAACAAAACTCTGTGATCATATTTTAGCGTTGAGTCAAAGCAGTGACAGTGACTTTGTACAAGTGTTCGCACAGTCAATTCCAACAAAGCCATCGATAATTTTAACCAAAGAAAACAGTTGCCTGTCGCTGATTGTCAAAGTACTTGATCTTGCTTTCACTAGAATTCCAACAATTCCTCTTTCTCTCGATGGCGCAAAAACAACTTACCACTAACTACCTAACTAAATAAGTAGCTAACTGACTGACTAACTGACTAAGTTGCTCATTCACTGACGCGCTGACTTCCTGACTCGCTGAATCACTGATTCGCTGACTCAGTGACTCGGTGACTCGGTGACACGGTGACTCACTGACTCACCGACAGACACTCCGACTGGCTGACTATCCAACTACTTACAGGCTTTCCAAGTCCGAGTCGGTCTTTGACCCATGGATCACTACACCAGTGATCGAAATCGAGCATAAGTCTGTCTGGATTCCTTGATGACATCTTGTTTCTTCCAGTACCTTCACCATCTTTTCATCATCATGTTCACCTTTCTCAAGAGTGGCATCTGTGGCTACACTGTTTTTCAAGGCAGACAGGATGCCAAGCGTTTCAACTTCTCCAGTTTGGTTTTGAAGAACGTTCGCGTCAGCTAATCCTCGTAATTCTTCCTGCAAATCGTTGAGAGGCACAAGCAAAGCCAGGCAGCATGAAAAGGACCAACGAGGATTTTTGCGCCATTCTTTGACGTAGCGATACAGGAATACTGCGTACTGTGCTGAAGTAAATGAGAAATCAAGGAGTTTGAAATAACATCATAAGCCATCAGTGTCGTAGATGAAAATTTTATGTAGGAAATAAACTTTTTCTTCGGATGAAACTAAAGAAAAGGGTTGCTTTGAGAATCTCGAAACACCCGTTCTCCGTGCCTTTTCACCAAGGAAGGAAAATCTGTTTCTCCACAATTTAAACATTTGCACCTAGCATAGAATACTTGCGCTTTTATTCGGAATACTACTTCATGTGTTAGTAAGGTCTGTAGAATAAGGCGGATTGAAACTGGAATAGTTAAAAACTATGACTAATATTATGCAAGGTAGAAACTCATTCTTCTATACGCAATGTAACTGTTGGGTAAGATCCGCTGTGGAGAAAATAACGGATCATAATTAGGCATATTGAAAACCTTAATCTGTTGAATGGGTTCTGGTAGCGCAAACTACCAGATCAAAGAACTGTAATTTGTTATAAGTGTACGTGCATCAATCTTAAAACCTTGAAACATAACATCTTGGATTTCAGGCATTTTTCAAAACTATATATAACATATCAACTTCGGAAATTGATTCCACAAAATCTAAATTATACAAATATGATACCTGAAAAGATGAAAGAAAAAAATACCTGTAAATATTTTGGAGTAAAATCTTTGTGAAATCCCAAAGCAGAAATTTAAGCTTTAAATGACTTTAAATCTTGGTGAAACAACCTTAAAAACGCTGATGTCTGATACCGAATTCTACTATTCATCACTAAACATCCTCCATAGCCCAACCCCGCTTTGAACAACTGAAGTGAACGTACGGTCGTCCTGCAAAGCTGCGGTTCGACTCCAATATTACTATAATCTTACCTACAAGTAGAACAATAACCAAGGCATTTGCTCCAAATATCAAAATCTTGAATGAAACCGCGTCCATGCTCGCGTCGATCGAGGCGGGTATGTTTTCCGCGGGTATTCTACTCGTGGCTCCAACACCAAGGTTGACAACAGTAACGGCAAGAGATGTCGCCATTAATCTGTTCTCGGTCAAATCTCGTATGGGTTTGATCCCCGAGAAGAGCATTCCGTGCATCCCAGCAATGAGCCATGCCAAACCAATGTAGGACCTGCTCTCTTCTCCTACAAGAATCAGCCCAGATGTAAGGATTACTTTACGAGACGTTTCAACCAATTCCCAATACCAAGAGCGATGTTCGTAGTTTTCAAAGAGAAAACGAAATCCTGAGATAGTTTCCATTCCAGAGCCCAGATCCTGAAGCCCGTCGACGTCCATAGTAGCTATCAATACTCTTTGCTTCCTCCAAAGAACAATGAATGAGGAGACCGGGAGGGCGATGATATAGGCAGCAGAGATATATGCCATAATAAGCCAATGATTGTAGTTTGTACCTTGGCATTTTATGCTGTAATCCGCTCTCATGTACTCGAGACACCTTTCTTCTTGGTCATCACGGCAAAGTTTCTGGCACGCTATTGGTAAGACCCTGGCTGTCTGGGAACACGTACTGAGGTATGTCACGTACAAGAAGAAGAACACATTTCTGAACACGAGCTCTTTTGTTTCTGAGATTTTTCTTGTCTTACCATCGTTCTGTGGGTTTCTATTCGTAACATTATTGCTTTACGCACTCCGTAAATGACAGCGGAAACACAGATGACGGCAGCATTTATTGCCATAATGGCAAGCAAACTTCCAAAGGCATTCACTTGAAACCGGGTGAAAGGGCAGCCCATGGGAGCAATCTGAAGTATATCCATCTGGAGTATTTCTGAATATTTGGCGATTACTTGCAGAGAGCCTGGCCACTTTATGTACGAAAAAGCTTGAAGTAAACCATGAGTGACCTGATAGAAGCCAATGACGATTTTAAGCTTGGAAAATAGCATGTCTAGAATGGGATATTTTTCCCGGTTCCTTTTCTTTCTCTTGCTTGTCCACAATAAAACTACAGTGATTATAATAGCAATAACTGCAATGATCGACAACTGTCCTACCATCCATTTCTTTGAAGGACATTGTACACACGTTTGTAACTGCTTATAGTATCCTGAGCTGCACACGTGACAGAGTGGACCTTCGTAACCATTTTCACACAGGGAATCCAAACCACCCTTACACGACTACTCTCTTGGACACCTGTAAGGCGTTGGAATCGGAAATAAGTATTTAACGCTGGAAGCATCTAATGCTGGTGAGAATGCCAGTAGATTCGTAAGGAAATGTCTGTAGCGATCTTTTTGTGTCCAGTTCCGCCATTCCCACCAATAGCCAGAATTCAAAGAAGCGTAGTCATTTCTGCATGTCAGTCTTCCTACGCATTTGCGACATTTCTCAAACATATGGGTTCCATAAAAACCTTTCAAACATTTGCAAGCACGATGCTCAGCGAAGAAATCAGTTTCTGTTCCTGTTGAGAATTGAAAAGAGTTGCAGAAGGTTCTTTTAAGGAAATTTCGGCTACAGTAGCTTCATTATAACTCAGCGTGTTCTAATTGTTAGAACATAGACATGTGCGCCAATTATATGGAGTGCGCTAGTTCACTTTCATTTTTCTACTGCATGTAATCAAGTTAAGTCTAAAGGAACGAGACCTTTCCTTAAAAACAGTCCATAACCCGTTTGTTTTCTATTATTTGTAATCTGGTAATCCCATATCTCCTTCTCCTATTTATAAATATCTTTAAACTGATCTTCAGTGTCACTGAGCACATTTCATTTTGGCTATTTACTGTTATATGATCTGATCTGCATCCACTGTAGACATGATGAATCGTGACTTGAAGATGCTTTTCTTTTGTCACGCAGTTTCCGCCTTCTGGGAAAAGTTGGCATATGTTTAGGCCCTTAATGTTTAATAAGCACCATTTGAAAATTGACTAGGTCGCTGGGTCAATTTTTTGCACTTGGAAGTGAGAATATATTAAGCATGATGATTTCGATTCATGGCTCCGATTATATAAAGACGAAATTTGTCTACCACGTCAGGATGTGTTGCTAAGTCAAGTTCAACTGCCGTGAAGTAATAGCGTTATTAATATTAACGAGCAGTTGATGAAAATTTGAGTTGACCCCTTGTTAAAATGCCAGAATACCTAAAAGAGGGATAGCGCAGATCATCCTATCCAGGTTGTAGGGTTAAAGATCACAGTCCAAAACAGTAGAGAACGAAAGAATGCCCCTTTTGAGAAATTTCAGTGATACATTTGGAAATATTGGCCGGCAAAGGATAATTATCGTTAATTCAAGACTCACGGATGGTATATTAGGTAATAATTAGGAAAATGCTTTGCAGAATCAAATTAAGCACTTGCTTTGGCACAGATATTTCAGTTGTTACCTTCTGGACAGGACTTGCAATCTTGTTTTGATGTTCCTGGCGTTTTGTCAAACTGAACAAAAGATCCATTAGGACATTTCTTGCAGCCTTCTCCAACGTAACCGACATCATCAGAGTAAAATCCTCCTGCAAAGTGAGTTTTGTTCTCAGTATAATTAAACACTGTAACAAAGCCTGCGTTCAACGACAATTCATACATGGATACTTGTTCTGGGTATTCTACAAGGGAGATACATTTGAATTATTTTAAGTGGTCGAACAGACTAAGGTCGAAGAACAAGACCTGTTTTACTATTATTAATAATTATCTATTATTATTACTGATGATATATCAACGCCTATGGGATGTTCACTAGGACACCAAAAATAAGTCTGACTTTTGGTTTGGAGAGAAAACAATAACGGCCATAAAACTAATCATTCCATACAACCATTTTGCAAGAAAATAAACGACTCACTCGCTCTGAACAAAATACAAGAACGTTAACATGGTTTTGAGTTCCTGGACTGGCGCGAACAACTTCACAAGAAACACTGTACATTCAAACGTCAGCCGCAACAACAAAAAAAGCAATGACGTCACCTGTGACCTATTGCTCTGCTAAAACGCGCGATAGCGTCGCGCACAACTGCTAATGATAGATTACATCACCGAAGATCCCCTACATGACTCAGACAAGAATCACGATTCAAGATTTTGACGTCATCAATGATCTATTACTTAACAGATGCAAAAAAAGAAGAAAATATATGTATAAAAAAATAACTAGACAGATGCACCGCAACATTGAATCTATTTGTTTAAAAATAGTTAGTGGAGCCTTCGGTCTCATTAACTTTCATCTCAAACCTTGAGCTCATAGTCTGATTATTTAAATCGCTGATAGAACTAGCGAGTGACCCCGATCCTTACAAAATCCCATGATCTCCTGTTGCAAGAGATGAAAACCAGCCGTACGCAAGACTGCATAACTTACCTGCGGGACATTGGGTGCATCCGTCAGTTCCCCTTATGAAGGGATTGGAAAATGTGCCCAGGGGACAAGGCAATAATTTACAGGCGTTGGGAGAGACATCTATCCTTCTGAATCCCGAGGCCAGCGAGCAGAAATGAGGTACGACTGTCATCGGAATAGGGGTCTTGAACGCGAATGGCTTCTCTGTCAGAACTGACAGGATTCCTAAGAGATGATAACTTGCTAGCTTACAAAAGCAATAACACTAACTCTTATTGTTTATTTTTCATGTTTTAATAATAAAAAAAAGTGAGGCAAAACATAACTACGCGATATTTATTTTTTAAAACGTTCCCTTCCATTTTGGAGAATACAGAAGATGATCTAGAATTCGAAACAAGAAGAAAAAAAATACTCCAACTGCGAACTTTAATTGCTACAAACAAACCCTAAACACTTTGTCGACATTCTTCACTGACCCTTAAAGCTACTTTTTAGATGGAAATATATTGACTGACAATTTACGGTGGATGTGTATCCCATTCTCTTCGGTTCCAGTAGGTTAAACGTTCAGCTCCGCTTTTAGATTCCGAGTTGCTTTATTTAGGCAGGCCTCACCTTTGATGCATCCTGGCAGTTGGATGCTTAGCGATTGCTTACGGACAGCCATACCAAAACCCTACGGCTAAGGAGCGGCGAGAAAGTCTTCGGAAAAAAAGTGACTCTTGTTTTAAGTCGAGCTTATATAACCGATATAGTAAGGGTTCTTGGTAATAGAAGCTTACAGAGTACATGGGAAAACATAATGAAATCTACTGACAGATGTATCGTGACTTGATTTGACTGATGTGAAAAATAGATCACTTTTGCAATTGTTGTACTTTTTATCTCGTTTTTATCGCGTCAGATCGATGCTTCTCCCTATAATAGCGAAAATGTACGGGCTGCCATATCAGCAACGTACGCCTAAAAACGGCGAGAAAGTTCTACGAAATAAACGTGACTCCTGTTTTAGCACTCGAGATTGATCGATATTTAAGGTAATGAATAATGCCACTTACAGAGTTCATGGGAAAACAAAATAACATCTACTGACAGATGTATTGTGACTTGAGTTGACTGAGTTGATCGGTAAATCACTTTTGCAATCGTTCTGTTTTTTATCATTCTGAAAGAACAATAGAATATCAGTATCTGCTCAGGAGCGCTATATTTGAGCTTAACTTCTATAAACTTCTTTTATATTAAAAAAAAAGAATACGTCACATTTGAGAATCTTGGACTCTGTGGCCAATGAAGGAATCTAAGCTCAATATCTTCAGGTTCGTCCGGAGCAAATATCTGTCACAAAGTTATCACATACATAAGATTTAATACGGGTCCATTTTTTTTTTTTTTTTAAATTTTGTTTTACCTTGGAATAGATGTTTGAAAAGATAAGCTTTGATTAAGGTCAACGTCCAAGCTTGTCCTACAACCCAGTTTAGTGACATATGAACAGAATGCAAAACGTATTTCCTTAGCAACGGTAACACCACCTGGTGTCAAACTGAATATATCATGTGACAATCGAAAATCAAAGGTATCTTTAAAACCACGATAAACGACCACACCTCATTAACGAGATGCGTACGTTTCTTTGGGATGATCTGGATCAGGATCAATGGTCTAAGATCACACGGATCAGGATACATCAAAGGTCCCGATGAATTCGTTAACTCCTTATTTATTTTGTTTGTTTGTTTGTTTTAATTTTTTCAAGGCGTTTATGTTAAGTAAACCTGTATGTTCAGTAAATTGTAGTCATTTGAAACCTTAACTAATGCAGAAAAAACGATCCAATGGTTTAACAGTGTCTTACATTGAGATGGAGCCTTCAAGTCTTCAAGATTTTAAGCTACAGAATTGAGAGAATAATTTACCGTTGTAATTTTGTACATTTCAAATGCACAAGTCGTTTTGCTTGGTGCAAGTTCTTACAGAGTATTCAAACAAAGGTGCTTTGAAGTATAACTGACCAGTTTATTAAGATGCGCGCTAGATTTTGAGAAAATTGCTTGATTTTAAGACAACAGTTAAAATGAAAGCTATGGTCATTTGTCATTAATATGTGGCGGTATTTATACCTAACCTTAACTATAAGTTAGCGTTTCAGTCATACCAGGCGAGTTTCGTCAAGCCACGGTTCGTATTTTGGAGACCAAACGAGTCCGCATGTCACCGTAGACCCAAAATTGTTCATAAAACCGGCAATATCAGAACCTTCAATTGATATCGTGGGATATCAGGACAGTTGACGATGCTCTTGTACGGCTATTTGTGAATTTCAGCATGTCAGACACAAATAGAAGGTTGTCTTTGTCTTAATTTTTACTTTTAAAAGTCCCATCTGAGACGGCAAAGAAATTAGCTTGAACATTCTAACTTACATTTCCAATCCGTCTTTGAGATTGACCCATCTGAATGCTTGTTTTTCGATTGTCGTTAGAGGATTATCCGAGAACATTCTTGAATGATAAAAGCAAAGAAAAAAAAAATTACGTTTATGCAGCGTGATATTAAAATGCTCAAATATCCAACCGCCAATATCTGTTAATTTTCCTACCCTATGACAACTTTAAGCCGGTTTGTAAAATCACCAGCACTTGCCCTAAACATTATTTTAATCAGAAACTTTTTTAACAGCAAATTCCCACAAAAATCAAACAAAATGAAATTTCTTCGGCAAGGCTAGAAAATTCAAATTCACCCGTCTTTTGCATATAGCTAGCCCCTAGCGAGAGTGGAAACAAGCTGTAGTTTTTTTTCTCTAAATAGCTTTGTCTTTCCGAGAAATACGACATTTTCGATTCAACCTTCAGACTCAATTCAATTTCATGCAATTTAGCGAGTCCCAACTGGGATGAAAATCGGCTGAGAATCGACCATTTTCATTCGATTGGCATTTCGCAACTATTAAGCGCAGAAAAGTTGTGATACAAACAGCTTATTGCAGAACTATTCCTTGTCTAAAAGAGGACAATGTTAAGAATATTGGATTAATCTAATTATTTGACGGTAAACAAAACCAGAGTGTTCTCCAAAATCGAGTTAAACAGTCGGTGAAAAGAACTGTAATTTTGACCATGTGCCATGTCTCGGAATTCCACAAGATTTTAGATTCTAACTATACTAGGATAGGTATTTCAATATATGTAAAGTTTAGTTTGGGCAAGCGATTAGGCACTCGTCAAAAAAAAAAAAAAAAATTCAAAATCGTTCACAAAAGACACAAAATCACGCCAGCAGCTACCGAGTGCGTGACCAAAAGTATTATCAGCATATCGGCATTTAATACTTCAGTTCGAAACGTCAGCATTACCAAGCAGTATAAATGACATGCACATAAAAATAACATGTTCACCTACTTCGGTTTATAGTATCCTGAATCTTGCAAACTGATTCGTTCCCTGCATTTCTTGTCAGTACTCATATCCGACTTTGAGAAGAAAACTCTCAAGTTCCATGTATGTGTTATTGGATATATCATTCTATCTGTGTTATTTGTGTCGTTTGATTAAGCCAGTAGTAACTGCTAAAGCGTTATTCCACGTGTGACTTTTGGGTTTCCATTTTGAACACGTTTGAAAGGTCTCCATTTTGAATGAAGATGTTTATCCGAGACCGGTGCGTTACAACATATTTTACAGGGGGGGTGAGGGTCGGGATTTCAAAGCTTTAAACAGAGTTACTTTTCTTTGTTTGAATTTTAAGCCACAAAGACCTTGTTAGTGTGTAGCATTTTATCGCTTTACCTACCTGGGTAATAATCCCCACTCTACCCCTACCCAGTGTGCAAAGACTTTTGCTGGACAATATGCAAATAAGAGACGCGGAGCGATCGAAGATGGTGGCTTATTTGTTTATATTGCTAATTACTGGGGATTTCTGCCTGAAAGCAGGTTGAATGATTGTACCGAACAACAAAACGGAAAACGTAGGAACATTTACGTAGGAACCTTGTAATATTGAGCGATTTGGGGCATTCAAATTCACCAGACGAATGCGTACAGGTTATGCAAAGCTAATGGAACACCGTTAAAATGGCAGGATGGGAATGAAGTTTGATAGTCAAGACATGATAACCCAGCTAAGGTAAACATATTTATATTGTTTTATGCTTAAGTCGTGCTGATATTCCTGTGATATTTCGAATTGAAGTGATTTAATGACAAAAACAATGGTAGCACTTTTGATCACGCATTCGACTGCTGGCGTTATTTTAATTTTTTTGTGTGTGATTTGAATAATTTTTTGACGAATGCCTAATCATTTGCCCAAACTAAACTTCACATGTATTGAAAGACCTATCCTAGTATAGTTAGAATCTAAAATCTTGTGGAATTCCGAGACATGGCACATGGTCAAAACGACAATTCTTTTCACCGACTGAGTAACTCGATTTTGGAGAACACTCTGGTTTTGTTTACCGTCAAATAATTAGATTAATCCAACATTCTTGAAATTGTCCTTTTTTAGACAAGGAATAGTTCTGCAATAAGCTGTTTTTATCACAACTTTTCTGCGCTCAATAGTTGCGACATGCGAATCGAATGAAAATGGTCGATTTTCAGTCCAGTTAGTTCCTGTTAGATTGATGTCTGGACTTGAAATGGATAATGTCCTTTTTCTCGGAAATACCAAGATATTTGAAGGAAAAAACTACAAAACGTTTTTACGTTTACTAAGGCCTACTTATGTGCAACAGTAGGGCAAATTAGATTTTTAAAGCCTTACCGAACTATATTTAATTTTTGTGTACATTTGCTCTTAAAAAAAGAAACAATGCAAGTCTCACTTGCACTGTAAGAGCAAGCTGAAAATTTTTGATGCAGTTTGTTATTGAGTTTAGACTGCGTAGCTGATGTAAGAGGTCATAATGGCTCGGGCAAGAGGACACTTCTAAGTTCTCTTAAAATTCGTCATTTTGTGAAGCAAATACCACTCTGGGATACTCAAAGTATAGCAATCTGTTTTCCGTTTAGAGTTTTTTAAATTTTGTTGTAAGAAGTGCCAAATGGAAACAAAAGAAAAATAAATTTAAAAAAAGATGTGCGTAAAAGGTTGACGACTTCTTCATCCTCGAGTTAGTCTTGACTAACCGGATCACGTGAAGCTTAGTTAGGAAACCTTATGCGATGTCTTTGTAGAAAGAGGCGCTACTAAATAAATAAAAAGTCCAAAGGAAAGCTGTGCAGGTCGATGGCTCAGATTAAAAACGTTTGATGCCATTTTACCGAAACAATCCATTGAGAAAAGGGCACTTCAAAGCTTTGATGGGATTAAGACTTCTTGCTTTAACGTTGGATAGTGCACTGGTCGCTTATACTCACAATACTTGATGTTTGCTTGGATTGACTTTGTAGAAGGCTCGATGTGGAATTTTCTTTAATTGATTGGCACTCAGCAAGCTAGGAGTTGACAATAAAAATAAAATGATGTTGACAGTGACAATACACACAATAAACCCTGAGCAGCCTGGACTATTTTTTTTTTTTTTTTTTTTTTTTTTTTTTTTCGTGAGCTTGGTGAGAGAGCGAAGAAGGGAGCTGCGCAGAGCCCCCTTCCCTCCCCCCATGTATTTTCAAAATTATTCACGCGATTGTAATCACACTTGCATGACGTGTGAATTAATGATCTGTTCACTTATTTATTTGATATTCACATGTCAGTCATGCTTTATATCACGCTTTAATTACGTATTCTTTTTAAAACACCACCATCTTAAATTTCTAAACATTTCCATAAATGGTCTAGATAGCAGCAGACATGTAAAGATTAAAAGGAAAACGACCAATTTTTAAGTTTAAAAGACATGTTTCAACAGAACTTCTTTCATCTTCAGTTGAATGAATGATTACAAAGCAAGTTGAATAATAAGTAGGCAAAAATGCTAATTAAGACAAATAGTAATTAGCATTTTTGCCTACTTATTATTCAACTTGCTTTGTAATCATTCATTCAACTGAAGATGAAAGAAGTTATGTTGAAACATGTCTTTTAAACTTAAAAAATTGGTCGTTTTCCTTAGAATATTTCCATAAATGTGAGAACAGCTCCGAAATTAATTTCGAACAAATAAGAAATGTAAGAAGTGCAATGGTTTTTGTATAAAATCTCTATAAAATCTAAAATCTCACTAAAACGCATTTTTAAGCTTTCAGTGCCAAAAAACTAAAACTAGTTAGAAACCGTTTGAAAACATGGTTGCAATAGAAACAGTAATTGACGGGACCAAATAACTGACACACCAAAATGTTCCTTGATAAATTTTGTCTAAAGTCACAACGTTTAGGGGGTTTATGAGAAAAAAGAGTGAGGTTAAGATATACAAGAAACGTATCGGCCCTATGTATTGACAGTACGCAGTCAGTGCGTTCGTAGGAAAAAAAAAAAAAAAAAAAGACCAATAGCTGATATTCTTTAGTAAGGTTCCGATTCCACGACTACGGAACAGAAACTAAGACACCATAAACTTCAAACATGCTCTCATACATGATTAAAAGGGTAATTTTCTAGAGCTTTACCCGCTTAATTACACCTCCTTCGATGCATACTCTAATGGACACTTGAGTTTTTGTTACACTGGAAACTTTTAGGTTAACATTGGATCTCTGACATACTTTGAAAATAAATTGATTGACCCATGCATGAGGGAGTATACTTTTCAATTTCCTTTTTATATATGCTGCAGTTGTTACTGTGTATAATATAGGCTGTCAGACTGGTAGTGTAGAGCGTGTAACGGTGTGCGAGCGTAACAGTCTTAGTATTGTGAGTACGTACCTTAGTAACGCTAACAAGATCGCCCGAAAAAAGCGAGAGATGACACATGTTTAAGTAATCTGTAATTGTTGTTTCAAACAGTTTGTATCTGGACGTCCTTATCTTGTAAGCTCTTAAAATAATAATAATAAAAAAAGAAAAAACATCAAAACAGGAAACACATATTTTGAAATACATACAGAGGGATAACAGCAGTGGTCCTGGCAAAGGTTTTTTTAGATATAAAGGCTATCGTATTGTGTTGCAGCATCCTGACAATCAAATAGCAAAATACGTTAATGGAGATTTTTTTCACTTATCATTATTTTACGTATGTTTCCAGCCCGATAGCGGACTGCGTATCTATTTAAATATCCCTAGCTCTCAAAATGAGTAAAAAAGCTTTTTGTTAGTGACTTTTGATAAGACTATTCTTTAAAATAATTCCCTTTTTTCATTTAATGAAAAGTTATAGGAAAAGCTATCTAGATTGAAGATATCAATAGTCCTCACAACAGCGCAGTGTTTTTAATAAACAGTTTATTTTTGTTACAAGGATGATACATCCAATTTCTGAATATCAAAGACATGTTAGTTAACATGATGTTCAGCTATCTTATATCCTAAAATTGTAAGTAGAGATACTTGCAGGTATCTGAGCCTTGGTGTACTACAGAACAGGCACTTCGGCAAATACTGAATATTGTTATAAGACAGATCTCTACAAGGAGATAACAATCGTAAATTACTGATTCAACTTCTCTAAAAGCTAATTGCTGGTTTTCAGTGTCATGCCATCAAAAATAGAAATTGTAAACATTAAATGAATAATGTCAAGTATCCTAAATGTGATAGATGATTCACATATAAACAACCTCGCCAGGATTTCGGTTTCTACGGTGTTTCAAACCTGCGTTATTCAGACAAATGTTTCATCCGAACTTGTAGAGCTTTGCATCGAGGAGCCATGTTGGTGTACCTCTGATGGGCACCGATAGGTTACACAGGCTATATTGAGTTTAGTTTCCTCAATTTGCTTATGTGTACCTCGTTCCTTTTTTGATGCACTTAATATTTCGTCTAATCGTATCTACAACCAAATTCTCGATCGTGATTGGTTCTGCGCGCGCCTATTTGCCACCATAGTTAGTAGAGGAGACTGGTTATGAAAGTCGCAATCTTCAAAGCGCGAAACAATAGGGCCGCTTCTGATGTTGAACGTGCCTGTCACGCGATCGCGACGGTGCACAAACCCAAACACACTTTCAAAGATGGCGGATGCAGGAGACGACTTATTCTTGTTCGGCGATGATTTTGAGGCAATTTTATACCTTCTTGACGAAGATGAAGCACTGCAGGAACAATTTTCAACTGTTGCTAGTGAGGTAAGTGCCAATTATTTGAATATTCACCCGCACTTAGTCTGTTTCTGGAGGAATTACGGAGCTGCACACGACTGTACTGTCAATGTACCCAATGTTGAAGTGAGCAAAAATGTCTTCCATGCTATTGCAAATTTGCACATAAGGGTGCGGTCATTTTCTTGTGCTATAGACATCATTCAGCGCTACAAAATCAATGCAAAGCAATCAAAGGGTAAAGCGCTCCGAAAGGAAATCATGAGGAGTCATGAACAAGAAACAGTTAGGCAAGAGTAATAAAAAACATTTTATTATCGTAGGTAAAACATGACATTATATAAAAAA
Organism: Orbicella franksi; assembly: GCF_964199315.1. Taxonomy (NCBI): domain Eukaryota; kingdom Metazoa; phylum Cnidaria; class Anthozoa; order Scleractinia; family Merulinidae; genus Orbicella; species Orbicella franksi. Next base: position 24,003,994 of record NC_138149.1, on the reverse strand, counting down.
GAAAAAAATGTTGTTGTTTATTATTTTTTATGAATATTCTAAAACACTTGTCAATCAACAAGAACATTTGAATTAAGAACTGTTCACATATACTCCAAAGCCGAATTTACCATGCCACAAAAATTCCTGTGCATGACATGTTTAGAGTCCTGGACCAGGTTGTTCAAAGTTGGGTTAAGATAACCCAGAATTAGTGCAGTAGAGAAATTATCTTCGGAAATGCCTTTGAACAAAAGAAAAAGAAACCTGGATTAAATTTAACCCCAGGTTAGTGCTAATCGGACTTCGAACAACTGGGCCCTCGAATCTGAAGGACAATAATTTTATGTACAATAATTAAGACAAGATACCTGGCTGTTAATCTTGGATACAATTTACCATTAAGTTCCATTGTAGAAACTCCATTACACAGCCTGTACCCCTCCAGTTGCCTTATTAAGTTAGATACAGTAATATTTCGAACTGTTCTACGACAATCCAGGTACAAAGGATGATCTTCAGGTAAATAGGAACCAAATACTTTCGCAGTAAAGCCAAGACTGTCATCCATAATAACTTCCAAATATGGCAGCACGTAGGGAACCACCATTTTCTTAAGCACAATTTTGTCGTCAAAGATCTTCAGGCTCCAATCACCAAGGCTTTTTAGGCTTTTAACTCGTTGGCAAAGCTCTGGAAATCCCTTGTAACAGCTGTGTGGTAAAGGCCCCTCGTTACATTTTACAACCGAACGTTCGGGACGTGGGGAAGGCTTGCTGCTTTCATGGCTCTTGTTAGGCATATTCAGCTTTGGCAAAGCTCCAAATTTGGGCTTCTTTTTAGTCATTTTCGCTGATTGATCTATCAAAAAAAGATAAAATTGTTAAACTTCGAAACAGCCAGACCTAAAACCGTATCCACTTTCAGAACGAACTTCAAACAGCCGCAACACTGATCGGTGAAAACTATTAACTCAAAGCAAATCCGACAATTTAACGAGAAAATACAGACATGTACTTACATATTTCGATATCTTCAGGCTCAAAATGTTTCTCACAGGTATATATTCTATCGCTCTTCAACTGTTCCCTGAAGTTCTGATCCATTTCTCTTGTCTTTTTTATCTCACCAAGCCATTCGTCTCGCCATGTTCCATGAGCTTCGTCACAGGCAGCTTCAAAATACCAATTCCCTTCGTTCTTTTGCACGAACCACAGCCAAATACAGAGCAATTAGCCTCTGGCATAACTTTTATATTTCTTACAAAATGACAACCATATACTGATGAAAATTACGGAGACATCTAACACATATCGCACAACTAACAAGAAACTAGTCGATGGACGCCATAATGGTTTGAAAAATGTGCACTGTCGCCATCACGTGGCAAGGCAAAAATCAAAACAAAGACATCGGTCTTTGAAGTTCGCTGACTTTCATAACCAGTCTCCTCTACTAACTATGTTGCCACGTAATCGGCGCTCGATTACGCGGGTGTCCAATTACAGGTATCCAATTTGAACTTCTTTGTAATTGGACACCTGTAATTGGATACCCACGTGATTCGCACGTTAATTGCGCGCGGCTTCCTTGCAATGTTTCCTACACTTTTTAAGACTTACATGAAAATGCGCTAAATCCGTATTCGCTCAAAAAAAAGTTCTCAAAAGACAATTTTAATTCCGGAATTTGTCATAGTTACGACTAATTAGTGATTGTACCTCGTGTCATACGATTCAGGGGATAATCGTGCTTGTAATTTCTAATCGACTTCGCGCTTCGCGCTCGTCCGATTTTGACTAGATTACTTCCTGAATTGTACTCAACTCGGTCCAATTACTATAACTTATCATACGAGGGAGGTAATGCGACCTCGGTTGTTTAGTGTAGAGTGCCACGACTAACTTACAATATCCGCAACTCTCGCTGGTTTGCAAACTCTGCCTCTGGTAGAAACGCAATAGCATTTGAAGACAAGCTTCTATAATATTAAATAATACAATAACAATTAGTGTCATGAAATATCAAATAACATTAAATAATTTATTTTACATTATTACCTTTGGCTTTCTTGCCTTGTTTATTTTCTCGCTTTTTTAATATCAAAAGAACCCATTAAAATTGCCATATATTGCGGGTTATTTTGTTACCATAACCATAAACGCGTGCAATAAGGTTCCAACTCATAGAGGAAACATGTTTCTTGAACTGGGCCAAACCACGACCGGTAGATCTGCATAAGCTTTTGATTACTAAGTCTGTTCAAATTATAGTTATTTATAAATATTTTTAGTACAATTTCCAAAGGTGAATATAAGAATTGGACATCCTGATTGGTCGAAAAGCTCATAATATGACGCTACATTTACCTCCCTAGAGCTCGGTTACTAAGCTCGCCATCTTTGCCATCTCGGCAAGTAGATATGGCGGGCAGTTGCTGAATGAAGTTTTTATTTATTCGGAAGACATCACTCTAAGTCCAGGATAGTTGAAAGGATGGAGAATTTTCAAAATGCCTGCTGTCGCCCTTGGATCAAAAATCTTTTCAAGAGCTCGTATTCAAGGCTTTTAGGAATCATAAACGCAGTGGTTGCGTGAATCGCCAGCAGTTCACATCGACTGACCGAAATTTATTTTTCTTCAAACTAAAGCTACCCATTTTTAGGCGGAGATGACACCTTTGAATAAAGTCAACAACGATAAAACAAAAGAACCGGATGAATTTATTTTTCGTAGTGTTTCGCTCGTTTGTTTTACTGCCGAACTCGATGAGCAAATTGTTTGACAATCGATGAACATGTAGGCTTATTATCAAAACTATGGCTGCATACGTGTATGCACACAAACAATTGCTTCTGTGTTTTTTTGTTTTAGTCCGTTATTTGTAGTCCTTGATATTCACTTCTGAAAGTTATACTAAAACAAAACACTATTCGTCTCAGGCTCAGTGAACATTGGAATATTCACCAATGTTCTTTCGCCTTTGGCCAATAATTGTTGATAATAAACTATGCAGTTAAATTATTCTTCGTTTTCTTTGTGTAAAATTACAGGCTTTGCTTGACTGCCTGTACAGAAGCAATTTGATAAGACCAGCTTTGCTATTGGTGAAGTATGAACTTGATTGAGGTTTTGTAGTCCGCAAGTCTATTAACAATGCTCAAACGACACCTTTTTTGACAAGGTCCTGCAGTGTGAGCAACGTATTATGACCTATAATGAATCTTTCGGCCAAAGGAGGGAAGATTGGCCTTTCCACAAATATCCGAATATTTTTTGGATACTTAGAAGTGTCAGTGACATTTAGGAAATATGAAGATATTTAGAAACATTTATAGCTTTCTTTTTTTTCTTTTTTGGCTTACCCCCGTCTTTTCCTCGCTGTTTTCTTGAAAAAATACTCAGTTCTATACTAGAAACAGTCCAGTTCAGCGACTTTCTCCTTGGAAAATGTATTCCACATCACTAAAAGCCCTACAGCAGCAATACTCCGAAATGGCTAGACTGTTAGAAAAGTCCTTCGTCTTGTTTATTCAGTTCCCGCCGAACGAAGCCGAACAAAGACTACGAAATGGCTTATGCTGGTAACATCGAGGTACTTGGATCTTCCTCCCCAACTTGTACTACTGAAAGAAAATTTTGGTCTTAGTGATTCAAAATCGTACGTCTTATTTTTAAAACAAAAATAAGAGATATTTTAAATATCTCTTATTTTTCGCAAAAAATTCTAAATATCTAGAAAAACCCTCTAATAGAGGGTTTTTTTCTAGATATTTAGAATTTTTTGCGATATTTAGAATTTTTTTTTCTTTTTTTTTTTGGGAGGGGGGGCAATTTCGGGAAAGATATCTACTCAATCTTACGCGATATTTGTGGAAAGGCCTAGGAAAAGAAAGCTCTAAAAAGAACTTGACCTCTAACTTAGGCCCGGTTCGTACGTCGCATTTCTGCCGTGTCGAATTTAATTCAATGAAGTGCGGCAGAAATGCGACTGTCGATTCAGACGTCGCACTTGCGTCGCACTTAATTCAGAATTTATACTGTCGGGTATGTCGACCAGCGACAAATGTTTTAAACGCAGAGTATTCAATATGGCGGACGAACATACTGAGCGACGAAGGACTTAAATTTTGCCAAGAATTGTCCGCCGATGGAACGAGGAGGAGAAGGCTGACAATGCAGCAGTATGTGTTGTAATATAGTCAGGTTGCATTGAGCAAAAAATGGCCAAGTTTCTTTTTCTTTGGCGGAACCAAATTTACGCATGCTCAATACATTAACATAATGTATGAATTAGATTCGACACGGCAGAAATTCGACAGTTTGAATCGGTGTTGCATTTTTGTCGGATAATGCGACAAGGCCAGTCGAACGTGCGGCGGAAATGCGGCAGCCGATTCAGACGTGGAATTTCCGTCGAATTTAATTCGTTGAAGTGAATTCGACACGGCAGAAATGCGACGTATGAACCGGGCCTTAGAAACCGCTTACGCTATGGCCGCCAAATATGTAAAGGATGACGTGTATATGGAATCTAACTATAGATACTTTTTTCATCATGAATGATTAATCGCAACGTCGTTTATTCAATTTTACCGACTAAACCTGTCTTTTATCAATATCTCCGGCAAGTTTGAACTTAAAGCCACAAAAGCTTCACTTTAAAGTGTTTGACAGCATTACGCCGTCTCGTAGCATTTTGGTTTTAATTAACAACCGCAATGACGTCATTATAACCAAATATTCATGTAGGTATGACCCATCTTTAATCCGCCACATTGCATCGTTATCAATTTATTAGTCATGCAACAACAGAAAAAAATCGACAATGGAATCATTTATGTGACATAACCTAAAAGTAAAAAAAAAAAAATAACAACAACAACAACAGGAGAAGGGGACCGGAAAGTTTCGTTCCTTACGGAAAATGTTTAAGCAAAGGCAAACAACATGAAAGAATGAAGGTACAAGGAGAAATAATTTTGATACGGGTCATCGATTGTCACATTTTAAACATTTTCTTCAAATAAGCGTTAAATCACCTGAATTAATAAACAGTTTAACATGGAGTTATATCGTTACATTAACTAAGTGAAAAATACACAATCTAACCAGAAAAGTCCTCTTCAAATACATTCTCTCTATCAAAGGGAAAAAGTGCTGTTACCTAACGCTGCCATAGCTCTGTGTCTAACTTACAGTTCGTCCAATTTTGTCAGATTGGCGAACACTCTAACAGGTAGATATTCAATAGTGTTTGAAGACAGATCTCTGTGAAAATCGACAACAGTTATGTGAAATTACAGTAATTGACGCCTTTTTAAAATCAGTTTTTAGCTGTATTTTTCATTTTATTATAACGGGACACCCAATATAAGATTTGTAATGTTGTGTGCCTCGATAAACTTACAAAGTCCTCAGATTTATCAGGTTGGAAAACACTGTGTGTGGTAGAGACCTAAGAGCATTTGAAGACAAGTTTCTGTAATATTAGAAATTAAAATAAGAACTATCATTTTTTTACATTATTATTATTATTATTACTATTATTATTATTATTATTATTATTATTATTATTATTATTATTATCGTCCTCACGTAATGTTTGCTTAGAGTTCTTAGGGCCGAGACCAGACCATGGTCCTGGTGCACTAGGGGATAGCCAGTTTTTAGCTTGATAGTACCCTTCTCAAAATGTGTGCTGTACCTAGCAACGTTATCTTTTGTAGTTCACTGATGCTTATTTGGCCGGTAATTCTTCCAAGATAAGTTTCTAGTCCCTTTTTGATAGCTCCAAGTGCTCCAATGATAACTGGTATCGTTTCCGTTCTCATGCCTCACATTCGCCTTGTTTCGATTTCCAAGTCCTTATATTTGGATAGTTTTTCAGTGACTTTCACGGATGTGTTTCTGTCTGATGGTATTGCCATGTCGATAAATTGACAGGTTTTCGTTTTGTTGTCTTTAATCACTCTATCGGGTCTGTTGGCTGTTATTTTCCTGTCTGTGTGTATTGGCATGTCCCATAATATCGTGACATCCTCGTTTTCTGTAACTGTTTCCGGATCATGGTCATACCACTTTTCTGATGTCTTTATGTTATAGTTGCGACAGACTTTCCAATGTATATACGCGGCTGCTTTATCGTGTCGGTGGGTATATTCTGTTTTCGCAAGTTCAGGACACCCAGACACGATATGGTCGATTGTTTCGTCGTATTTGTTACACATCCTGCATAGGGGGCTAGTACCGTCTTTGATAATGCTGGCGTGGTATGATCTGGTAGCTAGGCTTTGGTCTTGGGCTACGATTATGAATCTTTCCGTTTCTGCCTTGAGTCCACTGCTTTTGAGCCACTGGTTGGTTTTATGGTGGTCAACATCTGCTTCCTTTATTCTCTTTGGGTATCTTCCATGGAGGGCTTTGTCCTCCCACTGCTTTGTTAATTTTTCTTGGGTCTTATTTCGTGCCATTTGTTTGGTTCTCTTTGTATATTTGGTGGTTGTTTCTTCTGCTTTTTTTATTATCATTATCATTGTTATTATTGTTACTATTATTATTGTTACTATTATTATTATTATTATTATTATTATTGTTATTTTATGATTATAAAACCCATGAAAGGTTTTTAGTGCAGTGTGCTACGTTCTACTCACAGTTCTTGCAGATATCTCCAATTGGCAAACACCCCAACAGGTAGATGTAATCGCGTTTTGAGGACAAATTCCTGTCCTCGAATTATTTCGACATCATCCGTTTTCATGAGTATCGACCTTTATAATTTTTTTCATCCCATTTCTACAGTTTGCCTCGTTTCACTTACAGATGTGTCATATTTGCTAAATTTTCAAACACTTCTTCTGATAGGGATGCAATGGCGTTAGAACGCAAGTCTCTGAAAATGCACAAGGCAACTGTGAAATGATATTTTTACTACATTCTGAACTTTTCAAGTCTTTCAAAGGCTTCAAGTTCGGTTATCATTCAGCCACGTATTATTTAGCTTTCCGGCTTTCCGTTTAGTCAATTAAAGGACCTAAGATTAGCGATTATAGTTGCTATTTTGATGTCCACAAAGTGTTTTTGCACCATTGCGTTCATGGGTGAAAGAGCTCAAACAGAAACAATACCAGCATGCTTGCTTTTCGTCTCGCCAGTGCCAACTGAACCTAAACATCGTAAATCATAATAATTCAGACTTACAGTTTCCATAGGTTTGTGAGGTTAGGAAATATTCCAGCAGGAAGGTGTGTCAAGTTGCCCGATGAAATTGAACCGAAAACCAAGTGTGTATAACTGCGATGATCAATTATGTCTTCTTACGTTTTTGTTTTTTTAATTTGATCATTTTCTGAATTATAAAACGAATGAAATTTTGGAGCTCATAATCAACACGTGAAAACAAAGGCCATACACCGCCCCTAAAACCCAAAAAGCACAAATTAAATAGGGTCAACAAAGAGACATCATTTCATTAAGAGTTAATCTTACATTTTTTCTGTAGTCGTAGACGCGCACCTAGTAATATCTCTGAGAGATGTTAAACTACGACACTGTAGGACGCTGCCCCACCAAGAAGAACATTTGACATTACAATCCAAACGTCAACAAATCGACGTAGAATTAGCTTGTTAGTCCGTGGTACAAATAAGTGTCGTTGTTGTCTGTTGTCATTGTCATTGTTGTCGTCACTGCCGATGTCACTGTCCCCTGGCACTATCACTCGTCGTTATCGTCATCGTTATCGTAATTTTCATTGTCATTGTCATCATCACTGTCATTGTCAATGTTATTGTTATCATTGTTGCTGGTGGGAGCAAATATCGGGCAAATGATTTTGTGTGTCTGCTTTTATCTGTAATGCCCTCATGGCTCTTGAAGGGAAAAAAGACACACGAGGTAACGAGATTGCCAGATAGCGTACCTCCATCGTACTCCACACTACCGTAGAAGACAGTACCCCCCCCCCCCCACCCCACCCTTCGCTTCATACCTACAAGAATTCTTGTCACGGGAACTGTCTAAAAGGGCGATCACTGATGTTATCTCTAAGAAGGGTTGCAGATCTAGACAGTCATCAACACTTCCACCCTGAACAAAAATGCGCTTTTATCTAGGACAACATCTCTTTTCCCTTCAATCTTCATTTTGCTACTCGTACTTGCTATCGTGACGTTATAGTGCTCATAATTCAACTGAATCATACCTGACGCGGAAGAAGTGGGTTCAGAGAAAGCGAAGACACTCAACTTTAGCAGCAATAAAAGGCCAATCATTTTCAAGGTGAAAAACAGCTTTTTGTCCATAACTCAAAGCATTCCACCTGTACTATATATACTATATATAGGAAATTGAAAAAGAGAAAAAAATGAACCTGTCAAATCAGAGAGAGCGAAGGACTGAGCGCTAAGGACGAGTCACTGTTCTGATAAATTTAAATACGTTTATATGATATGATTACAAACAACTGAGAAAAAAATAAAAACTAAGAAAACAACAACAACAACAACAATGGTGACGTCATGACCCAGTGTCGCATTAATCAAAAACTCTGAACAAACCAATAGCATCAAGAATCACCAAAGTAAATCGCTTTTCTGTATACAAACTGTGAACGATGGGAAACAGGCACATGAAGCAAATGGTAGGATGTCAGGGAAACAACTCAAACTCTTAAAATAGTCGTTTCATATTGCAAGCAATACGGCAGGACTGCATGGATTTAGAGCTCTAGTTTGAGGTTGATTAATAAAAACCTCACCCACTCAATGAATGCTCCGCTAGATTAGCCCGCTGCTTACCGTCGCTTGCGAGTTGTTTGCTCAGGACCACCTCCTTAAAACTTGTCCTGTTTGAAATCGCTAACAAGTCATTCAAAAAAATAATAAAAAATAATAAAAAATAAAAGAAAATAACAAAAAAAAAAGAAAGAAAGAAAGAAAAAGAAATATCATTCCAATGAGAAACGGGTAACACAGTGAGCGATCACTAAGCTTTAGACACAGTGGCTTTGAATCTAGTAAGCTTCCTGTTGAATCTTTGTTGCCAGACTTTTGTTAATTTCGGTTAGGATGACAGCATAAAGCCATCTGTTGGGCTTTTTACATGTGCGTGGTAATTGGTAGAGTTATTTGGTTGCTTTATCCCCTAATAGCGATGGCAAAATCATTTACTTGCTGTTGTGTGGGTGTATTTGGTAGAATGTAGCTTACCTCTTATTTTTATTATTATTTTTTTTGTTAATTTTTTATTACTGTTCTACTTAAGAGTCCCTGTCCATAAAAATGGAAAATAACTCGGCAAGGATCGAAAATTCGATTTCGCTCATATTTTTATGGTAGGCTAGGGCATGACAAAAACTACTGGATAGTTTTTGTGGCAAAATATCCTTTTATTTCAAAGAAATATGCAAATTAACAAATTCCGTTAAAATCGTCATTTGACGCACCATTTTATTAAACAAGTTTGAGAGCCTCGCATGCAAAACCACATCATTCTTCCGTCTTTAAAACACTCAAATATTTTTGTGCAATGTTTAAATGTGTACTGGGTTGACTTTAGGGAATGTTGCGTTGTCTTTTTGGGTGCAAAATCATTAAATTTCGAAGACATGTATTTCATTCACTTAAAAGTACTTCGTGAATATAATTAATTTTCACCATGTGCGAAACCTTCAAATGGACCAAGCTTCTGGTGGTTGAATTGCAGAAGGATGGTCTATAGATTCCTGTAAATATTTCTTTGGGCAAATGATTGTGAGCGACGCGAGAGCTTTTCAAAGTACGTCAAAAATGCAAATATTTGACCACCCGTCGTCAAATTTCAATTTACGGGTTAGACGTATATTTTAGCATGCGCCACATGACTTGACCTATGTAAGTTGAAATAGACACAGAGCTGATAATTTCGAAATGTTCTAACCTCATTTGCTGCAAAAGGCAGGTCCAAAGCCGATTTGACGTGTTTCTAGTCGATCTCTCACCATTCGTCGCACATAAAGCATATGTTCGCTTTTGTTTACACAAGGTTAACGTCCGATGTACATCGCCTACTGTCAACCTATTATTGGTCGAATACTATGAATCTGTGACCATCTTTCTGCGCATATGAACATCACTGCATCAAAGTCTAAAACGACTGAGGCATTTGTAGATAGTTGCTCGCTTTGCGCTGCGCCAAAATATTGCGTTTGATCGATTGCTGACCATTGCTGATAAGCGTGTCGACGCAGCACAATCTTACAGCCGTTATTGTTCGTCACGCAGTGCTGTCATGGCATATGCTGCACATTTTGATCTATTTTGTATAGAGTACTCTCAGCATAAGTCAAACAATTTAATCATTGTTCTTCTGTTTTTTCATATATATAATAATATATGTGTATATTTATATAATCATATTCTATAGTGTACGTGGCCTCGGTCCATATCACGTTTGTTGTACGTTCTGACGTTTCAGACAACAGCTGATAAAGCTAGTACCTGTACTCACTAGAATTTTAAGAAAATCGCCATAAAAAAAGTTATACATTAATGAAGCAAGAACTAGCTGAAATAAAAAATAGGAAATCACAACGTGTCTAATTGGTGAGAAAAACAGACTAAATTTAATTAGTAATTACGTGAGTAAATAGCCCTGGCCATGCCATTTTGTTTGGCGTATCAGTTGTTTGCTTAGTGGCGAGGCATTGGTATGTAACAGAAAATAGAGGACTGTTGTCAATACAGTCCAAAATTATCGTCAGTAAAATATTATAAATAAAACACCTATTGACCGGTTACCTCCGCGGCCATCATTTGGTCTTTCCGATAAGGGTTTCATTATTGTCTTTACCCCTATTAAGCGGCCACCCAAAATTTAAGAGCTTTGTTTTGGAAAGGGCGATGGCAGATAAGAGTCTGAAATTGAAGGTGCATGACGAGTGATAATTCAAACACACGTCTATCATGATTGTATTGAATTGACTCCATGTTCACCAAGAAATTTATAGCCCGATAGTGAAAAATTAAATATTCAAGGTACACCAACCTCTATTTAAGCGGCTAACCCCATTAAGCGGTCGCCACCCATTTCCCCGGGGGTAGCCCACTGTATTACATGTAAACCAAAAATAATTGCAGAGCGCGAAAAGACCTAGGTATGAGTTTAGCGTTACGGTATTACGCAGGGGCATGTAGGTAGCGGTGGTCGAGTAAAAGATAACAACAGGGGCAATGGTAAATTATTCATTCTTTTCATTTCTTAATTTAATCTCTTCCTACTCAACACGATTGCGTGCTCCCAGTGATTCCAAGCCTTACGGAGCCTTACGTATCAGGATAGAAATTGTCCCACCCCTACCCCCTAAAATGGGATGACAGAATTGCGTGACGAACAAGGAACCGCTGCAAGCAAGGATTCAAGCCATCAAACCATGATGATCAAACGTAATATTTTGGTGTAGTGCAAAGCAAGCAACTATCTACAAATGACTTAGATGCAGTGGTGATCATATGTGTCGAACGAGGGTCACAGATTCATGGTATTCGACCGTTAAATAAGTTGACAGTTGGCGATGTACATCGGACGTTATGTAAACAAAAGCAAACTTCTGCTTTATGTGCGACGAATGGTGATAGAAACACGTCAAATCGGCTTTGGACCTGCCTTTTACAGCAAATGAGGTTAGAACATTTCGAAATTATCAGCTCTGTGTCTATTTCAACTTACATAGGTCAAGTCATGTGGCGCATGCTAAAATATACGTCTAACCCGTAAATTGAAATTTGACGACGGGTGGTCAAATATTTGCATTTTTGACGTACTTTGAAAAGCTCTCGCGTCGCTCACAATCATTTGCCCAAAGAAATATTTACAGGAATCTATAGACCATCCTTCTGCAATTCAACCACCAGAAGCTTGGTCCATTTGAAGGTTTCGCACATGGTGAAAATTAATTATATTCACGAAGTACTTTTAAGTGAATGAAATACATGTCTTCGAAATTTAATGATTTTGCACCCAAAAAGACAACGCAACATTCCCTAAAGTCAACCCAGTACACATTTAAACATTGCACAACAATATTTGAGTGTTTTAAAGACGGAAGAATGATGTGGTTTTGCATGCGAGGCTCTCAAACTTGTTTAATAAAATGGTGCGTCAAATGACGATTTTAACGGAATTTGTTAATTTGCACATTTCTTTGAAATAAAAGGATATTTTGCCACAAGAACTATCCAGTAGTTTTTGTCATGCCCTAGCCTATCTACCATAAGAATATGAGCGAAATCTAATTTTCGACCCTTGCCGCGAAATTAAGAATTTGTCTGATTTTTACGGGCAGGCACTCTTAAAACCATAATCAAGACCGGCTGGTATCAAATCATATTTTGTTTATTGCCGGCGAGCTTTCAAATTTTCTTGAAACAATTTGACTGAACCAGAATAACCCTCAATAAAAAAAGGAACAAAAATATATGTGGTGTTCTAAAAACACGAAGAACGTGGTTAAATTATTTCTGCAGTCTTTTCTTCGCCTTAGTAAAACTCAAATAAAACTGACAATTATAAAACTAACGACGGGTGGTTTAAAGCTCATATATGTGTCAGCAGATACGAGCGTTTCGGTCGTTTCCATGTCACCTGAAATCTCATTTCATATCCGTTTAATTTCATTTCTTAGTCATGTATCATATAGTTAGATACTAACTAATTGGCCAACGAAGAGTACGCATAGAGCGCAAAGTAAGGTGTCAGCCATTTCAAGGTTTATTATAAATACCACGCAGTGAGTGCAATATGAAAGTCGGGGAGTGATTGCGAAAGCTCGAATAAATTTACGGTTTTTGTCGAAAATTTGAACTCTTCGAGCTACGGAAACACCGCCTTCATCTATATCACTCATATTGCACACATTCGCATTCTGGTGATCTCCTTATACACTGATCGATCGAATAACTCGGAAAGAGGGAAGTACCTTATCGCATGTTACTTACCAAAGTCCCAACTTCTTTAAGAAACTTCTTATCCGCGGTAATGAAAAAGCAAATGATAGAACTTACCTTTTATGCCGTCAGGAAGATAAATATCCAGCTTCGTCTGGAATCAAGCGGAGAGCAGTCTGAAATACTAGCAAGCAATGAATAAGCGTAATATATTCTGTGAAGAACACTAATAACATTGGCTATATGTCGTATTCTGCATGTTTTTCTACCCACTGCAAAATGGGGCATTTCAAACTAATCATTTTACAATTGCTGCTTCAACATAACAGACTACGCCGTGTCTGTAAAGATTGTAGCGGGACTCCTTTTATTGAATGTTAATTAGAAATTCACCCCTTGAATGACTGTCATGGTCGGTACAAGAACATTAAGCCATCTGCTGGGCGTTTTTGCATCTACGTGTTAGGCAGAATTATGTGGTCCTTTTCGTTTGCAGAAGCGATGACAGCATCATTTACTCGCTCCTGTACAATGGACGTGTTTGCTATAATATGGCTTCTCCAACTGAGATCTCTTGATTAATTTTGACGCAGGCTTCTTAATTTCTTCATAGATTGCTCCTTTGAAAACTAAAAGCTATCAAATTGCTGCCTGGTTTTGGTTGCTATGCTAATTAACAGCGTTTTGGAGGAAATATTTTCGTGTGTTGCTGGCAAGATTTTAACTTTTCTCGAAAATTTTGACTGAAACTGAGTGAACCTCAATGTAGAAATACTCGAGCGTGCTTTCAACTTAATCTATGTTCAAAACATAAACAAAATAGCAAGGAATTTGTAGAAATTAATTTAGCAGTCTTCTCTTCGTTTACAATAAAACTCTGATAAACATAAGGGAAACTGACAAAAATAAAACTACGGAAGTGTGGTTCGAAACTCATATATATCTGTGTCGAAAGTCTCAAAACAGCATAGCGGTGTCTAATTCTCCAGCGCTCGGCTTGCACGTCGCTTGAAATACCACGCCACAACTGTTTAATATCATTTCCAAATTAATTATCAAATAGTTAACAAAACTGCTAGGTACTCTTTGGTTAACGAGGTGTGTGTGTGTGTGTGTGGAGGGCGCGGTTAGCAAAAATGAACATAAGTGTAGGTCATTGTCATAAAGCCTGGTTTACATATGTCGGGAAAATCCCAGACGGTCAGGGATTTTACTGTTTCCCGACCGTCCCAGATTTTGCCGACTAATGAAAACTCGAAATCGTAGATATCCCCGATCGTCTGGGATGAACTGGGACAAATCTGGAGAATCCGGAGCGTTTCTATTTTCCCGACGCGTGCCAGATTTCTGCGATGGTCGGCGATCATTCCCGACAAATGAAAACTCAAATTTGTACCGTCGGGACGTCGGCGTCCGTCGGCGATGGATTTCGCTCATTACCAATCCCCTAAATTGCTGGACTTCAGTCCCCCTATCACAAATAAACATGGCGTCTCTCGAAAACACGAGTGAAATCGGGAAAATCTGGGATAGACCTCTCCGAATATCCGATATATCGGCAAAATCTGGGATGGTCGGCAAAAAGTAAAATCCCCAATCGTCTGGGATTTTCCCGACATATGAAAACCAGGCGGCTTAAGTGCAGTGAGTGAAAGCTGGGCGAATGGCTGCGAAGACTTCAAAACAGATTTTCAGTTTCTGTCGACAATTTGAAGTCGTTTTTCGCTTCCTTTTACCAGACTGTTAAGCCTGGTTTTCATTTGTCGAGAAAATCCCAGACGATCGGGGATTTTACTTTTTGCCGACCATCCCAGGTTTTGCCGATATATCGGACATTCGCCAGAGGTCTGTCCCAGATTTTCCTGACATATGAAAACCAGGCCTTATTGTGGAAGTAAAACAAATTAAAACTACCTATGCGCTTGAATCCATACGATAGTCATCGTGGATTGCACACTCTTGCATTCAAGCGATTTCCTACGCTGAGCAACCGCGTTACTCGATCGGAAAGAGTGAGTTACTTCCTCAACAAAGACACTGGTATCAATCTGATGAAGTTGCGGATTGTTTTTTGTTTACTTAAATTCTTTTGTTAGGTGCAGTGACTGAGCAAAGTTTCGCGACTTCTTGACTGCGACACAAAAGAAGCGAATGGCTACGCTAATATTGGCATAGCACCGGCACTAAAAGATGAAATGATAGAACTTACCTTATTGAATGCTAAGAGGAAGAGAAATAGCGACTTTCGGTTTAAATCAAATGAGTAGCAGTCTGATTTACTGGCAGGGAAAGCGACCAAATAGGCGTATAATTATAAGCCTTTATTGTAGTTGGCTTTTGTCATTCAACAATTTTTTTTACGCAATGCAAATTAAGCGAACTATACCGACCGAAAACTGATCATTTCACTGCCTGCTGGTTATACACAACAACCCTTAAAGAAAATAAAGTTAAAACGTACCATGCTGCGAAGAAAGACGGCGTAAATGATATGTATGCTTAGTCATATTTATTTTAGGGAACACCTGCTTCAGTTTTTCGAGAGGTTTGCCTCAAAGGAGTAGTAACAATAGTAAGCAAATGCCAAAACGGTGAGTCCTACTTGCGTAATACGTCTGGTGTTGACTGAGAACATTTACAGAACAGAAATGTCATGAGATTACTACTTTCATTGATTATAGTTCTGTATTAGTTTTATTTGACTGTTCTTCTTGACCCATTGCTGCCATAACATTTATGCTAAGGGAAAAAGCAACCTGGGGCCCGTTTCTCGAAAGCCCCGAAACTTTTCGGGCCCACAAAGCCATTCTTAGCTCGTCTGTATTAGTGTATGCGTCCGAATGAATGAATGGAAAAATGAAAACTTTATTTTCAGGAAACTTCTTGTATGAAGGGAACGTCTGTTCATATTAAGAATATGCGAATAAAGCAGCTCTGTAGTCCTAGGGTTCGAGATTTTGCTATGGCTTTACGGGCCCGAAAAGTTTCCCGGGCTTTCGAGAAACGGGCCCCTGGGGAGCTTTCCATTCAACCAAAAATTCCGAACGTTTCAAAACGAGCAAAAATGGTTCGGAAACTTCCCGGGAAAAGTTCCAGAAAATCCGAGAGTTGTTGAATTTCCGAAAGGCAAACCAATCAATCGAAAATTTCGGGAGGAAAATAAAATGGAACGGAAATTTCGAGGAAAAAAATTCGAAAATTTAGGTATACCTCGGGAGGTTGTCCTCTTTCTCGGAAATTATGTAAATTCGCAATTGCCTGTTCAGCGCTAGTTCTTTTGGCCGTGATAACAGCGAGTTGGACGTCCCACGAAAAAATGACGGATCAATAGTTTACTTTAGAATCTTGTCATTTGTCCGTCGATAAATACTTGCCGTAACTAAATTCGTCGAAAAAGAAATTCCAATAAAAAAGATATGCCGCCGTGGTGTACTTGTTTGTTTTGCATAGGTTGGCTAGGAAATGTGCGAAGATTTATAACGCGTGCAGAGCCATTGAACTGCACTCATTAACCCTTTTTTCGCTGCCCTGGTGGTTTGCATAACGTCTCTGCTATTGTGGCCAATTAAAAGCCACGATTTCGACGTATATCAGTGTTCTGTTTGCTTCTTTATTGTATGGCTAGCTTCGTGAGCGGGCAAGATGAGTCAAATCCTGCGCTGTGATTGGCTACCCGAGCGGGCAAGATGGAACTATCTTGCCCGCTCGGGACTACCCGCCGTGTCCCGCAAGAAAAAATTCCCCAAAAGTCATGTAATAAATCCTTTATTGGCCAAGTTTGTTCGGTCAAGATGGCTGGATATTGGCCTCGTTCTTTTTTTGCGAGTTTATGGACCTAAACTCGGTCCCGGTCCATGAACACGCAAAAAAGGAACTTGGCCAATATCCAGCCATCTTGACCAAACAAGTTTGGTCAATAACCGATGTATATTTGCGATTTAAACCTCGTAAAAGTCATTGAAAAATTCCATACGAACAAAAATGTAGCTTATCGTTCTCCACTCTGGTGCAGTCAACGGGAAAATTTTGTTCCATTCGTCCCAGGAAATTTCCGGAAATATACGCTGGGATTTTTGGTCAAATGGAAAGCGCTCCAGTTCAGCTCCTTCGTTTCCAGTGGGTGGTAATGAATATTTTGTAGGGTGTTAATTGACATTTCGCGGAAGCGCGGTGACCTCATGGTTAGTACGCCAAGTGGTCCGGGTTCGAGCCCTGGCCAGGGAGATTCTGTTGTCTTCTTGAACAAGACACTTTACTTGCTGGGGGTAACCCTGCGATGGAGAAACATCCCACCCAGGGGGGCCGTAGAAAAATTCCTAGTGGCTTCATACTAATGAAACCGGAGATAACCGCCGGCTTGATGGACCAAGTAGTTCGTGTGCAGACTTTACATAATTGACATTTCAAAGAAGGGTGACTGGCGCATTTCATCCGTTAGAATTAAGCATTTTCGGTACGCTTTCTACCGCGAGGATACCAACAATAATAGCGAAGCTCCGGCTCGTGTGCTGTATTTTATAGTTATTTCTAACCCTGTTAAAAGGCTATTTTAAAGCCATTTTAACCCTGTTTTATACTCTCGTGTGCTTTATTTTATAGCTATTTCTAACCCTGTTAAAAGGCTATTTAAAAGCTATTTAAACCCTGTTTTACGTCTATTCTAAATCTATTTTGAGCCTCCTTATATTCCAAGGTAGATTTATTACTAGTTTAAACTATTCTAAACCTGTTTTATGTGAATTGTAAAGCTATTTTAAGCCTGTTTTCCAAGGTAGTTTCCTCTTCATCCCAATTTTATCGCTGTTTTATTACTATTTCAAGGCTATTTTCAGCCTGTTCTATTTTCAACTTGATTCATTTGTGCTATTTTAATACTGTTTTTTCATCAAGTTGCATTGATATTATTCACTATTTTACGACTGTTTTAGAGCTATTTTAACGTTAAGTTACATAACTTTAGGTCAGAACTCAAGACTATATCTGGGCTATTTTTTTGTTTCAAAATAAAAGGTTTAAAATAGGTAAAAAAATGCTTTAAAATAGTCCAGAAAAATAGCAAAAAAATACAGGTTAAAGGCTTCTTCAGAGTCAGCAGAATTGATCTTAGGTTTGTTGATGTAGTTTGAGTACCCGCAGATGAGGAAACAAAGGTATAAATACGGGCTAAGAGCAGAGCTCAGGATGACGTGACCGTTTCGCATTGTCGCTGCATAAAGATCTACTTAAACGTTCAAGCATATATTTGTTGACAAAATTAGGATCCTAAACAACGTGAAGTAGAGGGACACTGGTAAATATTTACTGATAAAACAAAAGATTTAATCTGATTCCTTAGCGCTTCGAATCCACTCAGTTTTAAAGGTTTTTTCATCAATTAAATTTCAGTTTCGTTTCAGATGTTTCAGTTGTCTCAGTCGCTCAGTATATTTTTCATTGTCAGCGGTGCGAAAACTCTGATTACACTTTCGAAACAACATTTTCGCTCACAACCTTCGAAATTAACTGCAGCCTTTTAAATCAAAGTTGAGTTCTATCATTATCAGGCTTTGTAAAAAATAAGACGCTTCTCTTGGAAAAGGACCGAGCTCTTTTCACTTGATTAATTTGTCTTCATTACAATTATCCGTTTTGATTCAGGGGTAGCCTGTTTGTTCCAATTTATTCGTCGTATAGAACTATCTTTTCGTTTCGTCATTTCTTACAATAACCATTCGATTCAACAAATGGAGGGTAAGGGCTATGATTGGTCAGGCGAAAGATCAATTATCATATAACTAACAAATGCTGGAGTTAAAAATCCAAACTAGGTTTCGACATAAAAAGCAACTACGGCCCAGTGTGGAACAAACCAGATCTTTTGACCTGGCATCAACTTGAGATGTTGATGACTGCTCTTTTAAGCTTGATTTTTTGCCAAGCTCCGATTGTAGTTCAGGCTAAATCGGTCGAGGTGTCGGCCCACTGGCCCAGGGACACTTACGGTAAGCAACTGTATTCTAGTTTATTTTAAGTCGTACGAACAGTCAGTTCGGATAGTTGCATGAGTTGCTGTAAATTACCGGTCACATTTAATAGTTATTAAGTAAAAGAACGGATACCGCGAGCGCTATCCGGGACCAATTTGTAGCATAACCCTGAGATCCCTTTTGTGTTTCCCGCGGAAATGTTAAACTAAGCAAAAGGAAGATAGAGCTTGATCGCAGGTTACGGAGTAGGGAGCATAAATGTGCTACTTGATGACGGAGGCGTGCTGGAGGTTTCATGAGGAGAAAATAATCAAGAAGTTATTCAAAATTGGGAAGGATCGTACTAATTTTTAGGATTCAGATGAACTATTGGATAGAAAAAGTGAAAAAAAAAAAAAAAGAGAGAGAGAGAGAGAAATCTGACAAACAAAATTCTCGAGTCCAAACTGCTTTCACATGAAAACGTAAAGGAATAAAACACTAAACAATTCAATGCAGGGCAAAAAAACCCAAACATTGTAAGAACACAAAATACGACGTTTCTCGGAGAAGGTGGAGAAAAAAGACAAGTAACATGCGTTATATCAGGCTAAAGAAATTACTAAGCATTTTTTTTTTAGTAAATGTCCGTACAAAAGACAAAAAGGTCCGTGCGAACCTTGCCGTCTGAAGATCAGTGATGGCTAACGATCACTCGAAACGCGGAGCTGCATAATGAGGGACCGCAGAGACATTTTAAAGTGGTAGGGTTAAAACATCTGCCTAAGTTCAAGGTCGTAAGATTCATACATTTCCATGTCATTTGGAGCCTCAAAAAATGAGTCCAAGAAAAAAGTGGTAGAGCTATAGTCCCACCAACCCCTTCCCTTTCGCGGTCCCTGAATTTCTAGAGCTTAAGCAAAGGCGTTTTTGAGCGTTGCACTGCAACCGGAAGTGTACGTTTCTCATTCCGAAGCAGTGGTCGTGCACAAATTTCCGAGTAAATCGTATCTATAAGGGTGAAGACTCTGTAGTACAAATGTGCTAGCGCCAAGGCGATTAAAAGAGAGAACGCCTCACTTCCAGTTGCCGTCTATGGCTCGAAAACACCAGTGTTTAAGTTCCCTAATCGCCATTTCAGATGAAAAAAAGTGGCTGTGAGCCACTGAACTTGGAAAATAAATTATGAAAGAGTGTTATGGGGCACTTGAGTCAGCTGCACGTAGGTATATAATTAATACTTTCAGCTTGTGGTATCTGCTGTACAGGTAGCGGAGTGTGATGAGCGCGTACCCGCCGAGCGAGTCACCGGGAGTTCGAATCTTGTTGGTGACACCAGATTATTTTTTGCTTTTCTTCTTTATTTTTGTTCTGTTTTGTTTTTCCCCTGTCAAGACACCATTTTACCGAAAGGTAACGTTTGTCTTTCCGTTTCTTGTATTAAAAAATCGTCTGAAGCCCCTAATTATTCGTTTCTAATGTTTGCTTTCGAGCTCGCGATATCACGTAGGTTTGTGAAGGATAAACCACGAAGACTTTCCTGAATCGAATCGCTAAGGAAGAACCATAAGTATTTTCCTTATTATGAAACAATTGTTATACCTTCCCCCTCTATTTCTCGAACATAACTAACTTGATACGCTGCTGGCATCTGTAAAATGGCCTTAGATGGCTGACTTTCGAAACTTGGAGGGGACTACTATATGAAAGGTCGAGAATGCTCGCCGTCTCGGGTACAAATCAAGGATTCTGGTCTCCCTTACGGTGTTGATGACGAAACGTTACCATTTTTAGCTCTCTAAGTATCCTTTAGGGTGCGCTCGAAGAAATGATAATGAAAGAAACGCTCTTATTTAATTTCTGTTTTCAGGCTTGATTTCCGATGATCTCTCGAGTACATGAGTCGGGTCTACAAGTGCGCACGAGATCATTTCTTGAACAGTGGCTAGTAATCTAACCTATTCCGTTCTAAGTGGTATGTTTTAGGGGTATAATAAAGCTCAACCAACGTCCGCATTAGCCTCCCTTAGGGGCTAAATTCAAATTTTCCGACGAGCATCCCTTGCCTTTTCATATGGGAGCTCTCCCCCCCCCTCCCACACCAGGTTTCCCAACGTCTAACGGGAAGTAAAGAAGTGAAGGAGCGAAGGAGCGAAGGAGCGAAGGAGCGAAGGAGCGAAGGAGCGAAGGAGCGAAGGAGCGAAGGAGCGAAGGAGCGAAGGAGCGAAGGAGCGAAGGAGCGAAGGAGCGAAGGAGCGAAGGAGCGAAGGAGCGAAGGAGCGAAGGAGCGAAGGAGCGAAGGAGCGAAGGAGCGAAGGAGCGAAGGAGCGAAGGAGCGAAGGAGCGAAGGAGCGAAGGAGCGAAGGAGCGACGGAGCGAAGGAGCGAAGGAGCGAAGGAGCGAAGGAGCGACGGAGCGAAGGAGCGACGGAGCGACGGAGCGAAGGAGCGACGGAGCGACGGAGCGACGGAGCGAAGGAGCGACGGAGCGACGGAGCGACGGAGCGACGGAGCGACGGAGCGACGGAGCGACGGAGCGAAGGAGCGAAGGAGCGAAGGAGCGAAGGAGCGACGGAGCGACGGAGCGACGGAGCGAAGGAGCGAAGGAGCGAAGGAGCGACGGAGCGAAGGAGCGACGGAGCGACGGAGCGAAGGAGCGACGGAGCGACGGAGCGAAGGAGCGACGGAGCGACGGAGCGACGGAGCGACGGAGCGACGGAGCGACGGAGCGACGGAGCGAAGGAGCGAAGGAGCGAAGGAGCGAAGGAGCGACGGAGCGACGGAGCGACGGAGCGAAGGAGCGAAGGAGCGAAGGAGCGACGGAGCGACGGAGCGACGGAGCGACGGAGCGACGGAGCGACGGAGCGACGGAGCGACGGAGCGACGGAGCGAAGGAGCGAAGGAGCGACGGAGCGACGGAGCGACGGAGCGACGGAGCGAAGGAGCGAAGGAGCGAAGGAGCGAAGGAGCGAAGGAGCGAAGGAGCGAAGGAGCGAAGGAGCGAAGGAGCGAAGGAGCGAAGGAGCGAAGGAGCGAAGGAGCGAAGGAGCGAAGGAGCGAAGGAGCGAAGGAGCGAAGGAGCGAAGGAGCGAAGGAGCGAAGGAGCGAAGGAGCGAAGGAGCGAAGGAGCGAAGGAGCGAAGGAGCGAAGGAGCGAAGGAGCGAAGGAGCGAAGGAGCGAAGGAGCGAAGGAGCGAAGGAGCGAAGGAGCGAAGGAGCGAAGGAGCGAAGGAGCGAAGGAGCGAAGGAGCGACGGAGCGAAGGAGCGAAGGAGCGAAGGAGCGAAGGAGCGACGGAGCGAAGGAGCGACGGAGCGACGGAGCGAAGGAGCGACGGAGCGACGGAGCGACGGAGCGACGGAGCGACGGAGCGACGGAGCGACGGAGCGACGGAGCGACGGAGCGACGGAGCGAAGGAGCGAAGGAGCGAAGGAGCGAAGGAGCGACGGAGCGAAGGAGCGAAGGAGCGAAGGAGCGAAGGAGCGAAGGAGCGAAGGAGCGAAGGAGCGAAGGAGCGAAGGAGCGAAGGAGCGAAGGAGCGAAGGAGCGAAGGAGCGAAGGAGCGAAGGAGCGAAGGAGCGAAGGAGCGAAGGAGCGAAGGAGCGAAGGAGCGACGGAGCGAAGGAGCGAAGGAGCGAAGGAGCGAAGGAGCGACGGAGCGAAGGAGCGACGGAGCGACGGAGCGAAGGAGCGAAGGAGCGAAGGAGCGAAGGAGCGACGGAGCGAAGGAGCGAAGGAGCGAAGGAGCGAAGGAGCGAAGGAGCGAAGGAGCGAAGGAGCGAAGGAGCGAAGGAGCGAAGGAGCGAAGGAGCGAAGGAGCGAAGGAGCGAAGGAGCGAAGGAGCGAAGGAGCGACGGAGCGAAGGAGCGAAGGAGCGAAGGAGCGAAGGAGCGACGGAGCGAAGGAGCGACGGAGCGACGGAGCGAAGGAGCGACGGAGCGACGGAGCGAAGGAGCGACGGAGCGACGGAGCGACGGAGCGACGGAGCGACGGAGCGACGGAGCGACGGAGCGACGGAGCGACGGAGCGACTGAGCGAAGGAGCGACGGAGCGAAGGAGCGAAGGAGCGACGGAGCGAAGGAGCGAAGGAGCGAAGGAGCGAAGGAGCGAAGGAGCGAAGGAGCGAAGGAGCGAAGGAGCGAAGGAGCGAAGGAGCGAAGGAGCGAAGGAGCGAAGGAGCGAAGGAGCGAAGGAGCGAAGGAGCGAAGGAGCGAAGGAGCGAAGGAGCGAAGGAGCGAAGGAGCGAAGGAGCGAAGGAGCGAAGGAGCGAAGGAGCGAAGGAGCGAAGGAGCGAAGGAGCGAAGGAGCGAAGGAGCGAAGGAGCGAAGGAGCGAAGGAGCGAAGGAGCGAAGGAGCGAAGGAGCGAAGGAGCGAAGGAGCGAAGGAGCGAAGGAGCGAAGGAGCGAAGGAGCGAAGGAGCGAAGGAGCGAAGGAGCGAAGGAGCGAAGGAGCGAAGGAGCGAAGGAGCGAAGGAGCGAAGGAGCGAAGGAGCGAAGGAGCGAAGGAGCGAAGGAGCGAAGGAGCGAAGGAGCGAAGGAGCGAAGGAGCGAAGGAGCGAAGGAGCGAAGGAGCGAAGGAGCGAAGGTGCGAAGGTGCGAAGGTGCGAAGGAGTGAAGGTGTGAAGGAGTGAAGGAGTGAAGGAGTGAAGGAGTGAAGGAGTGAAGGAGTGAAGAAGTGAAGGAGTGAAGGTGTGAAAGAGTTATGGGGTGCAATCGTTCCACCACTACAACTTGGAAAGTGATAACTATTATCCAAGTTAATGAGCGGCCACGCGTTACTGTCGCTATGATAACAGCTGTTGCTTGGAAACCAATAAGAAAGTAAACTTTGACTTCTATAAGAAATTTTGATTTCTAAACAACAAAAACTGATGCGAGCCTCCTTAATCGGTGAATGAATATTTGGTCGTCCGCATTCGCTCTGTTGTAAACCGGTCAAATGGACATAAATAATCATATAATTTCCCAGAATAACATAATAACACTATGAACGCCACATTTAGCAGTTCCCATACCTGCAAAGCACTCGAGTCGAGATGGGAAACTATTGTCTTGTAATTGCTAGATGTAGAATACTTTGCAAATTTCAGTGAGATAGCCTCCAATTCCCTTCGAAGATTCATTAACTCTGAGCATTTTAAGTCTCATTCGTGAATAACAGTCACTTTTCTTCCAGATTATAACTTGTTTCTGAGCATTGAGGGACGCGACTGTTTGAAACGCGTTAAACAGTTTACACTGTTTACCTTGGACACATCTTTCACACCAGAACAGGAAAGAGAAGTTCTACTAGATATATATGCTTCAACAAATGGACAAGAGTGGTACGACAGACGCGGTTGGATTAGTTCAACCAATGACACATCCCATTGTTCCTGGTATGGAATCACCTGTCACGGAAATACGGGACACATTAAAACTATCGTCTTGGCTTACAACAACCTAAACGGTTTCCTTCCGTCTAACATATGGAAAATCCGAAACTTATTTTCTCTCTGCACACCAGGGAACCCTTCTCTTCGAGGACGCATTGGCGACTTTCTGTTTGCTAATATGACCAATCTGTTGACCGTTGTGTTCAATGCCGCTTCTATTACTGGGAATATTCCTGACGAGATTGTAAAAATGAAAAATCTGCGAAACTTCCTGGGCTGCGTTATGAACGGTGATGGCTTCACTGGTCACTTACCACAGGATATTGGAAACATGACTGAATTACGAGTGCTTTGTCTTGGAGGAAACAATCTAACTGGCCAAATACCAAAGAGTATTTCTAGGTTGAAAAAGCTGTGGTATTTGGACCTTCGAGTGACTCCTGGCCAGATCCATGGAGACCTCAGCGACATATTCGCAATACCCTCTATAACAGATTTGTTTATATCTGGAGTTAAACTAGCCGGAAAGTTGCCTCGTGTATTGCCGGAAAGACTAAACTACCTATGTTTACCTGGAAACAACATTTCTGGGGAAATGCCAAAGAAAAATTTTCCAAGTATATTAAATCTTGCCAATAATCAACTAACAGGGGATATTCCAGGCGATGTGCTGCTGGAGAAAGCCGACATGATCAATTTGTCACAAAACGAGTTTGTATCAATCAACGAAGGAAAACCATGGCCAGATACAGCTCGTGCTAATATTGGCTCTTACATCTCTCTGGCAGGGAATCGAAAATTGGCAATTAATTTTACAAGCTTCGTCGAACTTTTTACAAGGAAAGTAGACTTTGTTGATAGCCCCTCAATTCTAAATCTAAGCTTTTGCGACATAACAAGTCCTGTACTCGCAAACGTGCTGTACATGGAAAAAGTTTCCACATGTGATTTAAGTGGCAACAATTTTTATGGTACTTTACCTGTTTTTTTTGAAGATTTTTCGTTTTTGACGTTCTTCGACGTCTCCTCGAATAACTTGACAGGTAGCCTGCCAGCAGGAATTCAAAACATGGTTTCTCTCCAATATCTAGACATATCTGGAAATCCCTCTATGCGAGATGGGACAGGCGCTTCGTCCAACGTCTTTAATCCTGACTTTTCGACTATGATCAAACCATCTCAACCAGACAACTTTACCTGCCCTGAAGGACTACTCACTTTCAACAATGGTCGCATTCGCTTAGATCCAACATTTTATGAATACAAATATTGCGTCTGCGATGAAGGTTTTTACGGAGACAATGGTTTGTGCAAGGAATGTATGAATGGTGCGACTTGTCATCGACGTGCCATCAATGCATCCGACGATCTGCGTTCAAACATCATGGAGGTATCGGGTGGCTACTGGCCATCACCAGGTCCCAGCAATGCCACCCACCTGGTCAAATGCCCAGTACCGTCTGCATGCAACCCTACAGATTCCTGTGCTTGTCGACTGGTCGCATCACCAAAGGACACAGATTCCTCCTATGGAAGCCGTCAATCACTGTCATCTCTGATCACGACGTGCAATCATTCTTGCGTTTGCCATCCAGGGAACACGGACAGATTTTGCTCTCGCTGTCAAGAAGGATTTTACAAACTAGGTGGACTGTGCTTTAGATGCAAAAAGGGCGATTTAACTTACTATTACGTGTTTATTCCTATCTTTGCTTTGTCCTTTCTCACTCTGCTCTGGTCGTACTTTCATTTTTATCTTCGACCAATCAAATGGTTCCTTGTTACTGCGGTTCATTTTCTACTCATGCTAATCATGATGCTTTTGGAGTTATTACCTGCGTGGCTTTTCAAACTAAACCTGGTCGTTTTCGTGTTATGTATTAGTAAGAGAGGGAAGGCTGCTCGCTCTCTAATCAGCATAACGGTCTTTTACATCCAAACCATGGATTTCATGGTATCCAGTGTCAACGTGTGGCCTAAAAGGGTTATTAAGGCTCAAAGCTACCTGAGCAGCTATTGGAATCTGTACTTTCCCTCTCTTTCATGTGACCTGCCCTCTCTTTTTACTCCAGTAGGAAAGTTTGCATTTCTTCTCCTACTTCCCGTGGTGTGCTTGACCATGGTGGGTGTGTATTTCACCATGATGCTGATTTACAACAGATTTCGTCCCGCTGAAAGGAGAATGCAACTTGTTCATTTTAAGTGTCGCCAAATCGCCTTCTTTTGTCTCAGCTTCAGCTACTTTCCAATCGTGAAGCAGACCCTCTCCATTCTACGCCCATGTCACAGTGATCAGGATGTTCGATACATGCCCAACTTTCCTTGGATAGAATGCACTTCGCACATGCACAACAAACTGAAAGCCCTTGGCGTTTTCTCCGTTGTGTTCTACGTGACTGGGTTTCCCTTGATTATCACTTTTCTGATGATTCGTTTCTTTCCAAAAAGAAGCTCGATGACTCCTGAAGAACAGAAGAAACTTGACGTGTGGCTTGGACCGGTCTATTTGTCGTACAAACCAAAATATCGTCAGTACTACGAGATCCTCATGCTTTTCCGCCGCCTGGTCCTTGCCATTGGCTTGTCGATGATTTCTTCGTCGTCCACCTTGCAAACATTTGTAGTGTGGCTCGTTCTGTTGACGTCAGCAATCATCCACTTGTGCCTCCAGCCATATGACGAAAAAGGCTCCATAAACAGATGCGATCCGAGCGAGCACGAGACCAACAAAAAAATTATCTTGGAACGCATTTTCCGTGAGAATGTTTTTGAACCCTTGGTTTTACTCGTGTTGTCCATGTCTTTTATGGTGTTGAGGTTTACAGCACTGGACAGCACCTATGCTAACATTTTCGTTTGGCTGGTGATGGTCATAAATACATGTGTTCTTGTGACTTTGCTAGCTGGTATAGTTTATCGTTTTCTTGGCAAAAATGAAGGCCGCGGAAATGGTAGTAACAATAACAGTGGTGAAAATTCTGATCAAAGTTGCCCGAATGCGATGGAATCTGACGACGGCAGCGATGAGGAAAGAGAGCATTTGCTACCTGTCAACGGCCGCCTTTGGAGATACGTTAACACAGGTGTTGTTGAGTAGCAACTGAGGTAGCCGTGTCTTTTTACCGACGTCAATCTTTAGAAAAGACCTAAATTCGTTTTTGGTGACATTACAATTTTTTGAAGCACATTTAATGCAGCTGAGCAAGGAAAAGATACTCCTTTGTTGCCATTGACATGCGTTTAGTATTTTAGACCACTTGGGTGAATCAAGAACTTATCATTTAACGAAAATACACAACCTTTTTGATTTTAAAAAACATGTTTTGACAGTTCTTCTGTAATCTTCAGTTCTAATTTACACAAAGTACAAAGTTGAATTTAAAGTGCACACAGAATGCTAATGGGACATAACGACAAAAGGAAACATGAAAATGTATACAGTTACAAAGAAAGTTTGAAATTTACAAGATAAAGTTAATGATTTAATGTAGGTTGCTCCCATTGAATACGAATAGCTTCTTTGATCTTACTTTAGAAGTTGGTTGAAGTGTGACCTAAGATGCTAAAATAATCATTAGCACATAAAATGCGGCATTACTGAGAATTTTGTACAAAATGTCTAAAGATGTGAGAGGTCCCATCACTGACCAGGTGCTCACGCACGCGTGAGGTGGAAAAATGCCGAAAGGTTTCGCCGATATAGCAGTCATTACAGCTCGCGTACAAAGACTTGTAAACCACACGTGCACGGAGCCCGCGAGGGATAGGGTCTTTTACACCAAACATATTACCGATTTTAAAAGATGAAAAAACTAACTTAATATCCAGACGACGATCGAATAGTATCCCATGATGCATCTGGTTTAGGCTTATATTATCACTGCGTACGTGACGTCATCATTTATTCCACGCTTTCGCGATGAAGCCATGGCGTGCTTTCACACTTGTCTGGATTCCGTGGCTTCTGCTTTTAAGAGTACCGAGTTAGTTTATATTCACTGCGTTTCAAAGGAGAATTTTGCCGTTACAGTGAAGGGTTTTACTTGCGTTTCGTTGGTCTGTCGAGAAATACATATAAGCTATGTGGAAAGCATGGACGAACGAAGAAGAGCTCTCGTTCCTGTGGTTGTTGTGAATTCGCCTACGGACAAATTATTCGCTGGGGTAAGAAGCCCTGCGCTGATACGAATAAGTTACAACAGGTACATTCTCCAAAGAGAAGTAAAGGGGTTTTCTGATTTTTCTTTTGACATCTCTTGTGCGCTTCTTAGCAGGCTTGTTCCGTGTTGTGCCGCTTGCTGTATGACATCTCTTGATTACGGCTCCATTGAACTATTGAAATTTACGAAGTTAAACACTCCATTACTAAGGCTAGTTATCACTGCTGAGCATTTTGCAGTTTCGGAAAGAATAGTAACCAAAACACCTTCGAAAATAATCATTTTGACTCTAAAAGATGACCAAGCTCCGGAATAAAGCGCCAAACGAACTGAGACTTGAAGCAGACATTCACACACGCAACACTGGTATGTTACGAAATTTCAGTCCACTTCGATCGCTTAAAAGATCATAAAAATGTGGGTACTTCTCGGTACTTCCTTGCCAAAAATCATTATTATGTCTATATTTTGTGGCGTGATGCCCAAAAATCGAAGACATCAACATACTGTGCAAAGAAAAGCGAATGTTCATGACCTTGTTACGGATCAACGAACACTTTGTGATGCGAATAGTCATATAACACAATCAAAGACAAGAATACTATAATAAGGCCGCGCTCTTAAACACTTACAAAACTTTATAATCGTGTCAAAGATTTAAATAATGCACTTTTCTAACCTTTTACTGCAATAAATATAAGAAATAGACCGCGGAGAAAACCACGTTATTTCACGCTGAAATCCATGATAACTTCGATGTTGCGTCACGTACGTAAAAAATTGCATCATGGGATACTATTCGATCGTCGTCTGCTTAATATCTATGTTATTACAATCACGTTTAACAAAGTGGCTAGCCCTTTTTTGAAAGTGAAGAATGATCATCGCAATAGATTTTCCAATTTAAGCAATTGGAAAGAAGAAGCCTGAAAAAATCAGGACTTCAACGGGATTCGAACCCGTGACCTCCGCGATACCGGTGCGATGCTCTACCAACTGAGCTATGAAGCCACACATTGGGAGCGAGGTCAATTTATTGAGTTCATATCTTCCCGTGAGGAGTGAAATGATGTGAAGTTTATATGAAATAATTCATATATGAACTGCGGTTGTAGATGAAAGTGAAGAATGATCATCGCAGTAAATTTTCCAATTTAAGCAATTGGAAAGAAGAAGCCTGGTCCAATTGCTTAAATTGGAAAATTTACTGCGATGATCATTCTTCACTTTCATCTACAACCGCAGTTCATATATGAATTATTTCATATAAACTTCACATCATTTCACTCCTCACGGGAAGATATGAACTCAATAAATCGACCTCGCTCCCAATGTGTGGCTTCATAGCTCAGTTGGTAGAGCATCGCACCGGTATAGCAGAGGTCACGGGTTCGAATCCCGTTGAAGTCCTGATTTTTTCAGGCTTCTTCTTTCCAATTGCTTAAATTGGAAAATTTACTGCGATGATCATCCTTCAATTTCATCTACTACCGCAATTCATATATGAATTATTTCATATAAACTTCACATCAAGCTCTTTTTTGCATGACAACAGAAAAAGGGCCAATGTAAGGTACTTTGAAGTAATAAGTCGGTGCAGTGTCTGAGACGGAGACCCGGGGATTACAGTCATAACGGGTCAATGTGAGGTACCGATTAACAACCCTTTCAGCTAGATTGGCGGGAAAACGTTTCTTTTGAAGGATTTCAGTAAGTTTCTTGATATCTTCGTGAAAACCCTACCAAGTGTTGCTGATCTTGTAAACTCTATGAACAAGAGTGCGAAAAAGACCCAGTTTATAAGAATAAAATGTAAAACTAAAGTAATTAGTCGATAGGCCCATGAGGCTTCTCCTGCAGTAAACACTAGTATTAGGAAAATGGGTATCGTTGTTGATTAAAGCATCTAGGAATGTTGTTTTATGATCTATTTCTTTTTCCATAAAACACTTGATGTTGGGGGACCTGGAGTTGCATAGTTGAAAAATTAATAGCGCATCATTTACCAAAAAAAAAAGACCACATGTATCATCAACATCACTGCGGTAAAATAATACCTCAGAACCCTTAAAATTTCCCAACCATACCTTTTCATGATGTTAGATTTTAGTAAGGTTGTTTTAATGTTGGAGCATTTGCACAACTTTTGGCAACCAAAAGACAAGTAATTTCTTCTGACTAGTACTTAGAAGTAATGAAAGTGCTCCCATCACT
This sequence comes from Orbicella franksi, assembly GCF_964199315.1. Lineage (NCBI taxonomy): Eukaryota > Metazoa > Cnidaria > Anthozoa > Scleractinia > Merulinidae > Orbicella > Orbicella franksi. Next base: position 23,973,399 of record NC_138149.1, on the reverse strand, counting down.
AGGGAAGTACAAGTCCCATACTAAGCCTGTGTCATAGAATTTTTGCAGCCCATTTATTTTTAGACAGTCTTTTCCCGCGAAAAAGGGAGAGCGCCACAAACCAATGGGTTTAATCAGCAAAAACAATGGCTCTGCACGTGCAGATACTTGTGGCTGCTAATCGGCGCTCCTGGGGGATATTCGCGGGAAACTCAGTCTAAACATAAATTGGTCACTGAAAACGCTGTGAGAGAGATATAGGCTACTTCTACGCTCCCAGCGAAAGGCTCCTGATGTCCTTCCCCTTACTAAGACTAGTTGATACAGCTAGGCATTTTTTGTTATTGTTTCTTTCTTTCTTTGCTTCTTTTAGGATCTTACATCTTAGCTGAATAACTCTAAAAAAAATACAGAGCGATATATTTCTTGTACTCGTGCTGAATTCAGTTCTTCCTGAAATGATCAGATCAATAATTATTATTGTTGCTGTTGACCATGCAGTTGCTTTCCTTCTATTTCGAGACCTCGCACTAGTTGGACTGTACAGAGGAAACCTGTATTGAGTAGACACATTGTATCAAGCGGAAACCAGCTTAAGTCATAACATTTTCTTCCCATATGTACTGTAAATCGAACCTGCAATCAGCGTATATCCCTAATCAAAGGACTTGGACACCAAAATTAAACCCTAAGTTACATGAAACCTGTATTGAGAGGACACTTGAAAGAGATTTTAGAACACAATTTTATCAGATTACAGAATTGCTGTTCACTCCTGAAAGCGTTTCTTCCAGTACTTAATTCAGCGTCAATCAAACCTAAGCGGCCAGATGCGAAATGTCTGCGATAAGGCATGTTACACACTAGGCGCTAGTCGACCTTCATTCGGACTCTCAATCTCACATGCAGTCTTCATTCCCCTTGTCCTACGATCGGGAAACGAGCGATCCTATTAGACCTTCGCTTGAATTGCGCATGCTTGGAGATCACCACCATGTTGATGTTTGTATTACTTTCGTTCATTTTGTGATGTTTCAAACAGCCAACAAATGATCAAAATCCGAAACCTAACGGCTCTTTCGAGAGCAGCTCGTTTCTTCAAGCATACACACTACAGGTACGAGATTGGCCGACTCTAGCCCATACACTGCGCTTGTGCATGTTTACTGTTTATTGTGGAATGTTATAGTGGGAGAGTAGTTATGACAAAACACATTTGATCAGTAGCATAATAAGCATAGGCAAGATATTATAGTGTTGATAACTTTAAACTATATTTAAGGGGACATTCACTGTATAAACCGGACATTAACGTAATTCCAGCCAAAATGTCTAGAAAAATACTTTGGTGCGTGCCTCCTGTAAAGAGCAGTATCGATGATACAATAGAACTACACCGTGAATTGGTGGGTAAACATGTTAAGTTGACCATTAAAGAATGGTCGTGCACTTTTTGACCACCCCGAGAGCAGGAAACGTATCTAAGAAAACGAAACCTTATATTTAATACCAGGATTTTTTTAACAGTTTTTAAAAAAAGCGAACAGTACGAAATATATTGATAGGAACAAAAACCTAGGCTCGATTACCAGCCGCTATTCGGGAAAGGAGCCCGCGTTCCTCCCCCGGACTCACGGCTGGACTCGTGGACTTGGCATTGTTAATTTCAACCAATAAGAAATCTACCTGCCTGAATCGAGCAGGCTGCATAAATTAGCTTTCTCGCAGTAGCAAAGAAGTTGTGCGGTATGAAGTGCGATTGCATTAGTGGGACATTTAACCAAATACCGTCAACTGGTGAAACCTTGCCTGATCTAAACCATAGTGGTATGTACAGCACGCAAAATAGTCAACAGACTCATGCTTTAGAATCTATATTTGAATCATGTCGTGCCAGAATGTCAGATAACGAACAAAGTCAACAAAGAGAGGGATAAACGCAAACATCGATTTCAAGAAACAAAACACTCAGTTAAATTGATGTGTACGGCAGTCGTCTTGACGGGAAGCGACGCCAGTCTCTGGCGAAGCCAGACAAAATTAAATTTTTAAATAAGCCAAAGCAAACCGAACTAGCGAAACATAAACATGGTGTCAACACCATGCATACCATACGGCATATGTGTAACCTTTGACATGACCGTTGCTACACCATAGTCAAAGTTCTCTGCTTTACTTTTAAAAAAATTCTTCTATAGAACACAGCATGTAATGCCCTTCCGCAACAATAATGTGAAACAAAATAGGTTGGAGGGCCAAAATTAAAAGACTGAGAAGAAGTGGCGAAAACGCCACAAATTTTACGAGCCGTAGGCGTCATCTGGGCCTGCCTATGATTGCCATCAGATAACATTTTCGGCCACCTGATGCGCCGCAAGAATTAAGTTATGAATTTACGTTACAGACATGCTTTGCCGCTCACGCGTCCTGCCGTCTCTTCTCGGGGAGGAACGTAGACCGAACTCGAGAAAGCGGCGGAAATCGAGCCTAACAAAAACCCTGCGACTAAGGAACAGCAGTTAAACTGAACATTGGCAGTCGCAAATCGTCCGATCATTGACAACTGCAAGAAGCCGATCACAAAAGATCTCAATTCATCAAACACCAACAGTGACGGTTCTACTTATGGTGGTCATTAAGCGACCGATACAATCACCTGTAGAAAAAGACCACGGACAGACAAAGTTTCTCATCCTTTCACGCTGCTGAAGCTTCAATCGTAATTTGGGAAATCAGTTCTTTGATGTCGTTGAATAAAAATTAGTTTTGCAACTCATGATCAAAGAAAGAAAAAGGTGCAAGTAAAGGGAGAGAATACAATAATGATGATGTATGCGAACGCAGCCATAACACTACTGGAAAAGAAAGACCTGAAAAAATTTCAGGCTTTGAACGGGATTTGAACCCTCGAACTTTGCGTCACGGGTGAAATGCTTTCCCAACTGAGCTATCAAAGCCACCTAAGAGCAATTGTATGTGGGTTTGGCCCTTTGTGTTCAGTGGACGTAATACTCGGCCCAAGTATATGAATTCCATGGAAATAGATATCCAACAATAGCAACATAAAGGCCAAACCCACACACGACTGCTCTCATGTGGCTTTGATAGCTCAGCATTGCACCGGTAACGTAAATCTTTTTAGGTCTTTGTTTTCCAGTAGTGTTATGGCTGCATTCGCATACATGATCATTATTACATTTAATTGCTACTGTTGGACATCTATTACCTTGAAGGGAGAGATATCATGATTTATAATAGGATATCATAAGGCAGACGTTCAAACACACATTGCACCACAGCAAGCGTTGCTCACTGCAAATCATGCGCACTCTGTAAACTGAAGTTTATTTGGCTAGGTGACGGCATTGATAGTTTCTTTTGTTCTTTTGGGAAAATAATGCACAGCGGATCGTGGCCACGGATGTTTATCTCAACTACTGCTTTCTACAAACGAAGCTGCCAGCGATTATTAAACCAGATTTCCTTTGCTCAGCAAGAAACAAACAAACAAACAACAACAACAACAAAACCAAGAAAATGTAACATTAACAAAGGTAGAATAAAACTTTAGGTTGCCGTCAAGGAAGAGGGGGACATTCAGGTTTGCGGTATTGCGGTATTGGACAATTTTTCCCGCGGGATTTCGGTAATTTTAAACTCGAAATTCGGTATCGCGGTATTCTCCGAACCTGCAGGATGAGGTTTTTTAGCATTTTGGACGGTATCAAATATTATCGTCCTAGTCCTTCAACGTTTTTCGGACCTTTTCCAGTTTTCGTTTGGACATTCCCGATGAAACTTAGCTCTCATGGTAATGGTAAACTGCAATTCTTTGTGTCGCAATCGTAAAAAGGTATGTTACTTTTTGTTAATTATTAGCCAACACTTTAATGGATGTTACTTTAATATTTTGTCTAAACCGAAAATTACCTGACCTAACGTTCGTTAATAAATTCTTAATTGTTATTTCCGTTTTATTTGCTCTAAACGTTAACATACAGAGTAGTGGTCTCGGTATGACATCGCGTCTCCACTCGGTATTGAAGTATTGCGGTATCTAGCGATTTTTTTTCTTTTTTTACTCTTATACAAGAAACGTTCATTACTACTAATTTTCGTCACACTGTGCGATTTTATTCCCACATTTAAACTTCTTTTTTTTTTTACCCAGGCAGTGAGGTCTGGGTTTAAATTTCGGCTCTTTTTTCGTCGTTCAGTCACAAATTGCCGTCTGGTCTCTAAAGCGCATTCGTCACCTGTGCATCGTACATGTGTAGAGTAGGGCAGCTGAGCACATGGCAAGAATTCACAGAAGTTGTTATCGTTGATCCATGATTTGTAAGGCGATGAAATAACATACAAACGAACACACCGTTCGCGGTAGACCAACAATAAAGGACGTTAAGCGTTTTCGGAACGCGTCGTCTGCAAGACTTGCGAGAGATCAGTTTACGAGCGAACATTTTGAGTAAATTTATCAAGGATCATGTTATACCAAAGGAACGTCTCAACTCTTCAACTTGATAAAAAGCATCTTCAGAAGCGTCATCGTATTTTGACGTGATCGTGGGCCAAGCGCAATCCCAGTACGAACTCAAGAACGTCTGAGCAGCAAGAGCAGAAAGGTTAGATAATTTGTTTATGAATGTGTCTGTTCGAGTACACCTAAGTAAAATGCTCTTGGACACTTCCTAAAAGTATAATCATGTTAACATCTCGAGTTAAACGATATTCTCTCGTTATTTTCTTGTAACAGAGTTATGTGTCTTTACAACAGTCAAACCCATATAGCGAATTATTGTACATTTGAGCTGAGCACAGATACATTTGTAAAGACATTAAACTAGTGTATGTTGTCCCCAGCAAAACAATTATTGGCTTGCACTGTCACGAAATCCTTTCACGCGTTTTCTAAAGTTATTGATCTTTTGTGAAAACTTTTATGGTGCCCGTTACATTTTTTTCTGTCATCTCTCCAGTAAGTAAAGCATTTGCATATCCCGCACTTGTTTCGCGCGCACACTATGCCGCTCTGCAGGTTCATGTTTACAGTTGGATTTCAGTATAATTTTCGACAGATTTATAACAGCTAGTTTTCCAGCTGGAACAGATTAACAGTTAGTGGTTAGCGATATGCCGCTACTCCGGTGTTCCTGGTTTAAAGACATTTTCATCAAACTTGATTTGCTCACAGTAGAAAAATTTTGCTTTTAGTTTCGTGTACTTGCATTGGAAGCGTTGTTAATTGCGTCAATGTCAACCGCAGCGCGCGCGTGGCGCTCAACCATGCCTTGCGTGATGGGCAGGAGCCGTGCGCACTTAAAAAAGTAGGCACTGTACTTAATTTGCATTATAGTAAAACTTGCCAGGCATACCGTATTTCAAGGACTGGACTGGACTGGACTGGACTTGTAGAACGCGAACTTGTAAAACGCGGACTTGTAAAAATATTTTCTAGATCATCTGATATAATGACAGTAGCCTGAATTCATCCACAGGTGGCTGAGAGATTTTAGTGTCATTTCCTGCTTGCGCTAGATGAAGTGTGGAGTGTGGAGCTTGATAAGCATTGCTTACATGACTCTATTAGACACTTAGTGTTATTGGGCTGTTCGGATCTGGTTTTCAAAACATCAGGTATATATCGTCATTATATCACTGGCTAGAGCAGAAATTGCTTGTAATAAGCTGTTGATTGATTAGCTAGATGCTGTTATGTATAGTAAAATATGACTTTTTTACTGAAAAGAAAGGAAAAACCAAAATAAAAATAGGTTGCAGAGTCATGATTATATCGTAGGGAAAGTGACAGCTTTCACTGCAAAGAATTTATGAATTTTCACAAGATAAATTATTGACATTGTATCAATGGCTAGAGCAGAAATTGCTTGTAACAAGCTGTTGATCGATTAGCTAGATGCTGTTTTGCATGGTAAAATATGACCTTTCACTGAAAGAAAAGGAAAACTCAGAATGCAAATAGGTTGTAGAGGCATGATTTTATAGTGCGGAAAGAATTTGTGAATTTTCGCAATTCTTAAATTATCCCAGAGCCTTAGTTTTCTATGACCGAATAGTCACCGAGTTGACTATCCCTTATAGAAAACAAATGTGAGTTGTCTAATGGTGTTAGTAGGCACTCAATGACTACCATTCAAAACCTATAATATTTCATATTTTTGGCCAGAAATCAAGAGTGATTTTCCCTTTCACGAGTAACACACGCACGGCCATGTTCAATAATTTAGCAGTCCGGGATCGTTATCAGATTTGATAACCAAGTGACTTCACAACATGGCGGCCATTTCAAAAACCGAGAATTTTCGTATTCACTTCGCTTTGTTCGTCATTTTGTTCGATTATACTCGGGTAATTTACCCATAATTCTATTCGATAATTACCAGAAAAGAAGGAGCCTCACGTGTTTTGAAGATGGCGGTTGAAGACCAGCGTAAACGATGTAAAATGCTACTCGTAAAGTGAAACAGCGCTTGCAATTTTGCATCCAAACCAGGTATGTTTTTCATTTTGTCATTAGATTTAAGTTACCTGGAGATTTTTGCGAAAATCACAAAAAATATGTCGTTAATCTTCACGCCATATTCTTGGGATTTAACGTGTTTTTAGTGTTGTGCACGATCTGTGAAAAAAGTGCACGGGGGTATTTTGATTTGCGATGTGTTGTTCGTAACGGCGGCCATATTTACATCTGTAATTGATATGTTCCTAGGTATTGAGATGGCGGATGCTGGTACCCATAGAATCAAAATAGCAAATTTATGTCGATTTTGTGGATATAGCTTGGTCGTTACATAGGGTAGGTCTATTGTTGTCGAGTTTTGCAGCATAAAATTTTCGTTCCTTTTAGACATGACAGACACGCACCATTCAACTTTAAGAATTACTAGTGGCAAAATCAAGGGGTACGTAAAAGTAATTTACATAAATCATCTGAGCCCCTTCAGAAAAAAAATTATAGCTCTTAGTGAGTCGCTCGATTCATGGTACGGCAGTCCAGGTGGTCGGGAAACCACTTGCGAATCTAACATTAGTTGTTTATTTTCTTTTGAAGGGTTACCATGAGGTCAAAATCAAGGGGCCAGAAGGAACTTCTTTTCATGTCTTTCCTGAAAATTGCAAACAAAGACTCGTTCGCACTTCGTTGTGTTTTGCCAGAAATGAGAGAAATACCCGAGACACTTCTAGACGTGCCACAGTCTGGTATCCAAGAGCGCTAAGAAAAATTGCAGTTTGAGAGAAGTTGCTGGAAGACAGATAGGCCGGGTCCAATACTTCATAAACAGGGAACTAAAACACCTTTCGGAATGCTGGAAAATCGGCAATCACGTTAAAGGGTAAGTTGCCTGTATTTTAGAGTCAATTTCAACAACTCGCGGTCCTGAAATATTTTCCGGAAATGCCGGCCAAACTAGGTCAGTTTTCTGGCACACCAGTCGTTATATAATGAAGCTTATTGTTGGATTTAGCGAGTGAACTATGGTACGAAAACATATTACTTGAATTATAGCTTCTTTTATATGAATCGGTTATTAAAAGCGTTTTTCCATATCACCGAATGCACAACAATAGACTATTGATCTACAACTAAAACAATTTTTTTCCGGAAATGCCAAGACTTCCAAGTTTACTGTCACATCTCACGACATAAAGTGTTGCATGTACCCATTCCACTGAACGGAGGTGTATCACGAATTGAAGTAAATATACCTGCTATATTTTTGTTGTTGCGCCAGAACCATATCAGGCGAGCCCACAACGACAAAGAGAACTCCAGTGCATCAAAAGTGGAAACGAAATGTACAATACGGCGGAGGGGATTGAATTAGCAATCGCAGAAATGGAATTAGGCGTGGGATGGGATATGGCCATCGAGGTAAGCTATTCTATCTTCAGTATATCTGGACAGAGAGTCGACAGAGGGAGGGTCGCGAACTGTTTCGATACTGTTATTTCCATTTCATAGTAATGAATCATAGTAGGAGATGTTTCGGTCCTAACCACGCTTCGCTCATGCAAATTGAACGAAATTCAGTTACAGCTCTCCGCTTGGAATATAGAAGCAACTTGTTCAGTGTCAATTTGTGAAGATGTATTTACTGTTAGTGTTTCGTTTATATTTTGTACAGACTGTTGAACAGCCAGCTTCGCCAACTACCAAGAAAATGAAGCCTGAGTGAAAATAGAAGCTATCATATTAGTATCAATAAACAACGCTTTTGTGAACAGAATAACTGTTGTCTACCTTCGTGTGTTTTTACTCGGAACAAATATTATACGGTGTCTATCTGAAAATGAAACTTTTCGCTGTAGCTTTTGGACAAAGACAGTTTTCTTCCATACATCTCTGTTTCTATTCCATAATCCAGTAACCTATTGTGAAGCAAACATACAATTACAATTAAATGAAATTGCATTGTGATGTTGTGAAAAAAGTAACTCCTTTCATCGCAGCGCCCCGTCGACCGCCATATTGAATTATACACTGTTGCTACCAAATAATGTCACGTGAACGAAAACTTGTGCAGCGATTGGTTAATGGTTTGTTTTGGTCGAGGTTATCAAATCTGATAACGATCCCGGACTGTTTAGGAAAAGGATGTGATGATATGAGGACCAATCAGATTTACAGATTTCCGATAGAACCAGGGCTGGAAAAAAGCATGAATTCCAGCTTGCCCATTAAACAAGTAGCTCTCAAATTTTACTTACCCTGGGCAAGTGTCAGTTCACTTTTTTCATGATTTAGTTGGCAGATGACTTGCGTGGGCCCTTGCCCATTGGGCAAGTAAGAATGAAAAGGACTTGCCCGGTGGGAAAATCTGCTTGTCCCGGACGACAGGACGGCCCTCTTTTCGAGCCCCGTAAAACACCTTGAGTGGCTAATAAACATATGCAGTTAGATATAGCTCGCTGGCATACAAAGCTCTGCTTTCATGTCCAGTTTGAGCACTCTACTGGGATGAGTCGTTACTTTTGCAATTGCGCATGCTCATTAGTTATATATAACTAGTTATATATAACTAACTGCAGACAGTACTGTTTCGGCCTTCTGGGCCTCATCAGTGCAGTGCTGAAGACTAGGATGGAGGCTAAGCTTAAAAAGCCGCCTCAAATACTACTCATGTGGTAGTATCTAAGCCATTACCAGAGTGCTCAAACTAGCGAGCTAGTGAGCCTGCGCAATTGCAAAAGTAACGACTCATCCCAGTAAAGTGCTCAAACTGGACATACTTCTTGAACTTGAACAGAATAAATTTATAGAGCGCTCGACTCTGAGAGGAGCAGTGTAGATAATAAACAATGGTAGCAAGACTTCAATTCATCGTTTTTGCTAAATTGAAGTCTTGCTACCATTGTTTATTATCTATATATATGTCTGGATTTATGAAAACGGTGTTAAAGACTGAATCAAGTGTTTTTTGATTTATTTTCTTTTTTCTGTTTTTTTTTTTTTTTTCTGCTTTCGCTATGACATCAACTTGTAAATCTTACCTAGCATGAAATGTAGAAACTCCCTGCCGCATGTTTCATTTATTTAGGTATTTTTTTTCATTATTTCTCGACCCCCCCCCCCCCCCACCCCTTTTTCAATTTGCGCTAAGTTTAGCCTAGGCTACACTCGTCTGAATTCAGTTCGCGCGGTGACTCTGACAAGGAGCGACCGATTAGCGTTCTGTATTTGTTGTCTAAAGGAAGTCTGCCCGAGGACATCATTAAGTCCAATGAAGGCCCAAGTCTAACGATTTGCTAGTAAGCGTCGTCCATTATCGTACGTGAGGCGGGCCTGAGGAGCTGTGTTAACTGTACGGGTCACATTTAGTCCCGTAACAGTGGGCCGTTTGCCCTGTGGCGATAATGTTGTGCTTGCTTTAGACAGCAAAACTCTTTAGCCACATCAATTTAGGGCTTAGACGTGCAATGGACCAGACATTTCTAGCTGCTGTTGGCGTCATTTGCTTTGAACTTTGATGTAGCTAAAGACTTAGAAAAAAAATCTGTTGAAATCTGGATGCGCCATTCCGCGCTCGACAAAATTGAAGTACATCCGGGACATTGCTATTTGCCAGCAAAACATGTCCACGAGGAGAGAGAAGAACATGAGTTCAAGCGCTGATCGTGAGTAGAATTTCCTTGTTTTATCAATTTTAGGCGTTCTCGGCTTAGCTAAGTATCAGAACTGTCTGTGATTCGCTAGCGCGGAAGAAATTTATTTGCGTGGCTTCCGGGCGATAATTGACGTAACGACAACATGTTGAGTGTTCGCTTACTGCTAACTATGGCCTAGTTTGTCTGAATTTCAATCGATTCTCGATGTAGGAAGCTCTTGTTCAGTCCATTTAGGACGATGCAGGCCTTTAGAAAGCAATAGATTGGCTCTCCGCCGCGGTTTTGATATCTGTACGTTCGTGTTGATTTAGACTCCAATTTCATGTTAAAAGCACTCTTAATCAAATTGTACAATTCATGATTCAACGAAAAGACGGTGAATTTAGTCTTCCTGGCCTCAAAAGATATACAGGAGAGTTATTTGCTGCTATTTGAGCTACGATAAGCCTCGTGGAAAGCTAGCTCTGGGACAGAATTGTAGCAAGATTATCAGTGACAAGTCAAATTCTATGGCTATGTTTTTGCGAATCCGGTCAGATATTGAGATGAAATGTCACGTAACGGTTACTTTTTGGCTGAAATATAGAGGTAAATAACCGATTCAGCTGCTTACCATGCTCTTGTTAGCGTGACTGGCTAATTTAACCCACAGTAAAGACATATTGAGGTCATTTAGGTGAAATCGCAGAGGTTAAGCCTGTCTAAATTAGTGCCGCGGCGAACCAAATGATAAATGTAAGCTCTAATTTAGCTTTGTTTGGCTCGTTCGACTCATTTGCAGCGACTTCAAAGGCTTGTATAGGCATGGTATGGACTCTGTTAAGAGTACACGAGGTAGATAGCACTCTCGGTACGACATGGCCATATTTATGTACATTTTCTAACCGATTTTCCAAAAACATGCCCGCTATTTTGGTGCAAAGTCTTTAACACGGTTTTCATAAATTCAGACATAAACAAAGCTACTGGGATGAGTCGTTACTGTTGCAATTGCGTATGCTCACTAGCTCGCTAGTTTGAGCACTCTGGTAATGGCTTAGATACTACCACATGTGTAGTATTTGGGGCGGCTTTTTAAGCTTAGCCTCCATCCTAGTCTTCAGCACTGCACTGATGAGGCCCAGAAGGTCGAAACAGTACTGTCTGCGGTTAGTTATATATATATATATATATATATATATATATATATATATATATATATGTCTGAATTTATGAAAACCGTGTAAAATTTGGGGCAAAACTTTCGCGCCTGCCTGCCGGCGATAGCCGGCAGGGAGGCCTTTGCGGTGCTTGAAAAGCCAGGGGGGCTTCCGTCAAGCAGGGTGGGGAAAGATAGCCCTGGGACCTGGCTACCCGCTGATACCAAGCGGGGCTGCCAGGAGCTAACCCCAGGGGGGTGGGGTGGGTCACAGAGAGAGGCACATTCCTCAGTTAAAAACTGCTCATTTTCTTTGCAGGACAGCCTTGGCCGGCAATGCCCTGCAGTCTTAGGGGCTGGCAGCCAGCCTGCCAGCCAGACACAAGCAAGGTGGGTGAGTAGGCTGTGTGTTGACAGAGTGCCTGTGGTTGATCGAGTGAAAAAGCCTGTGTATTTTCTTGGAAAAGTGTCAGGGTGGTTGTGTTGAAATTAGCACGGTTTTCATAAATCCAGACATATATATATATATATATATATATATATATATATATATAACTGCAGACAGTACTGTTTCGGCCTTCTGGGCCTCATCAGTGCAGTGCTGAAGACTAGGATGGAGGCTAAGCTTAAAAAGCCGCCCCAAATACTACACATGTGGTAGTATCTAAGTCATTATATATATATATATATAGATAGATAGATAGATAGATAGATAGATAGATATAGATAGATAGATATATATATATATATATATATATATATATATATATAGATATATATATATAGATATATATATAGATAGATATATAGGCAATTGTGGAAAACGAGGACGGACAACTTCGATACGAAAAAAATATATATATACAGTAAAAAATCTAAGAAATCTAAAAAAAAGTTTAAAAATTTTTAAACTTTTTTTTAGATTTCTTAGATTTTTTACTGTATATATATATTTTTTTCGCTCGAAGTTGTCCGTCCTCGTTTTCCACAATTGCCTACAAATTTCATTACTCGAGGTTTGGACTACGAATCCTTTTGGATCCTTCTGGCGCGTGGCATCCCTGTTGGCTCGAAGCATCTTAACTTTTTATATATAGATATATATATATATATATATATATATATATATATATATAGTAAAGTGTAAGATGTCCGGCTTTTAATGTGACGTTTCGGCCTTCGGCCTTCTTCAGATTGGAACAATATTCACAAATCATCCATGCTCACCAACAAAAAGACGCGTGAGCTTGCAGTCCATTTTAATTGTACTAGGCACGAAATTTCCGAAATTAATTTTATCGTCATCGAACAAATTACTAGCCAGGGGGTTGCTGCGTATATTGATAAGTTGTTATTGACCAGAGAGGCCTATTGGACCTCCCAGCTATTTACACTCAGCCCTCATGGTCTTAATAAAAGACGGGAATTTAGATCCAAAAATCGCGTCCGTTACAATACATAATTAGACTGACTATTATACACTTATACACTTAGTAATTAGGGCGCTCGCAGATACATTGTTGTAATCTCATCACTTGCGCGTTCTTGTAAGTTGCCATTAGCTTGTTACAATACAGAATTAGACTGACTATTATATACTTAGTAATTAAGGCGCTCGCAGATACATTGTTGTAATCTTATCACCCGGCGCATTCTTGTAAGTTGACATTAACTTGTTATGTAATCTATTATTTCAGGTGTTATAGCATTATGTAATTATATTTACATTTTTCTGATCTTATATATATATACATGCAAATCTGTAAACTTACTAGGATTTTTAACGTTTTATTTTTTAACTTGTAAATATTGTTCCAATCTGAAGAAGGCCGAAGGCCGAAACGTCACATTAAAAGCCGGAACAGTTAGAAGTTTGCTTCATGACGCCTCATCTTACACTTAACTAAAATTCACATTGAAGCACGGTATCTTTTGATCCTTCTACTGGAAGTCACCGTTTGGAAAACCATATTATTCTGCCTATATATATATATATATATATATATATATATATATATATATATATATATATACTTTATTATTGTCATTAATGATTGACTGCTTTGGACTGTAAATTGATTTTCTGCCACAATTGTTACTAATCTCGCAGTCGCTAATTTGCCGTTGTCAATAGTAGTCCAGACAACGCTGCTTGCGTCAGTGTGTCACACAATGTCTTTTTTAGCTCGCACTCTGAAAAAAAAGTTTTCTTTGACGATGATATTGTGGTAAAAAACAAATCGAAATGTGGTTTAGCGTTGTCTGTACTCTTATCGACAACGATACGCGTCATCACAGTGGTCACCACGGTGATGACGCTTACTCAGTTAGACAATTATATAGATCAGTTGACCTCTTTTGCTTTTATACGAGAATATTTTGTTTTGAACTAGGTATTTTTTTAACGATGTCAACATATGTTCCTGCACACACCTAGCTGTGAGGACTCATATGTTTACACACCAGTACTGCGGGGACTGTTGACGAATTTTGAGGACCAAAACGAGGCCCCCTTATCTACATGGTCACCAAAAGATTTCCTGTAAAACATATTTTTGACATGAAACTGGGGAGGTCCCCACTACTCACCCAAGTGTGTAAATTCTGTGTTGAAAAGTTCCAACAGTGTCACAAAGGAAGGTATCGTATCTTCATTGAATGTCGATGGGTGTCAAATAACGTTACTCAGTAGCAGCTGTAGATACAGAGTTGCTTTTCAGATCCTATTCGTAGGGCTTTGTTTTCGTTTACAGACTAGCTCTATAATAAGCGTACACACGTTGTGGGGACATCAAGAGAAATTAAAATTAAAGACGAATACAAGACATATTTGAAGAAAAAAATGTTTCCAATGTTTAATTCTCACAATAAAAAAAAATTAATACACAATGATGATGATTGTAAACATAGTGATAAACAAATTAATAATTAATAAGAACTGAACTCATACATATAATCCTAGTATGATAATCATGTATGTACACAAACAGTGTATGTACATTGTGTATGTGTCTGTCCTTACGTATTTATGTATATAAATGCGACTAAATATTCGAGAAAACTGGATAAAAGATCAAAAAAGAAAAAGAATGACTTGTCAGAAAGACGTGTAACGGTTAGCTTTGAAGGCCTTTTTATTCCCACTTTTCCATGGTGCAATTAATATATGATGACATGATAAATACAGTATATTGGTGTTAATAATTACTAGATACCTGTTTTCTGATTTTTTCCCTTTTTAAAAGACGCATGGAAGACTATCAATGGGGTTAAATTATAGTTACAGTGGGTGAGAGAGGGGAAAGAAAACTCAAAACTACATTTAGAAGTCTGTTTAGTTTTTGTTTGTGTTTTTTTTAGTGGCAACACAGGCCAGTTATGACGTTACAATATAACAAGGCGGAATTAAGGACAGATTGGGTATTTTTGTAATGCCAATATATTGCCAATATTGTAACAGAACTGGATATGAGTTACAACTTGATAACTGCAGGAAAGCGCTGGAAGCTGTTACCAGCTACCTTAAAACTCTTGTTTATCATATTTTACTCAGCCTTTGAGTGAAAAACTGTCTACGAATAACCAAAAAAAAAAAATATCGGCTGAATATTCATCCCTGTAAACTAAGATAACTTGGTGTCTTGGAGCAAACTGTTTTAGTATCTACTTGATATTCTTAACCCTCATTTCACCTTTGGTCGCTTCTTTTCCAGGTCGATTTTTCGAGGTACTCAGTATCCTTCTTGTCAATACTGTGATCTCTGTTTGCTTGGATAGACTCCGATCCTAAGACCTTGAAAAAACGTAGCTTTTTTATTTTCTTATTTTCTTTTTTTATTATTATTATTTTTAATGTGAATGAATGTAAACGTAATGGATTAAAGCACGGATTGACCGCAACACATTCTTAAGCCTGTATTGTAAATAAACAGTTCAAAACTAAAATAGATCAACAGAGAATTTTTCATACGCTTTTTACACGAGAGAAACTGGTTACATGCAAACACGCTAAGGCCAAACGGCCCTAAGAATGGTCATAAGAAAAAGCTTTTGGGGGTTATTAAAGTCAAATTTAGAGAATATATTTTTACGAAACTTGGCAAGTCAATAAAGAACAAATGTCCATTTTTTGAGCAACAAAATTGACAGCGAAATATCAACTTATCTCAAAGTTGATGATATCTTGCCAGGCCATTAATTAAGAGTTTTTAAACTCCAACGGTTTTTAAAAATAAAAAGCTGCGATATTAAACAATGACGTTTCGACGGCTCCATGCCATCATTCTCAAATTCAAATAAGACACATTATGTGAGTCCGTTATATAGTGATTGTACGTGTGAAAGTCTCAGTGCATATGATTAAGAAATCAAATAATAGTCGCTCATATGACCGGTAACCAATCAGGAGCCGAGAAAGACAATGGGCTATTGTTTGGAGAACAATGGATGCTATTGTTTTCCAAATCCAAGATGGCCGCCACAAATTTCAACCAATCAGGAGCCGAATTAAGAATTCAAGATGGCGGCGCCCGCGAAAGTCGGCCATGTTGGAAAACAGCCCACCAGCCTCAACGGAGGACTGGGATCGGTCTCACGGATTTCCATGGCGACACAAATCACGCCAGGGTCACGTAAAAAATGTCATGCAACTTCAAAATCGATACTTACGGTGTCCTGTGGTCCTAAACGACAGAGGTCCGGTATTTAAAAACCAAACATCACACATTGTCAAATGTCACGAACTTTAATATCAACACTTTTTGGCTAACATTAAAAGATATGACGTCATTGCCATGTTGATCGAGTAAAAAGACCGGTTTCTATCGTCATCACACAATTTTTCAAATGAACTTTAATGTCCAAAACGTTTGCGCTAAAATTACAGAAAGCTGGTCATTGTGTCTCAAATAAGATAGCACTATCAAAAGAACAGAAATAATTTTATCCAGCGTGAATGCAATCTTTGACGAGTAACGAATAATAAGGGAAGACAAAAATTTATAGGCTAAAAGGTGAGAAGAAAAAAAATACAATTGAAATGCTTCAAGTGAAAATGAATTGCTAATGACAGATTGCAATAAAATCTAAACTCCTTGATCTCGACTGTTCCCTTGAGAAAAGCACCATTCAAAGGAATCTTGAACAAACAAAAGGCGTTTTGGGCGACCATTGAAGCGGAATTAACATAATTAGTCAGAGATGAAACATGGAATAAATTAAAACCGAAAAGCACATGTTTAGAGGCTCAAATCATGATAGACTGTATCTTAACCCTTGAGAATAAAATCAAAGGAATTTCAAACAAACGTTTCGCGCTTGAAGTAAAGATTTAACTTCATTTACAAACACTGCAAATCGCTCCTTATTCAACAATTATAGTTGTCTAAGCGGGTTTCCAATAGCGCCAAAATAAATCACTTACATCAAACATAGTCCTTTCCTCCAAAGCGTCACACAACTAGCAATCGCTCAACTCCATAGCCACGAAGACAGGAAAGAATGTTACGCTTAGAAAAGAAGACGTGTGTTGAACGTTGTCACAAGTAAAATGAATTCTATCAAGACCGATTGACTTATAAACTCGTAAACCAAAACAAAAACAAAAACAAAGAGTCTGAGTCTTTGCAACGTTTATTGAATAATGATAATAAAAATAATAACAGGAACTCCGAAAAAGAATTGATTACAATTTTTAACTCTTTAAGTCTTGACCGTCGGTATTCCACAAAGTGTTGGGAACTAAACTCGTTTCCAGTTTCACAGACTCTTGGTCCCTGGTCCCAAAACGCACGATATTCTGCCCTAGTTTTCTTTGCTTTTGGTCATGAAGTCTTTGCCTGATCCTTTCCTTATTCTTGGCATAATAACTTCTCCAATACTCGTTGATCCGTTCCCTGTTGTTTTTACAGTATTGTCTTCGGTAATTTCTGATGTGCTCCTTGTTCTGTTGACAATACGCTCTCTGGCTGCTGGCGAGTCGTTCCTTGTTGTTTTCATACCATCTTTTACGACGGGTTTTGAGAATCCCGACGTTCTCTGCACGATATCTCTTTTGTTGGGCCAGGATTCGCTGTTTGTTCTTGGCATAATATTTTTTGTGGTAGGCCCTTTTACAGACAACCCTCTGGTCATTCCCCGACAGTTGATTGGAGCAATTCATCTTGCATGTGTGGCGTCTTACAAATAATGACTAAAACCCTGGAATCACACTCTCTTATAAGAGTCACATGGCTAATTCAGGTCTTAACCTCTTCTTCTACTTCCTCTTCGTCATCACCGTCGGGGAGTAACTTCTTCCGCATTAGTCTGTTTAGCAGAAATTTTCGTTTTGCCACTGCCGACTCGGCCGCTTCGTCAAAATCCATGTCGTCTTCCTCAATAAAGCGTCGAAGAGTCTTCATGACTTTACGGTGTATTGCGTCGTGTTTGATACGGTGAGTCCATTTTAGACGCTCTAAGTAAGTCCTTCGTAGCCTTCTTCTACTTACAGGTAGTAGGACGTTGAAAGCAGCATTTTCTGCATAGTTTTGGGATTTTCCCTTATCCAGGAACTGCTGGACTTCTTTCAGGTAGGTTTTTTTGACGTCTTCCCCGGCGTTTTGACGTAGCGGACTCCATGGATCTGGTTCATCGTCGTCCGCTTCTTCTTCCTCTTCGGAGCTGCTACTATCCTGATCTTCTTCCTGTTCCTCTTCAGGCTCCTCTTCATCCACCTCTTCTTCCTCTTCAACGTTCTCGTCATTGTTATCTTCCACGGGGCCAAAAATATCTGTTGAACGATCATCCATGATTCTCGTCGACCTTCACCCAAGACAACGTACTTCAAATGAGCCGAGTCGATTAAACTGATGTTTAATATACCATTTTGGGCAATGATCAGACATCCTCTCTCTTTCTTCGATGCCAGCGCGGGTATCCTTCGTGCGTCCTGAGGTGACTAAACACGCGTTTCCTGTCATCACTGGCGGATGTAAATCTAGGACCGTGTACCCAAACGGTCGTTCGGACACTTTTTGATACGCGTCCATCATGTCTTGCCAGCAAGTGGGAAAAGCTTGAAGCAGTAAATTCTTCATACCTCCTATATCACCACCACATGCACCACCACCGCCGCATCCACCACATTCACCACCACAGCCACATCCACCACCTACACCACCAACACCACCACCTACACCACCACCACATTTACCACCAAATCCACCTCCACCGCCACCATCACCACCACATTCACCACCACCACCGCCACATCCACCACATTTACCACCACCACCGCCACATCCACCACATTTACCACCACCACCACCACATCCATCACCTACACCACCACCACCACTGCGCGAAAAGCCAAATGTTCGGGCCCGAATTCGCTCGAATACGGATCGGCGCACGCCGCGTATGCCGCAATGTTCTGACGTATTCGATTGCGGCTGACTCGAAATACACCTGGAATATTCTAGAGGAATCCGGCCTGTTTTTCCGTATTCAAATTTAATACTCGTGAATGACTCGAAGTGTTCGATAAATCATACGGGCCACGTTTTGGTAGATTAATGTTGCATTAATGTTCTTCGAAGATATAGTGATCATTTATGACTCGAACATTTTCCAATACTCTCAGTTGTTCGAGAGTTTGCGACTGGAACACGAGATGCACGACGCCATTTCTGACGTCAACGTCTTCGAATACTATTGAATACGTCAAGTATGCTCTAATTTTCGAGAATCGCACGCTATGAATACGAAAGTTGTGTCACATTTTTCACAGCCAAAGATGTCTTGCGTCGTCAAGAACGGGTTTTATGCAGGTAATATACACTACCGCGTAGTTCAGTCAGACAACACGCTAATGTTCGAAACGTGCGACTGGAACACGAGACTCATGCGAAGTATGAAACGTGTTCGTGTTTGAACACGGAGGCACACGTGAGGTTTTAAGGTATTCTAAACGACACACTTCAAGTGTTCTGTGGTGTTCGACTGGGACACGAGACTCACGCGAAGTATGAAACGTATTCATGTTTGAATACTGAGGCATACGTGAGGTTTTAAGGTATTCTAAACGACACACTTCAAGTGTTCTGTGGTGTTCGACTGGGACACGAGACTCGTGTAAAGTATGAAACGTATTCGTGATTGAATACTGACGCCAACGTGAAGTACTGAGGACTCATACCAAAGCTTGTATATCCCCCAAACTTTGTTCAAACTGCCGAGTGTAACACACTTTTAAATTCCTTTGGATTCCTAACAAAACCCACCCAAAAGAAAGAAAATTACCAGGACAATATGCATGTTATCCCAACAAAAAGTAAACAACTGCCGTTATGACATCTTCATTTCATTTCAAATAATACTTTATTTATACTGAAATAATAAAACTTACTTGTATATTGTTACTTGTTCGTGTATGTTTATTTTCATCAAACGAAGGAAGAATTTACATTGTTAAGACCCTATGTTATGAAAAAGTATAAGGAACCATCTGAGAAGCAAAACCTAGAAAAACACCATAACATTTTGTATGCATTTACTTTATATCTAGATGCTACTTTGTTATGAAAAAGCATAACCATCTGAGAAGCAAAGTCTTTAAAAAACACTATAACATTTTTGTTTGCAAACTTTATAACTAGATGCTGCTGTGTTATGAAAAGGCATAATGAAGCATTTGAGAAGCAAAGTCTAAAAAACCACTTCTATAACATTTTGCATGCAACTTTCTAACTAGATGCTGCTATATTATGAAAAAGCAGAAGGAACCATCTGAGAAGCAGTCTAAAAAACACTTACATTCTGTATGCAAACTTTAGAACTAGATGCTGCTATGTTACAAAAGAGAATTAAGGATGAATTAATGAATTGCTGCTTTGCATATTTAGAGCGGTTTTCAGTTGAGTGTCGAAAGTAATTAGACAATTACTTTGGTTTAGACAATACTTTGGTTTTGGTTTTGGTTTTGGTTTTACTACACTTCGAGATTAGCTGAGAAGTCAAACTGGTGAGTAGTTGGTTTTAGTTTTGGTTTTACGACACTCAATTGAAAACCACTCTAACATCATCATTATTCAGTTCAACAATTGGAACCCTCTTATCATTACCATATACCTTTAGAGGTGTCTCAGACAAAAGGGACGTAGTGCATCCGATTTAATCTGTAGACACTGTATGTAAACCCCATATCAAATTAAAACTTATAGAGCTGGCTATCAAACTATACCAAGGACTTTCAAATAAAATGAATTGCCAAATTTTTCTAGACATTTTAGTGCTGGCGTCCAAATCATTATTATTATTATCACATTTTGAAAGCTACATGTACAAGTCAAAGTGAACTTTGTTTCTTGTTAATTTAATTTGTTTCTCAGTTTCTGGACACAAAACACTAAAAAAATTGCCCGCGTGTTGCCATATTCAATCACAGTAAAAAGTTACAGAACATTTCCAAAACAGGAATAAAAAATGGTGGACTGATCATTCAAAAATCACTCTCAGAGAAAAAATATTTCAAAATAAAAATTAACAGACATGGATGATAAACTAGCTACTGTCCAAAATTCGAGGCAGACTCACTTTGACTTAGCTTTCAAAAAGTGATCGGATGCTCGCATAGAGAAACCCTGAAAAATTTGACAATTCATTTTATTTCAAAATTCTTGGTATACATGTACGTGTAGATTGATAGCCAGCTTTATTGGCTTGAATTAGACATGCTAAATGGCGTGGGTGCAAGACACTCTGAAAGATATAGGGTAACCTCAAGACAAAGAGCTGAAAATTCAAACCAAGACCTGAGATCAACACTAAGTGTTGACAGGATTGATGACCAAAAGGTTTCACAGTCACATTGGGAAAGCTACACTGTAAGCACCTGGGTTTCTAGTGCATGCAAAAACATACTTAAGATGCCTTTGAGAGAAGAGAGAGTTGTGTTGCACATTAATCAAGTTTACAGTGCAAACAAAGTATGAAAGGATGTGAAGGCCAGAGTTTGTGGGCTTAAAAACATTAAAAACGATTCAAGCAACAATGTTCAAGGTTACAGATTATGTTTCATTTTGCACTGACAAAGGTAGCCAAGCTCTAGAAGCCTTTCATTTTTTGCTAGATATGGTGCAAACTTTTTATGCATTAATTAATCCAATCAAAATTTGAGTATCAAATTCAATATTGTTCTGAATTTTCAGCTCTTAACCTGAAATGAGTGGCTAATAGTCACTCTGAACAAACAGAATGAACTGATTAGATAACTTCATGTACACATGCAAACAAATTCCTTCTTAGACTAATAACCTAAATGAGTAATAAAACTCAATTTTCAATATTTACCTTTGGAAGGGATATGGTTAGTACAGTGGAACCTCGATTTAACGAGCCTCTATATAACGAGGTCCTCAGTATAACTAATGATTTTCATGGCCCCAGTAATAGTAGACTATACGGAAAAGAACCTTGATACAAAACCCTGTTATAGTGAACATACTTTGCCAATTCCTTGGCACTTCATTATATCAAAGTTTCACTATAGTTTGACATTACTATGGGAAATTGTCTTGAAATTTGTAGTAGTCATCAATGAAACAGGGTTTACATGTACCTTAACATAATGTATATATAAAATAACAGATGACAAACTGATCAAATGTAGATTTGACTTGACATTTTATTACTAATTAGTTTCGTACTACACAACTTGTGTGCAGTACTCATGAGATAAAATTGCCAAATGGGAATTTGCATCATTACACTGATTTGAAATACACAAGCGGCCATTGGAAATGTGATAGCTACAATAAGCGAATGCTTTTACAAACAAAGGATAGTTGGAAATTAGGAATAAACTCTGTTATTATTGAAATACAAGAGAAGATTTAAAATTTAAAATTTAACATGTAACATTTTTGAGGAGGAATTTGTTTGCATGTCTACATGAAATTATCTAATCAGTTCATTCTGTTTGTTCAGAGAGGCTAACTCAGGTTTACAAATAATAAAGTACTTCTCCCAAAGGCATAGGTTACATCGATTTGAAGCGGGGTTATATGGGGCAGCCTCCAGGTGACTTTGACAATAAATCAAAGTTCAAAGTCACTTGAAAGATTTTAAAGCAAGCTGCCCCATGTAACTCCACTTCAAATCAATGTAACCTTTGCCTCCGGGAGAAGTACCTTTGTAAACCTTTGTAGCCTCTCTGAAAAAAAATGGAATGAACTGATAACTTCATGTAGACACGCAAACAAATTCTTCCTGAGAAATGCTAAATTTTAACTTTTAAAGCTTCTGTTGTTACACAATATTAACAGTGTTTATCTATAATTTCTAATTTTCCCTCTTTTTTTTGTAAAAGCGTTCACTTATTGTAGCTATCATATTTCCAACGGTTGCATGTGTATTTCAAATCAGTGTAATGCTGTAAATTCGAATTTGGCAATTTTATCTCACGAGTGCTGCACACAAGTTATGTACTACGAAACTAAATAGTAATAAAATGTCAAGTCAGATCTACAGTTGCTCAGTTCGTCATCTGTTATAATCACGCTCTGGTTTACTACTGAGCACTCTGAAAACAGATCTCCAAATCACCTTGTTTATATATAAAATATATAGAGACTGACTTGTGAAATGCCAAAATTTACTTGCCAATATAATTTTTCAAAAGCTCTTACAAAAATAAATCTCAAAAAGTCTCCATGGCCCCCTAAATAGTCATAAATACATACATGTATCTTGTAAGCCAGGGTCTTCCTCATAGGTTTTCCTTTTTTTTCTTCAAATACGGAGGCCAGGGATTATACATACATGTAAGGCATTACCAATTTTACTTCATCCTATGATTAAAATACAATACGCATAAAAGGTTGGTTAAGTTTATGTGTAATTCCACACTGGGAAACCTCAAATCAAGCTTGCAGAACTAAGGAAAATATCATAATAAATCAATCAGTAAATTTTACACAGTAGTTTGATTTAATGGTTTAATTCACCATCGTTCCCATTGCTGTCGCTCTTGAAGTCAAGGTTACATTAACTTCCAATGTATAATTTCTGCTTGATAAAGAAACATTTACAACCAGAGGCAATTCCATACATCTTAAGCAAACATTACAACTGAACTTTACCCTAGAAACTTAAGCTTAACTTACTCGTACGTACAAGACAACCCGGGAAGGCAACAATGGCTTACGTTTTACCTGTTGTTGTTGACTCGTACCTCCGTATGTATCGATGTTTTCACCAGTTGTATGCCACCAAAAACTGCTTGAAATCGTGCACAGAGAAGAAGTGAAGGTAAACTGAATTTTGTCCGCCAAAGTAGAGTTTTTAAACAGTGAAAAAGGACCAAGAGATTGATGCAAGCTTCAACATTTCACACTTTTTAAAACGCCAAAAAATGGCGCGAGAACCGAGAGAACCTGGTATCTAATTTGGAAAACCGCTGATCCGTGCTTGTTGAAGGCCGGACACTCAGAATGCTGATGAATGTCGTTTCTCTCATTTCGTTTCAAGTCGTTTCGAGACACATTTAAAGTCAATTTCGTTTCAAAAGTAACCTCGAGGAAAAAAATCTGATTAAAGTGTTTTCGACTTCGTAATACGTTTTGTGATTTCTTGTTCAAGCGTAATGCAATCTTGATATGATGGCAGGGAGTCGACTGAGGAAGCTACTGGGCCGTTATTTAGGAGTCATCCCACAGAGAAAAGATATTTGTCTGAAGGTCTCGGGACTTTCTCCACTGAATACACCAAAACTTCTCCGAAACGAACTTGATTCCTCTTACTGACCAAACTTTGCGCAGCTTTACGTGTCTCTAGTCAGTTTAACTTTGCGGAACTTTACGTACATACATACACTTTGAATTGTAGTGATTATCCCGAAAACCTCCGTCAAAACCGAATGAGGGGAATTCGAAGTTACAACAAAGTGTGTAAATTTCTTGATTCAAGCAAAACACATGCGCCGCGCCGACAACATGAACCAAAAAAGTACAATTGTTCTGGTCAACGAACGAATACACGGTCGTGCTCCTGCCGTATGCCCATATTCTATAAGAATATTCCAGGTCCACGTCACGGTTGTACACGCGATGAATACTCTAGAATTCTATAGCTTTGGCGTCAAGATCACGTATTCGAGGATAAACGTGTACACGCGCAGATCGCACATACTTTGAATTCAGTCTAAATTTTGCTTCCAGGAGAATGCTATGCACCCGAACTGTTACCTTCTTTTATAAAGTTCTTTTTAGAAAGGGTTCGCCATCATACTCTAGGAGTACGACAGATGTGTGGTATACTTTAACGAAAATCCTCGAACGATTATGAACGGAGCGTATTCCACCGTATTCGATACGAATATTCCAGGTGTACGTCACGTGTTGTGTGCGGCTTGAATACTCTAGGATTCTATTGCGTCACCATCACAGATTCGAGTCTAGAATACATATGGGTTATTGACCAAGTGTGAGGTCAAGATGGCTGGATATTAGCCAAGTTCTTTTTTTGCGTGTTTATGGACCGAGACGGAGTCGAGGTCCATAAACACGCAAAAAAAGAACGAGGCCAATATCCAGCCATCTTGGCCGAACAAGCTTGGTCAATAAAGGATTTATTATATGGCTTTCGGGAAAATTTTTCTTGCGGGACATGGCGGGTAGTCCCGAGCGGGCAAGATAGCTCCATCTTGCCCGCTCGGGTAGCCAATCACAGCGCAGGATTTGATTCATCTTGCCCGCTCACGGAGCTAGCCATATAATAATCTAGAATATTTTGGCTTTCACGCAGTGCACCTACACCACCACCACATTTACCACCGCCACCCCACCACATCCACCACCACCATCACATTTACCACCACCACCAAAACCACATTCACCACCACCGCCACCACCACCACCACCACCACCACCACCACCACCACCACCACCACCACATCCACCACCACCACCACCACATCCACCACCACCTACACCACCACCACCATATCCACCACCACAGCCACCACCACCGCCACCACTGCATTTACCACCACCACCACAATTACTACCACATCCACCTCCACCGCCACCACCACCACATTCACCACCACCACCGCCATATCCACCACATTTACCACCACCACCGCTACATCCACCACATTCACCACCACCACCACCACCACCACCACATCCACCACCTACACCACCACCACATTTACTACCACCAGCACATTTACCACCACCACCACCACATTTACTACCACCACCACATTTACCACCGCCACCACCACCGCAACCACCACCACACTTACAACCACCATCACATTTAGCACCGCCACCAAAACCACATTCACCACCACCACCACCACCGCCACATCCACCACATTCACCACCACAGCCACATCCATTACCTACACCACCACCACCGCATCCACCACCACCACATCCACCAACACCACCACCACCACATTCACCACCACCACCACATCCACCACATTCACCACCACCACTACATCCACCACATTCACCACCACCACCACATCCATTACCTGCACTACCATCACATTCACCATCACCACCACCACCACCACCACCGCCACCACCTCCACCACACTCGTCAACTCGATCATTAATTATGTATAAAACTAAGGCATTAACTGCCTCCATTCATTTTGAGTCAAACTAGCAAGGAGTCATGTCCCTTTATTGCCGATATTGTCATAGACTATTCTCTCGTACAGATAGTAAAATTCGTCACGAAAAACATAGTTGTCAAAGCAGTGGATCAGAAAAGACACGAGATGTCCCAAATATTACATTACCTACCGAAAAGCACCATGGGATCCCTAGTAGAATAGAAATGGGAGAAGCATTTCGGTTCAAGACACCCTCCAGTATTTTGATCGTGGGCCCTTCTGGTTGTGGCAAGACTTGTTTTACCGAATCGTTACTCTTGGATCACTTGGATGAGTTGTTTGTAAACCCTCCCACTACGATTCATTATTGCTACGGGGCGTGGCAAGACGGATTTAGAGACATGGAAGACGCTGGTGTGCAATTTCACGAAGGGATTCCAGAGTCAGACCATCTCAAGTCATGGTTCTCGAAGGGTGGATTACTTGTACTGGACGATCTGATGGCAGACGGAAGTGAGGAAAAAGCGTTGCTAGACTTATTCACCAAACACTCTCATCATCAAAATATCACCGTGTTGTACTTGTACCAAGACATGTTTCCACCAGGGAAATACGCCAAGAGTATTTCCAGGAACGCCCACTACATCGTAGCCTTCAAAAATCCAAGAGATCAATTAGGGATGAAGAATTTACTGCTTCAAGCTTTTCCCACTTGCTGGCAAGACATGATGGACGCGTATCAAAAAGTGTCCGAACGACCGTTTGGGTACACGGTCCTAGATTTACATCCGCCAGTGATGACAGGAAACGCGTGTTTAGTCACCTCAGGACGCACGAAGGATACCCGCGCTGGCATCGAAGAAAGAGAGAGGATGTCTGATCATTGCCCAAAATGGTATATTAAACATCAGTTTAATCGACTCGGCTCATTTGAAGTACGTTGTCTTGGGTGAAGGTCGACGAGAATCATGGATGATCGTTCAACAGATATTTTTGGCCCCGTGGAAGATAACAATGACGAGAACGTTGAAGAAGAAGAAGAGGTGGATGAAGAGGAGCCTGAAGAGGAACAGGAAGAAGATCAGGATAGTAGCAGCTCCGAAGAGGAAGAAGAAGCGGACGACGATGAACCAGATCCATGGAGTCCGCTACGTCAAAACGCCGGGGAAGACGTCAAAAAAACCTACCTGAAAGAAGTCCAGCAGTTCCTGGATAAGGGAAAATCCCAAAACTATGCAGAAAATGCTGCTTTCAACGTCCTACTACCTGTAAGTAGAAGAAGGCTACGAAGGACTTACTTAGAGCGTCTAAAATGGACTCACCGTATCAAACACGACGCAATACACCGTAAAGTCATGAAGACTCTTCGACGCTTTATTGAGGAAGACGACATGGATTTTGACGAAGCGGCCGAGTCGGCAGTGGCAAAACGAAAATTTCTGCTAAACAGACTAATGCGGAAGAAGTTACTCCCCGACGGTGATGACGAAGAGGAAGTAGAAGAAGAGGTTAAGACCTGAATTAGCCATGTGACTCTTATAAGAGAGTGTGATTCCAGGGTTTTAGTCATTATTTGTAAGACGCCACACATGCAAGATGAATTGCTCCAATCAACTGTCGGGGAATGACCAGAGGGTTGTCTGTAAAAGGGCCTACCACAAAAAATATTATGCCAAGAACAAACAGCGAATCCTGGCCCAACAAAAGAGATATCGTGCAGAGAACGTCGGGATTCTCAAAACCCGTCGTAAAAGATGGTATGAAAACAACAAGGAACGACTCGCCAGCAGCCAGAGAGCGTATTGTCAACAGAACAAGGAGCACATCAGAAATTACCGAAGACAATACTGTAAAAACAACAGGGAACGGATCAACGAGTATTGGAGAAGTTATTATGCCAAGAATAAGGAAAGGATCAGGCAAAGACTTCATGACCAAAAGCAAAGAAAACTAGGGCAGAATATCGCGCGTTTTGGGACCAGGGACCAAGAGTCTGTGAAACTGGAAACGAGTTTAGTTCCCAACACTTTGTGGAATACCGACGGTCAAGACTTAAAGAGTTAAAAATTGTAATCAATTCTTTTTCGGAGTTCATGTTATTATTTTTATTATCATTATTCAATAAACGTTGCAAAGACTCAGACTCTTTGTTTTTGTTTTTGTGTTGTTTTACGAGTTTTTTGAGTTACAATAAAAGTGACACGTTACACCCAAGCTGTGTCTTCAGGGTAAATGGGGGGTGAAAAAGATGACTGAAGAGTTAATCTGTTGATAATCACTTCATCCTCAGCGTCGTAGTGCAGCCACGACAGGAACAATAACCTAAATTTTACTTCGCGTACGCAGAGCATTACTTCCGTTGGGATGTTTCTACTGAACATTTCATACACCGTCTGTCTTATTGATTGGGTAATGGTCATCCACGGCAAGTTGACATAGGCATGGATGTACAGGGTAGCGTTTCTCCTTTACTGCACGAAGATGGTGAGTCTTGTATAAAATTCAAACCAGATGGAAAGATTCGCATGGTACGGCAAGGTCCTCCACGAATTGAACAATATTAGGGTTGTGAATATGATAAGGCCGTCCCCCTCGCCGATACCTATTGATGGCATTTGTTGCGTTGGTAATCCTCTCGCGTACCACCTCCTTCCAAGGTGAAAGTTGTGCCTCATCTTCATTCCCCCGAGGATTTGAGGTTTTGCAATGTCCGCACCTATCTGAGTATTGTAACTCCTGTTGCAAACATCTCTTGTGCAAAAATTTTCCACAGCAATAAGTTTTCGCACTACATCGAGTCAAGGAGTCAATGACAAGGTCGCCTTGACAGATGAAACATTTGTCCTTGAACTCATCTACTTCGGGGATCAATCCTAGTAGTCTTCGACTTCTTCTAACTTCCATTTCGTGAGTCAACAAACTTTTTTACTATTTACCTTTTTGACCGAGAAGGGAGTGGGACAAGTCTAGGATTGGTTCCCGATGAGGTCACCGTCCCACGATGCTTTGGAACAGGGAGTACCCCCTCACCCCTATTTTTTACTCCTTCGACTGCCAACGGAGTGGGGCAAGTCTAGGATTGGTTCCGATGAGGTCACCGTCCCAGGATGCTTTGGAACGAATAGAAAGGTATATAAGTGCCTCGGACACAAGTCTCTCAGTCTCCATCATGGCCGCTTGTTGGACGGACCTCTGTCGTTTAGGACCACAGGACACCGTAAGTATCGATTTTGAAGTTGAATGACATTTTTTGCGTGACCCTGGCGTGATTTGTGTCGCCATGGAAATCCGTGAGACCGATCCCAGTCCTCCGTCGAGGCTGGTGGGCTGTTTTCCAACATGGCCGACTTTCGTGGGCGCCGCCATCTTGAATTCTTAATTCGGCTCCTGATTGGCTGAAGTTTGTGGCGGCCATCTTGGATTTGAAAACAATAGCATCCATTGTTCTTAATTCGGCTCCTGATTGGCTGAAATTTGTGGCGGCCATCTTGGATTTGGAAAACAATAGCATCCATTGTTCTCCAAACAATAGCCTATTGTCTTTCTCGGCTCCTGATTGGTTACCGGTCATATGAGCGACTATTACTACTAATAATCAACGAATAAAATACTAAGCATGATGCGCTTCAACTGTCAAATGAAAAGTTTTGCTTTAGTGGAGTCGGATTGATTGTTAAAAGTTTTTTGTCTTTGATGAAGAGCATTTCTTAAATTAGGCAATCCAGCTTCAGACGGCACTACTTGAGGATTGTAAATTGGTCACGGAGATCTTAGTCCCTCAGGTTGTGTAGCACCGCAGTTGTTAACCAATGACCGCAGAATGCTTATGTCCGTTAATGCGCTGAAACAGGTGTCGGCATGTATAGCTCACATAATCTGCATCGCACAGCTACATTTGTGGTTTTCACATGACGTCACTAAAATTCGAACTACAAAACTATTGATCTTCCTGAGATTTTACTTAAATGATGCTTAAGAGCAGCTGAAAACTAATGTTCATACAAATTTTCGCTCCGAATGGGTTCTTGGTTTTGTGATACACAACGCTTGAATTTCTAAGCTTTTGCGTGACGCGGCATTTACATGACGGCCTAGAGAGCCGTCATGATGGTTAAAAAAGGTGACTTATTTCGAGGAACTTGGCTATCTGAACAGTTCATGTCTTAGAAAAAGTATTATTTTAATGTTTTAGAGTTCCTCGAGGGATAAATTCACACTTTTGTAGCAAAACTCAGTGACAGATGTTTCTGTTGGTTTCCGGCCGCCATGTTGGTGCCCATACGGATGGGCACCAGCATGGCGTCTCCATACAAATCTCTATAAATTTGGGTAAAACATTTCTCCGCATATCTCGCATAAGAAAAATTGCTGTGACCAGAATTTTGGCGAGAGCCTTTGCATATTTACCTTCTTTCATTTCCCAGATTCTGGACTTTATCTATTGAACGGTTTTGATTTTTATTTTGATCTATTTTGAATTGCGTGACACTGAAAACCAGCAATTCATAAACAACGCATTGTTCGTTCATAAGAGGTAGTTTGGGTTCTGTCACTTTGATCTCATCAGCAATTTTCTCGCTCGTAAATATTGGGCGCAAGTCGCCATTAATTTTCTTCGCGAGATCGGAGAGTTATCTTCGTACTAAGTCGCTGATTGCTGATCTTTAAAGGTTAGAATAATCTGAACGGGCTTATTATAGCTCACATAACCTGTATTGCACAGATCACATTTGAATTCATAAACAACGATTGTTCGTTAATAAGAAGTGGTTTGGGTTCTCTCACTTTGATCTCATCAGCAATTTTCTTGATCGTAAACACTGGTCGCAAGTCGCTGTTATTTTTCTTCACGAGATCTGAGAGCTAGCTGTCTTCGTACTAAGTCAGCTGACCGCTGATCTTCAAAGGGTAGAGTAATCCGAACGGGCTTATTAACTTGAATATCATGTACTTGTTTTCGGTCTTGCGACTCATTGAATCTAGTGATTGTAGAGTTAATGAGTCTCTTAGGGTACTTAAACTTGAGAAAGATCTCTTTCAGGTTATCACATTCAGCAGCAAAAAGATCAGATGAAGATGAGATTCGATGTGCACGATTTAACATAGTCGTGAGAAGAGATCGTTTATACCTGTTGTGTACATGGCTCTGGTAATGGAGAAGAAGTCCTTTATCTGTTGTTTTCCCATAGACGCATGTTCTTACTTGGCCACCCATCTTCATGAGTTCCATTCCGATGAAAGGCAGTTTGCTATTGATTGCTACTTCAATCGTGAAGTTGATTGAAGAGTGTTCTTTGTTCAGTGTTGCAAAAAAAACTGTAGCAGTTGGAATATCCCGCACCACGGCTAAGGTGTCGTCCACACACCTTTTGTAGAAATAGGGTAGTTTATTCTCCCTTTCTAGCTTCGCCTCGATGGAACATATGAATGCATTTGCCATGAGCGGTTCTGGTGGTGATCCCATCGCCACACCAGCTTTTTGCTCGTAGAGGCTGCCATTAAACTGGAAAATTTGGTGTTTGGTAGCCACTCATAGAAGCGTAACGAGATCATCTCGGCTGATGTTCAGGTTGTATGTCACATTGAATCAATTCTCAGCAAAAGCATTGTTAGAAAGGATCTGTATTGTTTCCTCGAGGGGAGCATTCGTGAAGAGCGAAGATGCGTCATATGATGTTAAAATATCATGCTCAATAAAGGCATCTCCTTGAGGTCAGTGGTAAACTGGAAGACATCAGTGATTGTTTATTTGTTGACCGAAAGCTGTTTCAGTTTCTCGTCGAGCCATTTCGCAAGAACATAATTATATGTGCCCGTGGCAGACAAGATTGGTCGACTACTACAGCTTTTCTTTCAACGCTGAACAAAGCACACCTTTTAAACTTCACGATGGGTAGCCAAGTAAGATCATGCGTGAACAGGAATACAACAGATAAAGGACTTCTTCTCCATTACCGGAGCCATGTACACAACAGGTATAAACGATCTCTTCCCACGACTATGTTAAATCGTGCACATCGATTCTCATCTCCATCTGATCTTTTCGCTGCTGAGAGACTCGTTCACTCTACAATCACCAGATTCAATGAGTCGCAAGACCAAGCACATGATCATACATTTCAAGTTAATAAGCCCGTTCGGATTACTCTACCCCTTAAAGATCAGCGGTCAGCTGACTTAGTGCGAAGACAACTCTCAGATCGCGTAAAGAAAATTAACAGCGACTTGTGCTCAGTGTTTACGAGCAAGAAAATTGCTGATGAGATCAAAGTTACAGAACTCAAACTACCTCTTATTAAGGAACAATGCGTTGTTTATGAATACAAATGTATCTTTGCGATACAGATTATGTGAGCTATACATGCCGACACCTGTTTCACCACATAACGAACATAAGCATTCTGCGGTCATTGGTAAACAACTGCGGAACGTACACAGCCTGAGAAACAAAGATCTCCGTGACCAATTTACTATCCTCAAGAAATGCCGTCGGAAGCTGAATTGTTTAATTTATGAAATGCTCTTCATCAAAGACAAAAAAACCTACTCTTAACACTCAATCCGACTCCATTAAAGCAAAACGTTTGATTTAACAGTTGAGGCGCATCAAGCTTGGTATTTTATTCGTTGATTATTTGATCTCTTAGTCATATGCACTTAGACTTCACTATATAACGAAACCCACATAATGTGTTTTATTTGAGTTTGAGAATGATGGCATGGAGCCGTCGAAACGTCATTTTTTTTTTTTTTTTTTTCATATCGCTGCTTTTTATTCTTAATTGCTTATCGAAAACCAACGGTTTCTCTTTTTTTCTTTGTTTGTATGTTTGTTTGCTTGTTTGTTTTTATTTTTTGTTTATTTGTTTGTTTTTTGCTTCTTTGTAAAGAAGACAGCAAGGGCAATTGAAATCTGAAAGCTGTTTGTCTATATCTCAAAAATTAAAGAGTTATGACATTTTGAATCCCAGAGAATGCCCAAAACCGAAGAGCTAACTAATTGACTGGCTCACTAATTCACTGACGCACTCCCTAACTGTCCGCCCACCTGCCTGCCTGCCTAACTGACTGACTGACTGACTGACTCACTCACTGATTGACAGACTGACTGACTGACTGACTGACTCACTCACTCACTCACTGTTGATTACGGAATAGTCAGTGAAGATCTTCAAAACACTGCTAGGATTTCAAATACAGCATTTGACGCCTTATTCTGATCACTGTCTAATCGTTCTCAAATTAGCCTCCAGTAATCGTGATATCATGAACTACAACGCCTCAAAAAATACTCAAAGAAAGGGGGCGTTTCCACAAAACAACTTCACCAAGTTTCTTTGGAAGTCAGAATGCAAAGATAAATTCATAAGTGCATTATCGAGTATTGATATTCAAGACAGGCTTCAATCCTTTAATGCAGCACACCACAGCTCAATAGATGATGAGATTTCACAGTTCAATCAAATACTAAAATCAGTTGCAAAACTAAGCCTGGAGACATCACGTAAAACGCGAAAATGCAATTATATGTACGAAGAAACACAAACCATGGTACGATAATACTTGCAGACAACTAAAGAAAAAGCTGCAGAAACTGGCGAAGGAAATAAATCCCACAGCTCCTCGATCACTGCGACAAGAATACTTTACCCTCAAAAAGAAATACAAAACGCTAGTAAAAAAGATGTACAAGACATACAAAAATCAACTTTTAAATGAAATAAACAATTTGAATTCCAACCGAAGCGGCGAATTCTGGAAACTAATAAACAAAATTCGTAAAAATGAGACGGTCGAAGAAAGTTGCGATATTTCGTAAGAAGATGGGATAAAACATTTTAAAAACCTTTTATATGACGAATCTCAAGAAACGAACGCAAACGTCATATTTCCGTATGACCGATGAAATTTTAGACGCGCCTACCACTGCAAAAGAAATTCATGATCAAATATCTAAACTCAAAAATAAAAAGGCATTTGGTACGGACACCATTCTGAATGAAATGATCAAACATGGGCGAATTATGTCATGCCTTCTCTAGAAAGAATATTCAACGGCATCATTGAAAACGGCACCTTCCCAACTGAATGGAACATTGGTGTTATAAAACCAATATACAAACAAAAAGGCGATAAGAAATCTCCAGCCAATTATAGAGGAATTACTTTAACCAGCTGCTTAGGGAAACTATTCACATCAATTTTGCAAAACAGATTGAATAAGTTCATCGAGCAACATAATGTTCTAAATCCAGAACAATTTGGATTTAGACCAAACACTAGAACCACGGATAGTTTATTCATTTTCCAGCAACTACTCCATAAATACACCAAACATCACAAGAAACTTTATGTTGGTTTCATTGACTACGAGAAAGCCTTCGATAGCGTATGGCAATCCGGTATGATTCATAAATTACACAAATATGGAATTCAAGGAAAATTCTTGAATGTTATTAAGTCCATGTATTCGTCAATTAGGAGTTGTGTTAAAATTAATCAAAACACGCTTACCGAACTTTTTTCATGTAACAAAGGGATAAGACAAGGTGATGGCCTAAGTCCAGTTTTATTTTCGTTATTTATGAATGATCTACCGCAATATTTTAAACAGAACAAATCTCCAGGTGTGATGTTAGGGAATCGCTCTATAAACTGCTTAATGTATGCAGATGATTTATTAGTAATCAGTCCTTCTCCGGAAGGGCTGCAACAATCGCTCGATGTAATTCATCAACACGCTCAGCAATGGAAGCTCATGATTCAAAGTCAACACTAAAAAGTCGAACATAATCATATTTAGAGGTAACGGGCAAAATAAAAACAATACAAATTTCAAATACAGTAATAAAACTTTACAAATTGTCGATAAACAAACACATTTAGGTGTAGAAATGACTTCATCCGGTCGTTACACCTATGCAAGAGAAATTCTCAGCAAAAAAGCCACAAAAGTTCTCTCGATAATAAAAAGATCCTTTTCTAACTCAGATTCAGCAACTATTGCGATTAAGAACAAACTTTTCGATGCCCTTGTTAAACCCGTGTTACTTTATGCATGTGAAATTTGGGGACCAGAACTACTGTCATACAGAACGCATTTTGATAAAAGTACAATTGAACAAGTCCACATTAAGTTCTGTAAACAAACACTAAACAGAAAATATACAGAAAATATTGCCTGCTGGGCAGAGCTTGGGAGGTACCCTTTAAGCATTGATATAAAAGCCTCAATCTTTAGCTATTGGCAAAGATTGAAGCATTCTTGTAGCAACGTTTTGTCACGTGAAGTATTTCAATATGCAACAACTTCTACACCTTTCGTTGATGTTACAATTAATGAAGAGATCACTAGGGGGTATCAAGTAACAGAATCAACAGAACCAGTAACACGGCAACACATCAAGAACGGCCGATTAAAAATAAACAAAAATCTTAGAAATAAGTATTCACAAAATTGGCTTGAGACTAAGAACAGTTCATCAACAACTTCAAGGGAAAAATTTACGCACAAGGAAGTTAAAAAGAGTTATCAATTTGAAAATTACCTGTAAACGGTTACAAACGCAGCACACAGAATTAGCCTGACAAGGCTTAGGTTAGGATGTCACGCATCACGAATACAAACTGGAAAATATGAAAATAAAGGAGCATCAATCCCAGTAGAGGAAAAAACATGCTTAGTATGCAAAGAAAATTGCGTAGAACACGAACAGCATTTCTTGAGGTATTGCCAGGGGCACGCTACCATAAGAGTTGAGCTCCATTCTCACATTTCAAACAAAGATGCACTTTACGCAAATCTGAGCGATAACGAGAGACCTAAGTACTTACTTAGAGCTGACAATAGAGTTACATCAAAAATAATAGGTAAATATATCAACTTAATGTTTAAAAAAAGAAAAGAGATTCTCAACTTACAAACGAAATGAGCATTATAATTTTTATTTAATTTTATTTGAATTATAAAAGAATCAAGTGAATGTTATTTCTTATTGTACTAGTTAATGTTAAACCTTTATTGTAAACAGACCAATACCTCCCTTTGGAGAGTAAGGCGCAATAAAGATACACTATACTGTACTATACTATACTATATTATACTATACTATACTATACTATACTATACTATACTATACTATACTATACTATACTATACTATACTATACTATACTATACTATACTATACTATACTATACTATACTATACTATACTATACTATACTATACTATACTCACTGACTCACTGACTCACTCACTGACTCACTCACTAACTCACTCACTCACTGGACGACTATCTAACAACTTCTACTTCCTCGTCTGCGTCAGCATTTGGTCCATGCACCAGGACATCAGTCACTGGGATCGACCATAGTTCTGTCTGGGTTCCTTGTTGACGTCTTGAATCGCTGTATAAGGTATCATGATGAGTTTGCTCCAGTATCCTCGCCATCTTTTTATCATCATGTTCCCCTTCCTTAAGAGTGATATCGATGGTTCCATGGTTTTTCACGGAAGACAGGATGCTAGGCTTTTCAATTTATCCGGTTTGCAGCTGGTTTTGAAAAACATTTGCTTCTTCTAATCCGCCTAATGCTTCCTGCAAATCGTTGAGAGGAACAAGCAAAGTCAGACAGCATGAGAAGGACCAATGTGGATTTTTGCGCTATTCATTCATGTAGCAAAGCACGAATACTGTGTACTGACCCGGAAAAAACGAGCAATCAAAGTGTTTGGCATAAAGGCATAGGCCAAAAGAGGCGTGATATCATATACTGAAAATAAACTTTTTTTTCTAAGGAAATCAAAGGAAACGAATACTTTAAAAAGCACGAAACACCGGTGCCCGGTTCCGAGTATCGAAGGCTCAGAATGAAGAGCTGTTTCTCGACGGTTCAAAAATTTGGGCCCGGCAAAGAATACTGACTTCCACTTTCATTTTGAATACTACTTGATGTGCAACAAAGGCCTGGAGATTAGGGCAGATTGAAATCGGAATAATAACAATGAAAAAAGTCTGCTCTAAGTGTTATATGCAAGCTACAAGTTAATTATTGTGTGCGTATAGTGATGCGACTGAGTAGTGAGACGTACCGTGCAGAAATGTAAGCAGAAATACAGGAATCTCAAAACCTTAATCCGTTGAATGGGATTTACATAGCGCTAAATACCAGACCAAAGCATTTTCTACATGTATGTGCAATAATTGTAAAACCTTGAATTATCTTTGACTACCTCATTATCTTTGACTTACTCATGTCCTCTCTATCTCTCTTATGTTATTCTAAGTGCATCAATACTTCACTCATAGATCAAACAGATTTCTCGGGGTAAGTACCGTAACAGGTAGAACTGTAATATCAATACACAACTGTACTGAATATATTTGCCTTAGACTCTACAGTAAAATTAGCCTTCGATTTCCATTAGCAATCAAACTGGTTTCTATTGACCGTCTATACTAAAAATAATGCGATTCAAAAGAAACCTTTTCTCCAGAATACGAACATTATTTTTATATCGTTATCTTTCTTTTTTTCTCATAGTTCTTGCAGACATTGCAGAAAAAGATGTGTGTCTGTTTAAATGTACATGCAATGTGCTGAAAAAACAAGGTGTCAACAACCCAATTGATGTTCAGCCCCAATAAAAGATATTTAAAATAATAACAAAATGATAATAATAATTATAATCGTACTAGCAGTAATATATTTAACAATTATTCACCGAAGTGGAGGTAAATATCCATCACTTTCACCGACACGGAGGTGAATAATTGTTTTAGTATATACCTCACAAGCTGAATAATTAGCGGACCAAAACGCTATTTTATGTGTGACAAGCGGTCGGAATGTTAAAATCTCTGAAATTTTAAAATCGACTGCTCAGAGGTTAATAGTACTTGCTAATCACCTCCGAGTTAACCAATCAGAACGCGGGAAAAGCACTATTCACTTGTGTGGTATATACTAATAATAATTAGTACAATTCTACTAGTACACTAATGCAAATGCTGTTATCTGATTGGCTGAGCCATTGACCACTATCAGCCATTAGAGTGCAGTGGCTGGAGGTCGTCTAGGAAAGGGCAAGGTTTTTTTTTTTTTCGTTTTTCCAAAGTTTTCGACGAAAATTTTGATGCAAATGCATTATTAAATTCCTAAGAAGTCTAAACGAAGGACATTTACTGTTTCTTGAATATTAAAAAAGTTGAAATTATTGAAAAATACTGTTGCGCGCGCGCACACAACTTCAATTTTAAATGACAATTTAATCCGAGCGATCTTTTTCAGGCACAAAGTGTACTAATACCTCAAGAAATAATTGGAAACCGTTATTTGAAGTAAATTTTAGTAAGAATTCTACTAAAACAATTAGATTATTCGCTCTCGATTTCTATGAGGTGAAAGTTGATTCGGCCCTCGGCCTCATCAACTATCACCTCATAGAAATCTCTAGGTCATAATCTAATTGTTAAATATAGATTACTTCATGGAAAGTTCACGCGTACGGTACTGGTATTTACGCACGAGTTTTCTGATAAAACAGTGGATGCGTAAATACCGTACAAACCACTTTCCATGCTGCAATTTGTTTATTTTATACTTACTGAGATTTTCACCGGCAGAACAAATGTCAAGCCGAGAGTTATGTTTTTATTCCGTGTGAGTAAAAGCACTTTATCGCTTCTTCAAAACCCTAGTGTAAATATTTTTCGTACATAATGTTTCTCTCGTCATCAGTCAACGCCTCAGTTGCGTTTGGTTTGTTTCCCTTGCCTTACTGTTTTTTAAAGTCGTTTGCTTCGAGCTTCCAGACATTTCCTTGCTTGGTAAAACTCTTTGTCGTCGATAATGCTTACGGTATATCTGCCTTCTTTAAAACTTTTCTTGTCTCTTCCTGTTTGAGGAATTTGCTAAGCAAGCTAACCTTAACGTCTCGTCGGATTTTTGCCCGAGTCTTTTTGTTCAGCTCTTCCTGAATGTACTTTTTAATGGGTTTATCTAAAGCGATAAACCTCTTCGAACTTTCCGCCATTGTCTACGGTTTATAACTAATTTGCGAGAAAACTGGAGTAAAATTGTGGAAACTCTACAAAATTCTGTGAATGAAGATTGAAGAGGCGCCAACAACAACGTGAACGCGTTGCAAACTGATTCATTTTGACAACTGATTTCTGACTGGATGAAATGCTTTTCCCACGTGTGAGTAAGACGTTTCGCGATCGTGCTTGGATGAAGAAATTTCCGTATGAGTTTTTCATGCGATCGATTCCACCCGAAAACGTCAGTAATTATGATATAAGCAGACTTGCTTAACGCTTTTATCAATTAGTATTCAGTTCTAACGATGATACTTCTGAGACCAACCAAGGACCATCTGTTATATGTGCTCATCACTTAAGCGAAATCCGCCTCACAACATCACAGGTAATTAAAGTTCTGAAAAGCATTGATGTAAACAAAGCGCATACTCTTGACAACATTTCTGGCAGATTGCTGAAAGAAACTGCGCCTGAAATTGCCTCTTCTATCTGTCGTTGGTTTAACTTATCGCTTTCTCCTTAATTAATGGCACGTTTCCAGCCAATAGACCAATTTCGATATATTAAAATTCAGCCTAAAACAATAAACCCCAGTACGAGGCTCTGGGGAATAACTACAGAGTTTGTGGGATTTATTCCCCAGAGCCTCGTGCTGAGGTCTATTGTGTTAGGCTGAATTTTAATATATCGAAATTGGTTTATTCACCGGCGCCATAATAGGCCATTTTCGTATTGTCGGTATTCAGACTGGAGCTAGCTTGCAATAGAGGTACGTGTGGGGGAATATCATTAAAAATAGATTAACGCCAGTTGAATTTGAAAAGACTTCTCGTATTACGCTCAGTTAAAAGTTAGTTCCAGTCAAATACAGAATACCAAAATGGTCTATTAATCTTGGACTATCTATGTCGCGAGGGAACAACAAATACGAATGCATGTCACTTACCGCCTATTGTTTAGCGTGTTATTTAGTGTGTTTGTGCGTTCATCTTTATCCCTATATTCCCATGCATATGGAGGCCGGTCACATACTAGGTGAATCATTAATTACATTTAAGGTCCATGCTGAGAAGTAGAATTCTGATTTATTCCCTGAGCGATCTGAATTGGATCACGAACAGCCAAGACTTTTTTTTTTTTCCTTTCGTTGTTTTGTTTTGTTTGTTTGTTTTTTTTTTCAAAGGAAGACGGTTGGTTTTTAACATAAATAGTTTCCATTTAGTTTCGGCGGACTATTTCACTTGTATATATATATATATATATATATATATATATATATATATATATATATATATATATATATATATATTTTTTTTTTTTTTTTTTTTTTTTTTTTTTTTTCGCATGAGAAGAATAACTTCATACCTTTAGCGCCCTTTTTAACGAAAATTGATTGTTGGGATGCATTAACCCTATTCAGACCAGGGACGGTGGACTTTTGAGACCCTCATTAACCTTGGACTCTGATAACCATTAAAAAAAAAAACACTCTCGCAAGTTTTGAATTGTAGTTTGCTTCGTATCACTTACAGATATCTCACAGTTGCTAAATCTGCGAACGCTCCTTCGGATAGAGATGCAATAGCGTTAGAACGGAAGTCTCCGAAAGTGCTCAAAGCAATGTGTGAAATAATGAAAAGCGACGGCATTTCAATCAGAACTTTTTCCCTTTATAGATTATCAGTTATTAGTCATTAACGTGCTAACGTTCTGTTTAGTAAACGAGCTCAAAAAGATTATGGTTGATATTTTGATGTCCACAAGATGTGTACTGTTAGCACCATTGCGTTCATGGGTAAATTTAGCACAAAAGGAAACAATACAAGCATCCCTAAGTATGGCCATCGCAGCACCAGCACAAACTGGACTCAGGTTGTACCTTTGATAAAGTCGGTTTACTAAAGGAGATGTTGAGTAACATTGCCAAGGAAATAAATTGTGTGTTACTCGAAAACGCGAAGTTAAAGTGATTCAAAATAAATTTTTTTTCGCAAAATCGCGGAATTTAAGTGTCGCGAAATATGCGCATCTCAAAATCGCGAAATAAACGTGTCGCAAAAATTTCATGTAATAATCTACCTCATAACTAAAGAAAGGGTTTCACGGCTTGGCCCATGTCTCTAAACCAAAATAATTTTGTTCGCTTCTTATCAATGTTTTTGCTTAAAACAACCCACTCAGATGTAGTTCAGTAATCACATGCTATAGTTAGTCGTGGCAGAATGACGGTTGACCAAAATTCTCAGATGATTTCAGTGAATTTTACCATCGCTGTCGACCATTGAATTTAGTGTTGACCCGTACAATTTATTCCAAGGTTGATGATTTTACGGCTTTTTGCATGTCAAATTTGGTAACTTGCTTACGATTCATAAACAATCAAAAACTGGGAAGCGTGCACAATTCGAATAAATAATACAAACATGTGCAGAGCCGTGCAACTCTCCCTTTAAACTATCAAGCCTAATGGTCAAGTTTTTGTATCATTTTTAAATTAGGAACAAAGAACAGGTCATTGGGAGAGAAGGGGGTAAGGAAAAAACTAAGGGCGTAGAATGTACTTCCAAAGATTTGGAAAATATTTAATTTCAAGACTCATTTTATCAATTTTCGGCGTCATAATAAACACGTGAAAACAAAAACAATACGCGATTAACAAAGTAGCGACCTCCGCCTCTCCCTCCATTCCAAAAAAAGCAAAAACACAAAGAGTCCAGTTAACTGGGGTCAACAAATAGATAAAATTATAAAACACAAAGACCTAAGTTTTGAAATGAAATAAAACCATGAACATAAAACAGGCTTTCGGGAAAGCTAAGGACAAAGGTGAATGACTGTCGGGGACACAATTAAGCCATGCATCTGTTAGATTTTTTTATGATCGCAGCGAGTGTTTGCATGAGTGTTTTTGTTCCCTTTTTCTGAAAATAGCGTGATCATTTACTCGCTGCTGTTCGCTGGGAGTTTTTGCTATTATATTGCTTCTCGAACTAATCTGATCTGTTGTTTAATTTTGTCGCAAAGTCCTTAATCTTTTATGGATTGTCATCAAATTTAAATTAAAACAAATGAGATCTCTTCATGGTTTTCATTGTTTTGCAAAGGGTTTATTTGAGTAACATTTTAGTGCCTCTGGTGAGGATGCAATTTTTCTTTACACATTTTACCGACTGAAATACACGGGCGCCCTTTCAACTTAACCCTTTTACGTACAAGCAACGCCAAACCCCCACCGTGGTACAAGGGCGGTGAGGAGGGGATGTTGGAGGGGTGGACGGTGCCCCTTCCTTGGGTTTTCATAAGGCACAGCAAAATAGATTTACATTGAGTAGAGAGATCTGTGTTTGCCCTACAAGATGACACCATTTCTACTGCGTATAACGTCATATTACGTCAGCTGATGTTATTTGATCCGCCGTCTTTGGTTCGGCATCTTGAAGTCAGTCGCCCTTTTGAAACTTTTTAAAAATCCTTATAGGGAGCTAGCATCCACCTCTCCTTTTTTGGTAGGTCCCTGAGTTAATCTATGCTCAAAACGTGTTCAAAATAGCAAGGAAATTGTGGAAACTGAGAGCTCCCATAATTTTTTAGTCTTTTCTTTACTTAAAATAAAACTTAAGCTCAACTGATAATTATAACACTAACGAGAGATGTTTCAAAGCTCATTTTTAGATACTTGTGTCAGAAATCGCAAAATGGCACACCGGCCGCTGATTTTCCAGCGCTTCCATGTCGCTAACAATCCCATTTCATACCCGTTTGTTTTCATTTCCAAATTTATCATATAGCTTGGAAAACTGCTATTGCCAGTCTGTGACTGTTTTGTCGAAATAAAAGCTCGTTATATATAATTTCTGCTTATTCAAGCATATACTCTTTGGCTACTATAAGTTTTTACTAAGAATTGCAATTGTATGACACAGAAATCGAGAAACCTGGAATCACCGCCTGAACCGTGTTTCGCGAATAGATCAT
This sequence comes from Orbicella franksi, assembly GCF_964199315.1. NCBI lineage: Eukaryota > Metazoa > Cnidaria > Anthozoa > Scleractinia > Merulinidae > Orbicella > Orbicella franksi. The sequence goes on along the minus strand of NC_138149.1, from coordinate 23,930,524 downwards.
TCTTGCATTAAAGTGCTTTTCTTAGATTGTCTATCCGACTCGATGAGAGGTAGATACCGTATCGTATACCGAAAACTAAGAGCGTTTTGTTAATCTTATAAATCCATGGAAATTCGGGATTTTTTTAATCACATGTGCGATGGCTTTGTAGCAGGGTCCCTACCAGCCTAGTTCAGAGACTCCTTGTTTAAGACACAGAAGAACCGAATGACAACTGTAATATTCCAATAGCACCGGTACTGAAAAAGCAAATGATAGAACTTACTTTTTGATGCTTCCGGAAAGAAAAATATCCAGTTTTGTCTTGAATCGAACGCCGGCTGGCAGTCTGATTTACTTCAATTCAAAGTCGTCCAAGCAAAGGGAACAAAAAAACTATCTGCAAAACAATTACTAAAGTTGTAAGCCTTTATAACTCTGTAAATAATTGGCTATTGGGATTTCAAAACTTTTTTTACCCAATGCAAAACGAAACTTTACAAAGCTGATTACGGCTCATGATTACATTCCAATTATCTCAAAGCTACCTCTTTAAAGTTCGTTCCTATCAAAGTCCCTAGCACCAGCATCTGATTCCTTCGACAATCATTTAACACAGTAACTGATCATTAAGCTTTAGGCACTGCTTTGAGTTCAGTAGACTTCTTGTTAAATTTAGCGCCAGAGTTTTCACCCTCTCGGTTACGATAACATTAAGCCATCTGTTACTAGCTGGGCTTTGTACGTGTGCTGTAATTGGTAGAGCTTATTTTGTCCCATTTTCTCAAAAAAAAAAAAAAGAAAAGGGACTTCTCAACTTAATCCGTTGTTCAATTTTGTCGCAGATTTAGCGCCAGAGTTTTAAATTTAGCGCTAGAGTTTTGACCCTCTCGGTTACGATAACATTAAGCCATTTGTTATTAGCTGGCCTTTGTGTGTGTGCTGTAATTGGTAGAGTTATTTTGTCCCTTTTTCTTACAACCGCAATGAAACACCTTTTATTTCTCGCTGTGGAATGAGCGTTTTTGTTAAAACGGGACTTCTCGACCTAACATGTTGTTCAATTTTGTCGCAGACAACTTAATTCTTTCAAAGATTACTGATTTCAGCGGCTATCTTGTAATACAATGACTGGTCAACGAGGTTTAGCTGCTGCCCTGAAGCCAGTACACTTCTTTTTGCACTTTACGTGCCAGAGTTTTGTCATTCTCGATTACGACAACATTAATCCATCTTTTACTATTCTTTTTGTAGGTGCGTTCTAATTGGAGGAATTATTGTGTCCCTTTCTCTTTCAACCACAATGAAACACCTTTCACTTCTTGCTGTGTAAAAGGCGTTTCTGCTACAAAATGACTTTTCAAACTAATCTGTCGTTTAATTTTTTTGCAGAGTCCTTAATTTTCTCATAGACTACTGAGACTACTGATTGCAGCGACGATCTTGTAACACAGCGAACTAGTCACTAGTTTTTAGGCACAGCTTTGAATACAATAGCCTCATCTTGCCAGAGTTTTGTTACGATCCGTTACGACAACATTAAGCCATCTGTGACTAGGCTTTTTGTGTGTGGGTTGCAATTAGTAGAGTTATCTTGTCTTACAAACGCAATCAAACACCGTTTAACTCTTGCTGTGCACTGTTATAATGGGCTCGTGTTATATTATGGTTGTTCGAAAGGATCCTTGTTGTTTAATTTTGTCGCAGACTCTCTGTAGTGTATTCATAGATTTCTAATTCCACTAAAATGTTATAACTCTGCGACTAGTCTTTAACATTCATGCACAGCTCTAAATCCAATAGGCTTCTTACTGAGTCAGTGCCAGAGACAGTTATGCCATGGTCGGTCACGGTAACATCAAGCCATCTGTTACTCGGCTGTTGTGTTTGTATTGTAATTGGTCGATTGCTAAAGGTGAAGTTAAGACTGAAGTTCTTTGGAACATGTGAAGAAACACGTTCTCTAGTGTTTGATAGACCTTTTCAATCTAAACTTAACTTAGGATGTAAATTAAAATCGTAAAAACCCAGCATGTTATAATTGAAAACATATTTCAGAACACAGTCACAGTCCTTTGTAGAAGTTTGCAAGAAGTTAGGCATTGAACATTAGTATTCCACTGTTACGAAATTCTGCCATAGTAAGGCAAGAAAGAGCACAAAGCGTGAGCCCGCTACGCGCTGCCGAGTCCCGGTTTGATGGGGTTACAACAGAGCAAATACGGACGGAAACTGCATCTCAAAATGAGTAAACGAGACTTTCTTGTTTTTCAAGCCCAGTAATAATACATTGAGGCGTTTCTAATTCGTTATTTGAAAATTACGAGACGTCGATCGTGTTCTATTCAATGCAAATTTGTTTTCAACTCCATACGAAGACCGAAAATTTGCCATGTCAATTGCTCGTCAGTTATCTTTTCAATGTAACCAATCCAATAAAAGGGGCATTTTAATGGTTTCATTTTTGTTTTCCTCATTTGCATCCGCCTTACACATGATGCAGGATGAAAATGCCATACTGCCCCTATACAAAATATACATAATATAAAAAAGGGTCGTGAAAATTTTTGTAAGAATATGGATGCGCGATTTCACGAGAGACCATACTAGAGAAATGGTGGACACAAACAACATTTTATTGACACCGATGGTTTCGACTGAAAAGGCTGAGGCTATATGGAACTGGTGCTGAATATACGAAAGTCCCCACTTAACATAAAGGCCGAGACACAGTAGGCGACAAGTCGCTAGGACAGGTCTCTGTGATAAGTCGCTCCGTGTGTACTGCTTCCGAAACAAGTCGCTGCGACAAGGCACTTGTTCTTACCAAGCACCGCAGTGATTTCGGATGAGGGGAAATATATGTGAACTAGTCTTCTAATTCAACACGGCGGACCTATAGCGAAGGTCAAAGAAAAAAAAAAGCTTTGAGTTCTGTTAACGATGCTGTTAGATACGGAAAATATAAACACGTTGAAAGAAGATATTGGACACGACAGTGAGTGTCAAGAAGAGAAGAAAGAGGGGTTTATTACACTGTTTTTAAAAAACCTGCTATCGAGGATTTATCCCATAGGAGTCTATTGTCTCTATAAAACTGGATTACCACTTAAGCTGCAGTTACATTCCATGTTGAAGGCGAATAATCCTCGGATCGCTCAGATTTTTGCCCGTTTACATGTTCAGTCGCTATTTTGAAAAGGCTGCTGAGAGGTCATGGTTTTATAAATGACGCTCTCTCATTGGTTAATTTATATTTTGTCGCAGCGACGCGTCGCAGGAGTGTGCACACGCTGCGACAACGCTGCTTACAGTCATTTTGTCGCTGCGATTAGTCGCACGAATTCAAACCAGTTTAAGTTCCTGCGACTGATCGCAACGACAAAATTCTGTGGCAGCGACAAAGATTTTCACATAACTTCACCATGTCACACAAGGCGAATTGTTGCAGCTACTTGTCCCCGGGACGTGTCGCAGCGACTTGTCACCTAGTATGTCTCGGCCTTAATATTTAAAGAACAGCTAGCGGGTTCCCAAAACAGCCCGAGAACACTCTGGAGTTGGATATGGAAATTTCTATAGGGTGTAACACTATCTCGAAGTTACATTGAGAAAACGAACAATGAAAGGCAGCCAACCAGAATTATCGAAAAGGCTCGGGGCGCGAGAATGGTTCAATGTAACGGTTTAAAAGAACAAACTCAGTTTAGGACTTTGAGCTCTTAGTGCTGTAAAACGCCAAATATTAGGTGATGGCAATAAACGTCTTTGAAGAAAAACAGTTGTTCGTTTATCTTCTCGGTATATTTTGTCAGCTTGCATAACTTGTCGCGTTGCTGAGCCTAGGGATTTTGTTTTGCAATAACAAAGAAGCAGTGGAAAACTCTATTGTGTTTGAACAAACAGAGTTGTTTTGTTTTGTATATTTAGTTAATTAACCAAATAGAAATCGCTTTGTTGGCAGTCAGAGATTCTTAAATGGCTGACGAAACCGCGATCCACAATTCCGTATGGCCCAAGGCATTCTGAAGCGGAAAATCAATCACACTATTTCATACCACTCAGAGTGTCAGCACAAATTTAGGTCCAAGCCCTGGCAAGCTAGTTTTTCGCAAGCAGAAAAATAAAATAAAGCAATCATAATGATACAAAATCATATTTTATTCTGCTTTAAAATTACCCTACTAAAATGCGTTTCTTATTATTCTGCTCAGTAACTGGCCCATTGGACACGGGTCCCATTTTATGATGTCATCTTCTAAAATCATCATATTAAGTTATCCAATTTTATGTTAAGCTTCCCTTCCTGATGATATAATCTTTCGAAAAGGGAAATTGCGTCACCCTTCGGTAAAAAATGATTTCATCAACAGGATACACCACTATGCACCATACACCACTATGCAAACGCCATCCTATCCAATCTCACCCAGATGATACCATCTTACGGAAGAGGCAATGACGTCACTTCCCTATGACGTCATGAACACGTCATGAACACACACCCCTCAGCAACCCGCGCACCCTTATTTATGCACCCTTCTGTATACGTCCTAGCATGGAAGCCCCACTCTATAACTACTTACGAAGTTTGACAAGATCGTTTTGGTTACAAGAAATCCAGATTTACTTGTGCTTTCACCTAGCGTTATTTTTAAATATACCAAATTATTTATTTATTTATTTTTTACTTTTAATTTTGTTTCTTTTTCTTGTGAAGGTTAACCTTAATTTTGTTGGCTTTCTTTTATTAGTCTCTGAAACTAAGTTTTACGTCAGCTTTCATGCGGCTGTCATAACATTGTTAATTAAGTAGTCTGTTGATCCACTCGGCTTCGCCTGGTGCAGTCACAGTTACTTTGCTTGTAATCTTTCTAAACCCAATATTGCAGTTGAGTCTGTGCCGAATATCTTCCTTTGTTTAAAAAGGGACATACATGAAGTAAAAAGGCTATTAAACTTTACCACACTGTAATTTGACGCAAATTTAAGCTTAAAAATTATTTCTTCATGCTATAATTTATATTCTTACAGAAATTCAAATGGGAGTGTGAACTATTTTTATTGTTATCTAAAAAAAATTGTATTCGTGCTACTTCACTGAATGGGCTTTGTGGTCTAATAGTATGCCCATAGGATACTATACATACAATATATAGAGTTTTCGGACACGCGCCTAGAGCTATGGGCTGATACTTGCCCTTGGAAATTTTATGCGCTAAAGAACAAATATTAGCCCAAGAACGACGTTCCAAGGCTCATACATCAAGAGTGTTTGGCACGACTACTTCTCGCAAAACTGCGAACCATGGCTCGACCAAACATACTTGATATGGTACTAAGCATATCAAAGGTACGGTTAGGTATAAATAGGAGCACGTTGAGCTTTATCGCTTGATACTGCCCGAAAGCGTACCACGTGATCAGCTCTGGGCCAGTGACTACAATGGAAAACGAGAAAGAGCCGAGGGAACCCAGACGCGGATTCCAACAGAACACGCTGCGTATCAATTCGATATAATATGATACGTGTAGTTCGTAGAACAAGCATGAGGCGTTGACGTAATTAGGGTAAGAGCATAGACAATTTACATTTTGAAAATCGAAAGATGAGTAATTTTCCTCCCTTGATCACGCAATATCTTATAAAAGAAATAGAAAACATTTTCTCAGTATCGCAATAAACCTATGTGGAGGCGAGGAGGCCTTCGGTTAACACGCTGGGCTCCGGGTTTAAGCCGTGGCCGAAGGAATTGCACTGTGTTCTTGGCCAAGACATTTTACTCTCACGTTGCGAAGGGAACTTTCTCCACCCATGTGTATAAATCAGCACTGGCGAATTTAATGCTGGGAGTAACCCCGCGAAGAACTAGGGAGTGATTTTGGAAGGAGTCAAAAAAGTTGTGTGAACCCCAACCTGGCGGTTCGTGTTCCCTTAAAATTTCTCCATCTCACAGACTCTTACTGGGATTTCAATAACTCGATAGCAACGGAAAATGTTTTCTATTTCTAATTTAAATTTTTATTCCGGACAGTGTGTAGTACCAAGTTTAAACTAAAATTAGGTTTTTTTTTTTAAAGGTTCATTTTAAATTCATTAAACCATCCGACTGATTGAGTTAACTGCTCGTGAACATTTACGGTTTAAACTTTACAAAAGTCAGAGCACTTTTAAAAACAAAAGTACATTGGACTAATAACGTAACCTATATAGCCAAAATGTATTACTTGCGTTCCAAATTTTGTTTCTCTATTAAGTGCTGGATTTGTGTATTCATCTGCTTGATATCTTTTATCATTTTTTTCAACGTTTCATTCTCCGTCTCTTGTCTCTTAAGTTCAATGGCGATTTTTGTCAACTTCTTGATCTCCGCGAGCAAGCTAAACATGTCATCCGCTGTTTCGTGCTCACTCGGTTGCTTAGACTGTTCACCTTCCCGTGTAGTCGCTTGTTTCGCCTGCTCACCTTCATGCTCCTTTAGTCGTCTTTCTAATCCAGTGACGACTTTTCTCAATTGTTGGACGGTTGCTTAGACAGTTCCCCTGCTCGTTCTCTCGGCTGCTTGGACTGTTCTTCTGCTCGTTCACTCGGCTGCTTAGACTGTTCACCTTCCTGTTCACTCAGCTGCTTGGACTGTTCTCCTGCTCGTTCACTCGACTGCTTAGACTGTTCACCTTCTCGTTCACTCGACTGCTTATACTGTTCACCTTCTCGTTCACTCGGTTGCATAGACTGTTCACTTTCTCGTTCACTCGGTTGCATAGACTGTTCACCTTCTCGCTCACTCGGCTGCGCAGATTGGCATAAGGCTAAGAAAAGAAAACAACAAGTACTGCCAAAGGTGAGATTATACCTTAAATGAAACCACGATGGCGAATTTTTTTTTTTTTTTTTGAGCATAGTTTTTATACCATAGAAGATACAGCCAATCAGAATACAGGAAAGCCGTTGTATATTCGACGGTATAAGATCCAACGTTACGTTCCTATCATGCGCCGTGCTTTGCCACATTGATTTTGTTGGCCACTGTATTCTCCATGTCATGGTGTAAAATAGTTATGAAACGCTCTCTCGTGGTATGCCTTGGTATACCCCTCATAACCAGTATACAAATGCCTTTAACAATCCAGCTGGAAATTATTTCTGATACCGATTGAAACACTAGATAATTTTAGAAAATCGCAATATTCTGTGGAAAAAATACCGGCAGAATGCTGTCCATGCCTTTTTTGCTGCTGGTATTGTATTGTGGTAAAGTAAATAGATGAATGGCGGAATCGTTAAACTCGAGCCTTTTTCTACCAAGTTTATAGCGACGTCAACTAGCGATAAGACTTTTGCCTAAGGGTGTGGTCAATGGGGTCTCTTGTTTATTATCCAGCCTTTATTGACGCTTAGTGGGAGGCATCAGGGCAGTGTTTGGATATCTGATCTAAATTAGCACAGATTTTTACCATTTTATCTCTCCGGTTTCTTCTTAGTGTTTTTTTTTTTTTTTTTTCGATTGGGAAGATACATCAAACACTCAAGACAGTGATGACGACATTTCCAAACACCTCGAAGCTCGTGAAAAATACTCTACTGCGAGTCATAGTTTCAAATTTTTTTCAGTGTTTAGTTTGGAAACGTGGTCAAACACGGTCTTTCGTGTTTCGTAGATCACATAAAGTTCAATCCAACGCATCACAGCACCATCTACATGTACCTAACAACTGAAAAAGTAGCGTCTGCTTTTCATTCATTTCATGAATAGTGTAGAGTAAGACCTTAGCGGGGTGATCACTTCGAATCTTTATTTCATAAAGAAAACAGCGCAGAGTTTTTCAAATTTGCCATGAAATTAACCAATCGCCCCATAAGATGACATTCTCCAAAAAAAGGAACGTAGCAGGGTTCGTTTCGTGCATTGGTGGTTTCAAAGCTTGGAACAAAAAGTGCGCATGTCGTCGGACAGATCGGTGAAAAAGGTGGCTTCTCCAAAACAAACATTCTAGATAAGGAACACCGCACACAAAAATGCTCCAGCTTTGCTGAGAACTGGACAACACCTTTAGAAACATCGAAATGTCCTTAATTTGCGTAAATTTGTATTTCTCGTTAAATTAAAACTGGTTGCTATAAGATTTCCTTTGCTCTACTCTGATTAAAAAAGTCATTTGTACGACTTAAATAATAATATATCGTGAATTACAGCGTAGCTCTGTTAACTGGGTAATTTAGTAGCAATTTTATCGTTGGAAAAAATCTTCATAGAGAGATCAATTATGTTATTCATTGGAAGAAGACCATTTACATACCGAGCAGCTTATCTGCAATCCTCTTATGCCCAATTTTTATAAGAGCGCAGGCAAGACGTCCCACCGTAGCATCACTCCCTTTCTTTTCTATCCATATATCCAAGACACGATGAGCCATTTCCCGGAGATCCCGGCAATCGTGCTCTATATTGTGAACTTTTGCTGTGTCAATTCCAAGTGCTATTCCGAGATCGCGCCAGCAGGTTCCTACGTCGTCCTTTATCTTCAAAATGTGCTGTGATGTTAACTGTTCCTTTCGCATCTCGATTTCACCTGTAGAAAATGAAAAAAATGTATATCTAGCTAAGAATAACTTCTTCTCAACAACAATCACATCCGATCAGCTGAAATAAAAAAAAAAATGGTGTTCCGACGGACCTAATATTGACCCATAACAAAACATAAACGACCACTGTAAAACAAAAAAAAGTTAGGTCGATCTTACACAAATTAAATGCACGTTGCATGCAGATATGATACGTTTCTTGGCCATATGAATGTATCGTGATGATATACTAAATGAAGAGAGGTACTTGGCAATGAAGATGGTGAATGGAAGGCTGAAATGGTCAGCACGTTCCAGAAGTTTAATTTTCTCTCTCGAACCTCCTACGGTATAAGCAAACATCCCTTATACTCTGTTATACAAGTCACGAATTGCGTCATCGACGAGTCAAAACAACTTAGAAGGCTAGTATCTTTCGCTCTCATGTGACCATTTTTGTCCGTTGTCCTTTTAAGACCACGAGAACTCAGCTCTGTGTAAATCTTTATTCAATGTAAGATGATTTTCTGATGTTTTGATCGAATAAGAGCAGAAAAACGTCAATTTGCACGTACAGCCCACCATTCTCCCTGGCCGTTACCTATCTTCCCCAAGAGCAAGGCACTTGGGTGCGAAACCCCGCAGGCTACACAGGCAACCTACCATGCCTACCTTTCAAATCTAGAAATCAGTGACAAAGAGAATCTCCTCCGTACTTAGGGAACTTCAATGAATAACACCTACCTTGATCACCAGACATGCCTTGTGAAGTCGAAGGACGATCATGCTAAGGATGAAAAGCTGGGGTGACTTTAAGAAGGATTGTATTGCCTTTCATTACTTTACAACTAACTCAAATAAAATGATTCAGCTACTTGCAAAAAAGAGAAATCTGATTCATTCTAGCTAAGTACTTATTTGCCTAAATCTTCAAGTTGTGGTGTTAACCTTAATGTTCGGGGGTATTCTTTTTTTCTGCTAAACTTGTTTGTGCAATACTTCCTGACGAACATTTTCGCGGCTATTTTAGAAAAAAAGTACCACGCTAAAGACGATAAGTTTTTCCAAGTAATAATGTAAAGAAGAGGCCCACGTAGTGCGAACAGAAAATAGACTATTTTATTTACAGCAAATGACAATTCATTACAGGGACCTTTCATTGAATGTGAGAATTACGCTGGTTTTTTGTTTGTTTGTTTTGGAGATAATGAGTGTTCAACTTTGACATTTACGACATGCTAAATTTCTTTTTAATCCATAAATTAGGAAAATGTTACCTGTTGCGAAGCAGGTTTTTCAATAATAAGATCAATATAAAATTTTCAAAAGTCAATTAGTCTTGAGTCAGAATTATTATTACGTCACACAAACTAAGGTTTGAAATGTTTTTGCGGTACATTCTTTATCAAACATACAGACTATTTTACTCTTTCGTATTTGATTTGCCATTCACCATGCATTATGACGTTGATACTCTCGTCTCTAGATGCAATCTGGACCTAGTTAAACCTGAGTTTTACGGATTTCCAAGGTTTCTGTTTATCGTTGTCATAATATCTAAAGCCGCACGTTCGATATGTCAAAATTCCAACACTCTGCCAAACTTTGTCTCCTTTGCTTTGAATCAAGTCTGATTTTAGGATTACCAGACGGAAACATCTTAGAAATTTACAATTTTGGGCAAAGAGCTTCAGAGTCAGGCTAGAATTTTAATATATCGAACTTGGGTTATTAATAAGAACGCTCACCGCGCCATCAACGAATTCTACATCGATTCGACTTTTAAAGAAAGTAAAACTAAAAAAAAAGTATTTGACTCGAGACTAAAGACCTAAAAGACTATCAAAGATGCCGGACACAGTATTAACAATCTTCAAATGACGGTACTCTGTTTCCAACTTAGCTATATTTCACTGTTTTACTTCTTGGTCTGTAATTTCGCGGTAGTGAGAAAAAAACTATACTGTTTAATTGCTCTCGGTTTAGTCTGCCGCCGACCAGTGGTATTGTGGCTCGCTCATACTCACCTAATCTCATATCTCGTTCTCATAACTCTTGTTGACATCGGTAAGGTTGCCTTTCTGTTGAGAATTTCCGCAATGAAAGATGTGCGAAGTGTCTAAACATTCAACTTGCCGCATAACATGTTCAGAAAAGTGATTTGAGCAGCTGCCATAAATCAAAATCAAGAATTTTTCCCATTTTCGCCGGTCTGGGTTTCATCTAAAAGAAATTGGTTTACGAGGTTCATATGTCCTAAAACAAACAGTAGAAGCGTACTAAAATTACACGGCAAGGTGTATATACATGTAGCTATAAAGGTTTACAAAACGTGGTGTAAAAGATACCTGTGGCGGTGATTTCGGGAAGATGACCATGGTGCAAAGGACTTTTTCTTGACCGTTCCGCTTGAAAAACTTTATCTGCGGAGCACTTTTGGTCTTTCCCACGTGTACTGTAAAGGCTCTCTGAAACGATTCATCGCCAAGAAACCTTGTAGGAAAAAAATATGAAAGATTACATATCAGAAGAAAAATAAGACATCTGCGATCACTTTTTGTAATCATTGAGCTAAAGGCTCTGAAAAATCATAGCAGTATTGCAGAATACGGACATACTACGGCCGCACAATACATAAGGTATACAACCGTAGTAGATTTAAGTAATATATAGATTTAACCAAGCCTAAAAGCGTAGCTCCTGATTCCAAAAATTGACCATAATGAAAAAAAAAATGATTTGTTTTTCTTCGATCAGAAACTCAAAATATGATCAATTATGAGCATGTAATTGTTCAGCGTACGCGTGTGGTTTTGCTACTCTTTCCAGTTAAATTTTAACACACTATACCCACTATAAGCGTAACTTAAAGATTGTAAAAATTACGTACGCAGTACTTCAGGGACATTCCAAGGGACAATTATACAAGGAATATATCAGAAGGAAAGTCCACAACGCGCCAGAGGTTAACTCGCACCAAAATTTTGCCTTTGCATGTACTTCCTCTTTCTTTCGCAGAGTAATAACCTGACTTTAGCCTGCGATTGAAAAACCAGTACCTGGTCAGCTGTCAACTTTAAAAAAACCCGTGACATGAATGAGTTCTAAACCTGAACACGTGATAAGGTCACATGATACTGGTCAGTGGATACCTTGTTTTGACAGGTGTCAATCGATCATAACATAGATGTTCAATATCAAAGATGTAAGTTGTAAACCAAGGCCACATGTCTCGGTCAACCTATTAGCTGGAGTATGGCCGCCATGGTGCGAGTCGCCATCGTCGTGCATACGCATGATAACCAGCCATGATAACAGGAGCCATAATCGGGGACGGAGACCGTAAATCTTAGGATCCGCGCGCACCCATGATATGGGACAATTTTTCTATTTTTAGAACAAATTGTGCCTATGTTAATGGTGCTATCTTAATTTTCAAGGTATTGGGCTTGGCGCACGGACAGTCACATGACAACCACAATTTTTAGATCCATGGGTTACATAATTTTCGAAGGCATGGGGCTCCACTCGCACACGGGAGCTCCCCTATAATGAGATTCATTCCCTACTAATCAGGATCTGTTACTGGATTACCTTTAATTATTATTATTATTATTATTATTATTATTATTATTATTTTATTTTAATTACATAATGCAAGAAATTAAATTATAAGAAAGGAAGCAATATCAGGAAGCTATTAGTATTTTACATTCACTATACAACTTGAGTGACCTACTGAAAGGTTATGAGGCATTGGTACATTGGTCAGCCAAGCCAAGATTGTTTGAATTGACACATCAATAACATTACAGCAGAATGGATAAACAATAATTATATCCTATTAATATACTAAACATAATTTACAAAAAAAATTATATTGTACTACAGTTTGATCCCACTAATTTGAACGCGGCCATTTTGAATTCTCCGTTATTTCGAACTCAAAACCATATCCCTAATGGATTTGCACTCAAGTCAAATACTATCAGCTATTTCAAACTATTTTTTTTGTTTCTCCCGAGGGTTCGGAATGACAGGGTTCAACTGTATATAAAAACAAAATTGTGTGTGAAACTTTATTGAGTTATTTCTTCCAAAATAATTATAACTAATAAAGCATTCGGGGCAAAGAAATCTTTTTTCCTTTTTTTTTTTTTTTTGTATTAAAAATAGCATTTTTATATGTATAAGAATTTAGGATGAGGGGCCCAGTTCTCTGTAATAAAAATATCAACATCATTTACATGCATAAAAAAGTAAGGGCATCATTTACATACAAAAAAAAAACTAAGGGCAAAGAAGTTCTCGCCTCATCCAGTTGTCTGTAAAAAAATATATATCATTTACATACATATAAAAAATTTGGGGTGAAGAAGTTCTTGCCCTGCCCAGTTCTCTATTAAAAACACAATACCATTTACATACAGATAAAAAGTTTAGGGCGAAGAGGTTCTGGTCCTGCCCAGTATCCTGTAATAAAAAAAATATCATTTACATACATATAAAAAAAAATTAGGGCAAAGAAGTTCTCGCCCTGCCCAGTTTTCTTTCATAAAAATATCATTTACATCCATATAAAAAATTTAGGGGGAAGAAGTTCTTGCCCTGCCCAGTTCTCTGTAAAAAAAAAAAAATGTCATTTGCATCCATATAAAAAATTTAGGGGGAAGAAATTCTCGCCCTGCCCAGTTCTTTGTAATAAAAATTTCATATATGTGTGTGTGTGTGTGTGTGTGTGTGTGTGTGTGTGTGTGTACTCTTAATAGAGTCTATACCATGCCTATACAAGCCTTTGAAATCGCTGCAAATGAGTCGAACGAGCAAAACAAAGCTAAATTATATATAAATATATATATATATATATATATATATATATATATATATATATATATGTCTGAATTTATGAAAACCGTGTTAAAGACTTTGCACCAAAATAGCGGGCATGTTTTTGAAAAAACGGTTAGAAAATGTACATAAATATGGCCATGTCGTACCGAGAGTGCTATGTACCTCGTGTACTCTTAATACAGTCCATACCATGCCTATACAAGCCTTTAAAGTCGCTGCAAATGAGTCGAACGAGCCAAACAAAACTAAATTAGAGCTTAAATTGATCATTTGGTTCGCCGCGGCACTAATTTAGACAGGCTTAACCTCTGCGATTTCACCTAAATGACCTCACTATGTCTTTAATGTGGGTTAAATTAGCCAGTCACGCTAACAAGAGCATGGTAAGCAGTGGAATAGGTTATTTACCTCTATATTTCAGCCAAAAAGTAGCCGTTACGTGACATTTCATTTCAATATCTGACCGGATTCGCAAAAACATAGCCATAGAATTTGACTTGTCACTGATAATCTAACTTGCTACAATTCTGTCCTAGACGGCTAGCTTTCCACGAGGCTTATCGTAGCTCAAATAGCAGCAAATAACTCTCCTGTATGCCTTTTGAGGCCAGGAAGACTAAATTCACCGTCTTTTCGTTGAATCATGAATTGTACAATTTGATTAAGAGTGCTTTTAACATGAAATTGGAGTCTAAATCAACAGGAACGTACAGATATCAAAACCGCGGCGGAGAGCCAATCTATCGCTTTCTAAAGGCCTGCATCGTCCTAAATGGACTGAACAAGAGCTTCCTACATCGAGAATCGATTGAACTTCAGACAAACTAGGCCATAGTTAGCAGTAAGCGAACACTCAACATGTTGTCGTTACGTCAATTATCGCCCGGAAGCCACGCAAATAAATTTCTTCCGCGCTAGCGAATCACAGACAGTTCTGATACTTAGCTAAGCCGAGAACGCCTAAAATTGATAAAACAAGGAAATTCTACTCTCGATCAGCGCTTGAACTCATGTTCTTCTCTCTCCTCGTGGCCATGTTTTACTCGCAAATAGCAATGTCCCGGATGTACTTCAGTTTTGTCGAGCGCGGAATGGCACATCCAGATTTCAACAGATTTTTTTCTAAGTCTTTAGCTACATCAAAGTTCAAAGCAAATGACGCCAACAGCAGCTAGAAATGTCTAGTCCATTGCACGTCTAAGCCCTAAATTGATGTGGCGAAAGATTTTTGCTGTCTAAAGGAAGCACAACATTGTCGCCACAGGGCAAACGGCCTACTGTTACGGGACTAAATGTGACCCGTACAGTTTACACATCTCCTCAGGCCCGCCTCACGTACGATAATGGACGACGCTTACCAGCAAATCGTTAGACTTGGGCCTTCATTGGACTTAATGATGTCCTCGGGCAGACTTCCTTTAGACAGCAAATACAGAATGCTAATCGGTTGCTCCTTGTCAGAGTCACCGCGCGAACTGAATTCAGACGAGTGTAGCCTGGGCTAAACTTAACGCGAATTGAAAAGGGGGTGGGGGGGGGGGGGGTGTCGATAAATAATGAAAAAATTACCTAAATAAATGAAACATGTGGCAAGGAGTTTGCACATTTCATGCTAGATAAGATTTACAAGCTGCTGTCATAGCGAAAGCAGAAAAAAAACAAACAAACAAACAAATGAAAAAAACAAATAAATCAAAAAACAACTGATTCAGTCTTTAACACCGTTTTCATAAATTCTCTGTAATAAAAATTTCATTTACATACTTATAAAAAAAATTAGGGTGACGACGTTCTCACCCGGCTCAGCTCTCTGTAATAGAAATATCATTTACGCAGAGTTATTATATGGCTTGTGTTTGTAGCCAGTATAACGTGTGCTCTGGTTGACTAATTCTAGGGCATTATTCTCCCTTAAAATAGGACGAGAAAAGCATTTCAAGTGAACGTTGTTTGTCGTCGATAAACAAGGAGAATGTAGAATTCTTTTAATATGTATTAGTTCAACTGTTTTGTGCATTCGGTAACGATGAATGCATGGCCAGATAACTGCTTCAATTAACAGATGGCTTTTTTGTTTTGATTTTGGTTTTTAGGCCATATAATCGACTACTTATTAACCTGGAACGTTCGTTCTTTACGGGAAAATCTCAAACCTCTGCCTTGCCATATCAACCTTGCTGTCGTTCGATCAATACTGTAGGGTCTCGGTTTGAGATTTTCCTGTAAAGACATCATTTTCGGTTAAGCAAAAAGTTAATGAAACTATTAGGGCAAAGAAGAGGGGGAAGAAAGAGAGAGAGAGGGAGGGAGAGAGAGAGAGAGAGAGAGAGAGAGAGAGAGAGAGAGAGAGAGAGAGAGAGAGAGAGAGAGAGAGAGGAGGGAGGGAGGGAGGGAGGGAGAGAGAGAGAGAGAGAGAGAGAGAGAGAGAGGGAGAGAGAGAGAGAGAGAGAGAGAGAGAGAGAGAGAGAGAGAGAGAGAGAGAGAGAGAGAGGGAGGAAGGGAGGGAGGGAGGGAGGGAGGGAGGGAGGGAGGGAGGGAGGGAGGGAGGGAGGGAGGGAGAGAGAGAGAGAGAGAGAGAGAGAGAGAGAGAGAGAGAGAGAGAGAGAGAGAGAGAGAGGAGAGCGCTGTCACCAACAAAATTTTTTATATGTATGTAAATGATATTTTTATTACAGAGAAATGGACAGGGTGAGGATTTCTTCACCCGAACGTTTTTATAAGCATATATTAAATGATATTTTAATTCACATTGTTCATTACTGAATATAGCCCTTTGTAAAAAAAATACCTCATTGTACATACACCAAAGCCAGACATGTAAATCCCAAAAACCTCTCAAAGGGAAAATAGGGGCCATGTGCCCTCGACCAAATCAAATAGAAAATCGAAATCAAAGTAGAGCTTCATGTGCAGACAGGGTTTACATGCATAATCTCGGCATTTTAACTAAGCATTTCACCGAACCGAATTAACTGGACAAGAGGAAATCTTAATAAACACAATATGCATATATTACTACATCTGAGTATCACACAGCAAATCCCGTTTTAATGAAACCTGGATGACCGAAATTATCCACGAAAGGATACAGATTCAAAGTAAAGCCAAGAAATGCATTTACAAGCCTGTAAACGACACTCCAGAAGTTAAAAAACTTGCTGCGTTAAAGTTTAATTATTATTCACGCTTAAGCATAGATTTGAGTATTATTTTTGCCGACGGCTTTACGGTCATTTTATCGGCGGTGGCTTTACCAGTCTTTAACCCCAAGCATTTCACCAAACCGAAGAAATTGACTTACAAAACGAGGAAATTCCATACTTTGTACACACAATTTGCAGATCACCACAAACGAGCAAATTTTGTTGGCTTCCGCTTAAAATGGTTTATTGACACTTCTTGGTTTCTATCTACGGAACGGGAAATTTTAGCAGTCTATAAAGCGAGCGCCTGTGAAAAAAAGATTCAAAACTCGCCTTGCAGTGTTTACAAATAAGCTTACAGTTTGACTATTTTTAGACGTGAGGTTCTAGTCCGTGAGGTTAGCGAAATTTGTTTATAATATGCAACTTACAACAACTTCCACAGAGCGACTCAAGTGTTATTATTTATAATTAGCGACGAGCGAAATTAAAACGATGTAATTTAAAAACTGTCTCGCAGCATGACCTCAAGTCAGGAAGACTTTGAAAAAATACCTATTCAAGATAAGGCAACTTGATAATTTGTATAGAAAGCAATTGAAAACACCACAACAATAGATCAGTCGCTTACCGCAAGTTCGGCCACTGGTTAAGTCTTCCGAGCAGCAAAAGTAGTGAAGACTGAACTGAACTAATCTTTTCGATAGATCAACGAATCAACCATCTCTTCTACTGTATTTAGCGTTCTGTAGTTTCTCTGAACACAGAAAACATCATGTGACTTTCTTTGCACGGCTTCACATCTCGACGAATAAACTTGGGAAGTTCTGTAGTCTTCTGAGGCAATTTGTCGGCCATTTCGCCTCCTTTCTCAAGCTCTCGCTAGCTCTGCCTCACGGCATTGCTCAGTATTGTTTCATCTCCATTCTCTCAGCCCTGACTTGCTCTGATTCACGGCATTGTTCAGTAATGTTTCGCCTCCTTTCTCTAGACCTCGCCGCGCCTACTCTCTTTCGCGATCTTTCCCTGTTACTAGTAATTCTTGCTCCCGATTATTTTCTTTCACGTTCTGCCTCAGTTAAACCCTCTCTTGAAAACATTACATTATTAACTCCGCTATCGTTTGTTGGCATAACAATATAGCAATGAGTCTTCCTCCCGCCAAGAAAAGATGGCATTCTTCAGCTCCCCCGTTCGGGTTGCAACTGTGAGCTTTCTTAACAAATTCAAGATCTATGCAGTTTACCAGATATTTTTATCAGATCAAATATTTCACATGCAGATTAAATGAACAGAGAAATCTTCCTACAAGCAGTTCATCTAAAGAACATTGGACAGTGACGATAACTAGATAACGATAATCTGCTATTACACAAAGAGACTAATTATATTAAGCGTCTCATGCAATCAATGAACAATTTACTTAAAAACCTCCCTGGAACGATGCATTTTTATCTTCAGAAGCTTGTTTTTGTCTTTCACAGTATTAATGCCAACAATTACCACCTCTAGTGTTTAACTTCTGCGCTCAATGTATACTCAAGATGGTAGAGCGGTTTTCAAGTTAGTGTCGGAAGTAATCAGGCAATTTCGAATTCTTTGGTGTTGGTTTTGGTTTTCATGACATTCCATTGAAAACCTTTCGTTTAGAAAAATACCGAAATATAACAACTGATATTATTTCATTCTACTTGAAAACTTATGCAAATGCTGCAATCTGATTGGCGTCTTGATCGTACGCTATCAGCAATTAGTAGAATTTTACTAGTATACTACTGCAAATGCTGTATTCTGATTGGCTGTGCTCCTCGTACACTATGAGCCATTAGCAGAATTCTACTAGTATACTAATGCAAATGCTGTAATCTGACTGGCTGAGCCATTGCACTCTATTAGCCATTAGTGTGCAATGGCTCGGTGTGGTCGACAAAATTACAATGTTTCCTAGTTTCTCCGAAGTTTTAAACGAGCATTTAAAGAAAAAATGGGTAATCAAATTCCTGAGAAGACTAAAGGGAGAGCATTTATCGTTTCATGAATTAAAAAAGCTCGAAATTTTTGAAAGAAAATGGAAGCTATTGTTTATTTAGTGTGGAGTGGCTGGAGGTAGTCTAAGAAATGGCGACGTTTTTTGCGTTTTTCAAAAGCTTTGGAAGAACATTTTGATGCAAATGGATAATTAAATTCTCGAGAAGACTAAAAGAAGGAAATTTACAGTGTCTTGACTTTAAAAAAAACTTGAAATTATTGAAAAAATGCTGCGCGCGCACACAACTGCAATTTCAAATGACGGTTCAATCTGAACGATCTCTCTGAGGCACGAAGGTTAATAGTACTTCGAGAAATAATCGGAAACCATTGTTTGAAGTAATTTCAGTCAGAGTTCTACTAAAACAATTAGATTATTCGCTCGAGATTTCTATGAAGCGATAGTTGGTTTTAGCTTTCGGCCTCATCACCTCATAGAAATCTCGAGCTCAACCACTTGGATTGAGCTCTATCCTTTATCACTCAGTTTATCTGGTCGCGTGTCCAAATTGATGATTAATCTGGACAGTGTGAGAAGTAAACAAATAGTTGTGCGCATGTGTATATCGAAATTTGCGCTGGTAGTAAAATTAAAGAAATAATCTGTTGTCAAAGTCTACGTAATACTTACCGAAGGAAGTTAGTTTCCATATCAATTTCTATACTTGGACTAAGTGCATCTGGAAGAGAAAAATAAACCTCGTCCTCTCTGTTCAGCGGATGGCGTGATGTTTCTTGGCCTTGGCTAACCACGGTATATCTTCTAGATACATTCTTCCACACTCTACTCGCCATTTGAAGTGGGTAACAGCATAGAACGAGGAGGCGTTCAACCAGATTTTCAGGAGAACACAAACAGGCTAGGAATCCTGCACGTTGTGGCGCGGAGGAATCACATTTGAGAAGCTCTCGAATACTGGCTTCTTCCAAAGTCTCAGATGCTAGGATCACAGTAAACCTGAGAAAAAATAAGGTACAGTCCGCACCACGTACAAAAAAAATTTGAAAACGAAGCGTTATTTATACGGTTAAGTCTACCGTCCAGACTAATCAGACAAGAAAACGAAGCTTTTCGAAAACGCTCTTAAAACCG
This sequence comes from Orbicella franksi, assembly GCF_964199315.1. Lineage (NCBI taxonomy): Eukaryota > Metazoa > Cnidaria > Anthozoa > Scleractinia > Merulinidae > Orbicella > Orbicella franksi. The sequence continues at coordinate 23,910,867 of NC_138149.1, read as the reverse complement.
GAGGAATTTGAAAACGCGGGCTTTTCGTTTTTGTGTGGACGGCAAAACGTTTTGAAAGCGGAGCTTACTCATGAGTTAATCATGAGCTTTCCTTGACCAACTTTTCCTCAAACACAAATCCAAAATGACCAGTGATTCCTCCGGCGTAGGGTAGACGGAAAACATTTGATGCGTTTTCGGAGTGAAACCGCTATTTTCAAATTCCCCCGGAGTAGTGTAGACTATTCCGATTGATTGATTTTAAGACTAAGATTGATTTTAAGCCAACGAATTACAGAAACGTCGTTACATGAGAGGTAAACAGAAAACAAATATAGCAAACAAACATGTTAATGTATCATTGATGTTTATGGATTCAAAGTTACTTGGACGGTTGTTTCTCTTCCTTTATAATACAGGCTGATACAGGCTGATACAGGTATAAAAATAAATATATTTGCGACAGTAGAGTAGTCCCTCTTTCACTTATTCCGTCGAGCGGGACCGTAAATTCGCGAGGAAAAAATTCGCGTGGCGATTTTTTTCTCGCGGTTTTGTTTGTCGTGCCACGCACGACAGATCAAGCGAAAGAGGGACTACTCGTAGTCTAATCACTCTTTATTTGACCTTCCTATTCAACCAATCATTTGCAAAACCGAAAGCAATCGATAACTTGTCCCCCGTGTTTCTCCGCGCTTGGGGTCGCTTAAGTGCCATTTGCGTTGAGTTTTCGTCCGTTTGTTATGTTACATTCATTGTAATTGGCCATAATGATTGCCTAGGACAAGAGAAAATGAGGTAAGAGAACACATCCCCGAGAACACATTTTTACTCTCGGTCCCATGATCGCGCAAGCAATAGCCAACGGTCATCTGGTCGCGTCCATCTAAATATGAAATTGAAAATCTAGCTGGTTAACAGAAAAAAAAAAAGTTTCTTTTGAACTAACGTAGTGTAAGCTTTGGAAATCATTTTCAAAGCGCTGGGCAGGAAAATTATACGTGCTTCTCCAAAGTTCAAATAGAAGTCGTGTCATTCCCCGGCCCTGTATGAATGATCAACACAAAGCGCCAAGATTTGAATTTTAACTTCCTCAGAAAGTACCCAACGGATTGAAGCGTAAAACATCTCTTTCGACAGGTATATTTCAAAGCGCAAGACAGCTAAAATATTTGTTTCGCGTTTGTTAGAACTTTCGCTCCCCCCAAAAAAACGGTGCAAATGTTTGCATATTTAATTTCGGAAGTGCTGTGTAAATGTTTACCAGGTTTGCATGTTCAAGGCGAGGAAGGCTGCTTCTCCGGACTTATCGCAACTTTTGGATCGAGAGAGGTCTCTTTGGAAAGCATTTGCAAAGCGCCGGGCAGGAAAGTCATATTCTATATGTTTATCCTAAGTCTACTTCGAAAATAAGTCTTGCCATTTCTCTTCATGACTAATTCACATGAGAGGTTCCCTAATCTTACACTTTTTTCGTGACGCGTGAATGGGCGTTTTTGCCTTGCGTGAAGCATGAATAAGGACTTATTTTTTCCGTGATTCGTAAATCTATATTTTTCCGTCCTCAGGAAACTGGTTTTCGATTTTTTCGTAATCCGTGAAATATGCATTTACCTAAGCGTGATTTGTAAACCAAAGACTTTAGTGGGAATAATTTTACACTTTTTTGGAGATTTTAGAGTCATTAAAGCTCGTTAACTACACCAAACTAGAAGTAAAACCTGCCCAAGGTAATTTAGTCTGTCAGTATCTACACTCTATCCAGTTTTACTGATGTCTTCTCAGCCATCGCTTCGACATATTTACGGAAATATGTCAACAGAGTGTTAATATGTATGTCGAGATTGAGGGAGAAGTCGAAATGAGTGGAATGAACTGAACTAGCCGAACTACAGTAGCGGATAGTCATCTCACGCTCTACCACAAAGGTTTTTCAATTACCCAAGCCACAAAAGATCTAGACATGCTGATCGACGAGAACAGAGTCTGAAATTACCAAAAGATAGCCATGTGCAACTATATCTACTACGGCACACCAGTTATGTCAGGTAAAATGTTTTAATACATTTTTGTGATGATTTTAATTGTATGTTTTGCGAAACGTGAATAAAATTTGTATTTTTAAGTGAAACATGGTTTAGCCTTTGCATTTTCACGTGAAACGTGATTGCTCGCTTTTTTTCTGTGAACGTGAAGCTGTTTTTCGAATTTTTCGTGATGCGTGAAAATAGAGGATATTACATGCCCGCGCGTGGATACGTGGATATCCCACAAGTGAGCCCAGCGAACGAGTGAGATATTGAGTTGAACACGAGAGGATAAAATTCATATCCACAAGCGGGCATGTAATATTCTGTTTATTATATAAACATACTAATGACGACGTTTTTAACGATTTTCCGAAGATTTCGACCACTTTCCGAAGATTTCCGAAGATTTTCCAAAATTGTTCCGAAGGCCAGACGAACGCTTCCTAACATTTTCGAATATTTTTCGAAGATTACCGAAGATTGCCGAAGAAGACCGAAGAAGATCCGAAGATGTTTCGATCACATATCAACAAATATAAGTGTAGTTAAAGGGACAAAAGAAAAATGTTATCAAAAAAGAATGATATCTTCACAGTGTGAAAGATAAAAATAGTATCTTCACTGCGCGCGATGAAGATATTTTATAGTGAAAGGAAAAATTCTGGTATTTCACTGGTGTTTATGTAATAAAGGCCAATTACTTATGTGTGAAACTTCTTTCAGAAGAGGTATAGGGAAAGTCACATTAGCCGCTGACAAGAATTGCATTCCAATAAACACGCTCGAAAGTCCTCGAAAAGTACTGAACGCATTAAATCGAAAAACATCTCTTTCGAAAGGTTTTTCACAGTGCAGGACAGCTAAAATACTTGATTCCCGTTTGTTGGGGCTTTCGCTCCACAAATCTCGGGAAAAATTTTTTCATATTTAATTTTGAAAGTGCTGTTTAATATTTACCAGAGTTTAGATATCCACGACGAAAAAGCTGCTACTCTGGACCTACCACATCGTTTGGATCGAGGGAAGCGTCTTTGGAAACCATTTTCAAAGTGCGGGCCAGGAATTTATCTTCTATGTGTTTATCCTAAGTTTACTTCGAAAATTAGTCTCGTCATTTCTTCGCATGACTGGTTCACATTAGGCTCCATAGCTGCTGACAAGAATTGTATTCTAACACGCTCTAAAGTCATTTCTCGAAAAGCACTGAACGGCTAAAGGGAAAAACATCTCTTTGTAAAGCTCTTTCAAAACGCCAGACAGTTAGAATTTGTCTTCCTCTGACTTCACGAATTGCGCTCCGAAAATCCAGACGCAAGTTTTTTCTTGTTCATCAAAATAAAACCTTCGATGTTATTACGTCATCTAAACTGGCCAATCAGGTGTCTTTCCTAAAGTAGCCTCGCAGTTTGACGACGTGCTAAAATTAGATTGAAAAAGATTATCATTGGAAGAGGCCCATGTATGGGGATTGGTCTCTTACCTAGGATTGGTTTCACGACACTCAATTGAAACCTAGGGGCGCTTTCCATTTAACTAAGAATTCCGCAATTTTCGAAAAGGGGACCAATAGTGCGGAAATTTCCTGGGAAAAGTTTCAGAAAATCCGGAAATTGTTAAATTTCCGAAAATCGAACCATTCAACTGAACTAGCCTATATACATGCACATTTGAACTAGCCTAGCCATTCATTTAAACCTCACAAGGAATGACTCTTCTAACTCAAATGCAAAAATAAAAAAAAAGGAGGGGGGGAGTCAAGTCAAAAGAGGACCGCACACAGCCTACACCAAGCACCTCGGTATCTCCTTTCTGCCTTGAATGGGTACAATAATGGGTAGAGTTACCAGAGACAATCTCAACAAGAGTAATTTCCGAGTAAGCTTTTCCGCTTTCGAGTTGGACACGACACGCCAGACATGACCTTCGCTGCTAACCGAGCAAGGTGCACTTAAGTATAGATGGTCCTGTTAGGGGATATATAAGCGTTCGACGGATGCGTTCACGGTTAAGGCTTCTAGTTAATGCTAGAAAAGCCACTGTAACTGGAAAGGGGCCACCAAGTCATAATGCAAGCCCCTTACGTCACGACTTTGAGCGCGACAATTTCTTGGACATTTCATAAATTTAGAGCTAGTCAACATAATCCTTGTCCATTGGGAGTTTTTAAAAACACTTGAGAAGTGCAAAAATCACTAGGCTGCGCCTTGTGCATCCCTCTGTACATGTACTTTACTCTTGTTCTAAAATAAGGAAACAGCTAACGCACCCGAGTGCACTGTTGAATAAATAATATATGAATAAAATATCAATAGGCATTTCCGATTGGCCCTTTGCCTCCGTATGTAAATGAGTTTATGTATGTAAATGTGCACGTTTATTGCCATGCAAATCACGTGAAAAGATTTGCAAGCGGACTGGCTTTAAGACCAAATGGCATCCTCAATGTCGTATCAACTTCTTGTAAGACCTGGTTCGCACCAGCGACATAACAACATTTATTATCAAGAGACGATTTTTTTTCCGGAAAATACGCCACGAACTCATAGGAATCTACATCCGGGACTGTAGTGGCGGAGTGATTGTGGCCGGTGTCAGTTTCAACTGATTCTCATCCCCAAATTAAGAAATATATGAGAGAGGAACAAAAAGATAAGAAATTCCATATTGATGGATGGCATGCCTGCGAGAATGTCCAAAAACAACTGTCAGCATCCTCAAAAAAGAAGGGCAGTGAAAAGTTGAGTCAATGGGTTCCCCCAATCACAAATCACTTTTGGGGAGTATCGAGACTTGCCAGGGGAATCCAGAAATCCCGAAGGAGAAGTGGTTGTCAATAACAAACCATGTAGTAAATAGACTTTCCAACCAACAGAGTGTTCAAAAAATGCTAGCATGATGCTCTCACTGAAGGCGGGCGACGAAAAGAGTGGCTCACTCTAGGTTCTCCACCACTCAATGAATTGCTAAAATAGTTCATGACACAAGGTTGCTCAAGACTGTTCCTCATCTTACAGACTGTGTACGCACAACAGCACTAGCGGCATACCACTCCCTTTACCTTATACACTTACCTAAGCATACACACTTTTCCCACGAGGTAGTGGAGGAAGCAACAAAGCTCATTGCTCTTGATCATAATCACAATACGTCACGACAACAGGTAAGACAATAGCACGTACTGTACAATTGTCAACAATTTATCCTAAAAATTACACAAGTGCTCTCTCGATGTTATGTAATTTGACAGTTAATCCAGTTGTTTCCCAAATTAGAGAGTACATGTATGTACCCCTATTGTTAACTATAATGTGCTTATCTACTTTTTGAAAACACCCCATTCCCTCGGTACTCAGGGTAGCAGAACAATATTCAATTGACAGTTCAGCACGTAAATTAACAGTGAACTTTATTCCAGAAGTCATGCCTATGATTTGACCAAACACCTATTGGGTAGGTCCCAAATAAAGCATGCACATATTTGGTAACATAGCACTGGGATCACAGGTATGCTTTGTGATATTTCAGGCAACAATCTAAAGTGGCCAGAGGGAGGGGGAGCTGAGATATAAAATTGTATGGAGAAAGGTTACTACGCGACATGATGCTAAGCCTGTGCTCCAGGAAATGCTAAGTGATGTTATTTCCCAAACTGAGGAAGTGAGCATTAGCAAAATCACTAAATATACTTACTATAAAAGTGAAACCGGACGTAGTAGCCCGGATTATAAATAACAACTGGTACACTTCATGAGAAAATATATACATATTTTTAATGAATCACATGGGAGCTTAAATTAAATATATACGTACTCATTTGGAAATTCAGTAGCAGTCAAATCCATGCCTTGCATCAAATGTTTTATGCGGATAAGGGTTGTCTTAAGCACTGCTGTATTTAAACAACCTGCCCTAAAATCATCGTGTGTGTAATACAGGTAATCGGTTCGCTGTTAAAGTCAGCTAGTGCTGATGCTTCAGCAACCTCTCTACAACACAAACATTCTCGGGGATGGCTCAATGTCGTTGTGGCGCAGTTCGAGCATTTGCACCACTCCAGGATCAATAGACGTCCGAAAAACTTCCTCCTCGCTGCCACCTGAATTTTCATCTGAACTTGGATCACTGCTGCTTTTTTTCCCTCATCGTACTCTGGTTCGAAGCTCTACGGAGTTACTGAAAATTCCTCCGCAGACGCCATATTGGAAGTCTTCGACAACGCAGTGACGTCACTAATTCTCATGAAACATTTCGGAAGAAAACATAATGAAATGTTGATTCAAAACCACTGGAATTGTTAGAGATAGGCATGAAGTATTATTTGACAACAAAAGTATTTTTAAGCCGAGGTTCCCTTTAAAGAGCAGTTTCTTCAAACTAAACCAAAAATGAGATATGCTAGCCGCCGAGCTGCAGTTCACACACGGTTTGTGCTTTCGATTCGTTTCTGTGGTTTTTGGCTTTATAATAAAAAGAACATGGAATAACTCAACGATATGAATTTCATGTTCTCGTCGCAAAAACAATATCGAACATAAAATTCATATCTTCTCGCCACCGTGTAATATCGTCTATAAACGACATAACGATATAATAACATAACGACAAAATCGTCCATATCGGTAATGTCAACATCGACATAAGGAAAAGATCAATCTTTTTTCCCTATGTCATAATGTCCGTGCCGTTACTTTGCTGTTATGACGTCATTACATCAGAATGTTCACACTGTAAACATAACAACATAACGACTTCTTTTATGTACCTATGTTTATGTCGTTATGTCGCTAAAGTGAACTAGGCCTTAAGCGACCACGACCACATTTAGGGCCAACAGATTGAAATTATCCAACGCTTTTCTTCGCTTATAACTATAGCCACTACTTGACAAGTGATTCGATCACACTGCTCAGAATTGCGTAAACGAGAGGCCCGACCTCGACCTTACAGTGAATTGTTTTCAAACAAGTGCAATACCAGCCCGACATCTAACAGGATAGAGACCATCATCTTCCGTAATTTAAGATCTTTCCGTTGGTCAACGATTCTCTTTACAGTATTTCATTAACCAAGAGAAACAATGAAAAGAAAACTTAAGGTACTTACAGTGCAAAGTGGGTGACTTGAAATGTCACAGTCCCGTTCTCTAGTTTAGCTGGTGGTCTCAGGTCCTTTGTGATGTCAACCCATTCCTGTGAGCTATCCTCCAAGCTTCGGTAACATACTCTCACACTGCTTATCGACAGGTTCTGTAATTTCTGGAGGTCTTGTTCCGAAGCAACGGGTATTCTTATCGAAGCAGGCTCTTTAAGCTTCAATTCCACAGGGCACGAGATATGAAGAATTGGACCAGCAAAAGCTCTTTTTTCTTCATAATTATAATTTGGAACCTCTTGAACCTGAATACAGAGTTTCATTATGATTAAACCTTGCCTCGTTCTCGGCTGATAAGATGCTACAATACAAAACAAATCTTTTACGTTTAACATAGACTACGAGTAGTCCCTATTGTTTTTCACATTACGCTCGACGTGAGCGTCAGGAGCTGCAAAAATATTCTGGTAGTCAAGATATTTGTCATGTGGGCTGTCAGTTCTGCTTTTCTAACGTTAAGGAAAAAGACCTCGACAAACAAATTCTACATTATCGCTCTGAACCCTCTAAAACCTGTCCAGCTATTTTAGTACAATCTATTCGCCCCAAAATTCAGGAGGTCAATTCTAAACTTTTCAACCATTTACACCAAATTAGGCCCAAATGCAAAAACTTCAACAATTAATAGGTCCTCAAATTACTTGTGACTTATCACTTGAAAGCCTTAACACCGTGGCTTCTATTCCAGAAAATCTTCCGCTTTCCAACTCAGAGAAATCCGTCCCCAGTAAGCTAAGGGCTTGAATTTTGTTCTTATATCCAAAAAGCTGCACGAATTCTCAGTTAGGCAAGATGTTTAAAACTTCCTTCACCGCGTTCAACTGGAAGCCTTTTTCCATAATAAAGAGGATGATTCTAACACCTCGGACAAAGATACTTTCGAGACGCTTCAGACTCGAAAATCGAAGTGGACTCCCCCGGAGGGCCAGTTCGCCTCTTTAGATTTTTTCATTAATAAATGCCGTCACGACATCAATAAACTTAATTTCAATCGTAACACCAAATCGTCCAACCTTTCTTCGGAAGAGAGGGCGCCGCTAAAAAATCTTAGTAAGTGCAAAGGCATAATTGTCAAAGCGGCCGACAAAGGCGGCGCTTTGGTTGTTAGGCGGGCCGACCTCTACCAGGCCTACTCTTGGACCTTAAGTCGCCGTAACTTAAGGCGACTTTAGGCGACTTAAGCAAAATTGGCAGAAAAAAAAATGCGTCTTTAGGCCATTTAAAGCGATTTTGGGCGCCTCAAGGCGACTTAAGGCGGCTTAAGGTTTTAAGCGATTTTAGGCGACTTAAGGAGACTTTATTTCACTCGAGTGATATAAATATAAACTTACCAACAGTCTCTCAATATATCTCTTGCAATAAAGCAATATTGTACCAATACTGGTACATAATTAAGTCACCACAGTCTCAAATATCCAGGGCTGGGTTGTTCAAAGCCTGCATGGTTAAACTAACCCAGGATTAGAAAAAAATTTGATTACAGTAGTAGCCCACGTATAAGAACATGAAATTTTCAATTTAGCCTAAATAGGTTTTTATATAAATGGTGCTTAAAGCAAATTTAGGCTACCAAGGTTATTAAAATAGGTTCTTATATTTTCATATAAATTTCATCTGAATATACTATATATATTATAAATATCATCTCATAATACAGTATATATCATTTATTTGTACCATAGGGCAATGCCTATAGGCAGTTCAGTGCAGGTACTTAAGCTTGAGAGAAAAAAAAAGTTATATCAAGTTACTTTCTTAAAATAGATGATGATCTTAATTCAGCAGTTTCTACCTATACACTTTTACAGCAACCCCACTGATAAGAACTTAACTTAAAATTTTAGCCTTAACAGGTTCTTATGTGGAGGGGGCTTAAAATGAAAATTTTAGCCTAACAGGTTTTTAAAACCCAGGTTCTTATACGTGGGCTATTACTGTACTTTCATTAATGTAACGTTTCGGTCCAGTTTTCTGTTTATGTTGTTTGTCTTTCAGTTTTGAGTTTGATTCATCTTAAAACAACTGACAACCATAAGCAGTGAAAAATATTTCTATACAAAAAATAATATATTACCTGGGTTAGCGCTAACCGGCTTTCGAACAACCTGGGCCAGATTTCAAACCATTAAAAAAGTAGTATTAAAGAAAGAATTACCACAACACTGAACAGGTACTGCTATAAAAATAATAGTAACAGTAAGCTACCAGCAAGGTAGCGTGAATATTAGTGAAGATATCGCAATAAAAAAACAAAAAAACAAAAAAAAAATCAAACAAAACTAATAAAAATATATTCATAGTGACAAAAAATTTTAAATTTAAGATATCTTGATTTAATTTAAAATGTTGGAAAATTTCCATAAATCATTCAAACAACAGGGAAATTAAAATTAATTTAGCTCATTAACATGCAGTTATTTTACAATGCTTCCCGAACTATAAAAATGGTTATCTTGGTAGACTTATCTGCCATATTTTTGGCATTCCCACTGTCAGTTTTGGCATCTCCACTGTCAATTTCAGTCCTTTTCAGGGACCCAATCGATTTGTTGCTCTCCTGGCTCAGTCAGACAAAATATTCTAATACCACAATGAGTACCGCTTGCTAAGCTCCTTCGTAAGAACACTTCCTGTCAAATTTCACCAACTACTTGTCAGGCTCCAGAAAACTTTGATGACCCTGGCAGTTTAAACAGTGAATCGAATCTTTTTTGAAAGGTTTTTACCACGGTTGATCCGACCACCAGGAAATACACCTTCCAAGCTTTCACTAGTTTCCACCTGCCACATTACAAATGCCCTTGGCGACATTTTCACAATGAAATACTAAAAATTGATATATCGATACCAGACACACTGGTCTCCCAGTAACCCTTGCGCCGCTAACTGGTTTCCATGCTTCTAAGAGACGAGACATCGGCCTGTGCCACGAAAATTCGAGTTCTCTTGCTAAGTGTTCGGGTGATTTCAAATCACCCGATTACAAATTACTGTATTCAAATTTCGGAGAGTATTTGTTTGGCGATTTGTTTTCTTTCTTGTTTTTTTGTAAACGCCTTTCGGAGTAATCATACTTTTGTGACCTCGCGTACTCTTTACTGTCTTTAGTTACGGGGCCAAACTAAGTCACGCGTTCCAAATATTCGCCTGGCGGCCATGTTTACTGAGAGTTGATCACAGCGAATTTTCTGTACCTTAGCTTTCAATAGTAACAGTAGCGCAGTCCACGTAAAGTGTATAAGAGATGTGAATATCTGGCTTTATCAAATGTACGAAAAGGATAGATAAACATTATGCTGCAAGTTGGTTCGTCCAATTACGAAATTCAATCGTTTACACCGTCAGTTGGTCGAATGTGGAGACAAACTACAAGTAATGATTTTTTCTGGAGAAATGGCCCACTTTTGTCACTCTTTTACACTGCATGAGTAAAGTATTTAAAGTGTAGACTCAGTTCGGTTCAATTGATTCCGGATGACCATATTTTTACTGCTCAGTGTAAAAGTGACTAGAAAGAACTGAGCTTTAACAGAGAAATATCTTTCTGTTTTTTTTTTATTTTTTTTTATTTTTTTTTTTATTTTTTATTTTTATTTTTTATCTTGATGATCTGGAACAACTCTCACTGTTGCTGTTTATTAATTATAAATTGTACGTCTTCGGAAGATTTGATTCAGTAATATCGTACAAAAATTAATAATCTTAAATGAAATTATTGCAGTATAGCCATTTGTTATAATTTCATTCCATATTTAATATATTTCCTGATGATAACACAGAGTGTCATCTTCATCTTTGTTATTAACTCTTTTATAATGAAACACAAGAAAAAATAAAACTTAATAGAAATAAAAAGCCATCTGTGAGAGAGTATACATCAGATTGTCATTTCTAATTACATATTATCTACATGTAGAAATTATTCCCGCTAACATGAAGGCTAGACAGGTGCAGAACAATTATAATATTAGATTTTTTTATGTATAAGGAAGCCACGGATTTGAGGTATAATACACTAATTGTCGGGTCCTCAGCTTCTTAATGGACCCTAGTCAGCTCGTGCTATTTTCGATGCCATCAAAATTATTGATATTGCATGGTGAGGCGAAGTCTTGTTGCTTTACTGTAAGTTGTGTTCCTCAAAGTATGTCCCTTTATCTTTAGTACATGTAGCTTCACAGTGATTTTCTTTGCTTTGACATGCTCTGAATAAAACAAAAAAGCCAAGCTCTTGTTTGTAAACAAAAACAAAAGTTTGGCTGACTGGGACCCTTTAAGGGGAGTTTTAGATGGCTCAAATGCATTGGGAACGAGTGTTAAAAAAAAAAATAATAAAAGCACACCTATTCAGGTTACCTCTGCTGCACCCTGGCCCCCATGTTCCGTAACCAGTACCCATTTACACATCTGGGTGAGGAGAGGCACTATGACAGTACGAACACAATGAAATGATCCCCAATAGGGTCCATTGCCCAAACCATTGGACCATCCGGCCTCGTCCTCCATAGGGTTAGAGTGGAGTTTACTTTAAAATGACAGTTATAAGTCTAATAATCTTCTACAGAGGCAGTTTGAGTGTGTTGAAACCTTTTAACATTGTGTAACCGATAGCAACTTAAGGCGACTTTAGGCGACTTAAGGCGACTTAAGGCGACTTAAGGCGACTTAAGGCGACTTAAGGCGACTTAAGGCGACTTAAGGCGACTTAAGGCGACTTAAGGTGACTTAAGGTGACTTAAGGCGACTTAAGGCGACTTTAGGTGACTTTAGGCGACTTTAGGCGACTCAAGGTCCCAGAGTAGGCCTTCTACCAAAAAGAAGCCTTGCGCAACTTTCTGACACCTCTTTTTATGCTAAAGTCGATAAAGATCTCACTTCCACTAACCAACAAATTGTCAAGAGCACTATTAACGACCTTATAGTCAAACAAGAATTGCCGGCTACTGATACCACTTTCATCATTAGAACTCCAAGAACTTCCTGTATTTACTTTTTACCTAATATTCACAAACCTAACAATCCAGGTCGGCCTATCGTCTCTGCCGGTAGTTGCCCTACCGAACCCATTTCCAGCTACTTAGACAAAATTAAGGCACCTATCGTCAGATCTTTACCGTCATACGTTAAAGACAGTCAACATGCACTTCAAATTTTTCGCGATTTTAATTTCCTAGGCGAACCGTGGATATTACATCTCTTTACATCGTCATCCCAAATGGCGAAAGTCTTTTAGCCCTCAAACATCTTTTTTGATTTACACACTGTTAAGGAACCAAGCTCGGAAACACTACTCCACCTGGCTGAACTAGATGTGTTAACACTCAACTGTTTTTCATTCGCGGACGATTATTATAAACAAATCAACGGCGTGGCCATGGGTGCCAAAATGGGACCCAGCTACGCCAATCTTTTCGTGGGCAACATTGAACACCAATTTTTCAATCAATGCAACGGCCCCAAACCTGAACTCTACCGTCGCTACATTGACGACTGTATCGGCACTACCTCTTCTACCAGGGAGGACCTCAATCAATTTATAACTGCTGTCAACTCGTTTCATCCTGCTCTTAAATATACCTTAGAAATCTCCGATACTTCTTTAGCATTTGTGGATATCAAAGTTTCCATCGAAGGCAACGGTTTATGCGCCAGTGTGCACTACAAACCCACAGATTCTCATAGTAATTTGTTGTATTCATCTTCACATCCATCACATGTCAAGAATTCCATTCCTTATTCTCAGTTTCTTGGACTTCGTCGTCTTTGTAGTGGTGACTCTGATTTTTCCTTAAAATCAGAGGAAAGGTGCGATTTCTTCGACAAACGTGGCTATCCTGCTTCTGTTGTCCAAGCGGGCCATCATCGCGCCCAAAATATTGATCTACAGTCAGCACTACAATCGTCACAGACGAAAACTAATGATAGAATTCCATTCACTCTCACATTTCACCCTCAAAACCACGCAGTAAAATCCATCATTCTAAAAAACGTTAAATCACTTCAAAATGATCCTGATACAGGTAAAATCTTTTCGCAACCTCCATTAATTTCATTCACACGCGACAAAAACATAGCCAGAAGTGCATTCCAAACAAGTAATCAAGCCGAACTTTTAAATGCGTACACGCACGATGCAAAACATGTCCTTTCATTCGCAACGTTGAGAAAATATCGGAACCCAAGCGATCCATCAAGATCACTGATCATTTCACCTGTACCTCAGCCAATGTCGTCTACTGCATAATCTGCACTCTTTGCAAAAAGTTATAAATCGGCGAAACAGGGAGATGACTAAGCCACCGATTCCGAGAACACCTTCGTGACGTAGAGAAAGACGACAAAAACGCATCTAAGCCGGTCGCGAGACACTTTAATCTCCCCAATCATTCTAAGTAACATATGGCAGTCTGCGGCCTTTCCCTACATCAAGGAAGCACAGAAATCCGCAAAACTCTAGAACAAAAATTTATTTTTAAAATCGACACTCTTAATCCTCACGGTATCAACGAACGCTTTTCATTCAACTAATTTATTCCGTTGTTCTACACGTTACCATGCACCAACAATTAGCGTAGCTCCATCTTTCTGTATATAAACCACACACAACCCACAATTCCTCGATTCGCTTCGACGAAGGGCTAACACTCGAAACGTCAACTTTCGAATCTCTACGGTGGCCAATTCACATTATCAACCCAGTTGATAAAACCAAATTATCTTTTCTAATGTTAGACGGATCGTAAACTAAACAAACTACATGCAGGTCCATTTCTACCTAAAAACAAATTACTTTTACTTGACCATTTTTATCAGTTTGTCATTGTGTCAGAGTTGTGCTCGTTGACTTTATTTCTTTTTTGTTACATGATGGCAGTAAACCTGTGTGACATTATTCGATGGTAGGGCGGAATTTGAAATAAATCACGAGACAATTGTAAAGTTTCGATGTAAAATTCACAGTTCATGGAGGTAAAGAATTGTCTCCTAATACTTTTATTTTTATTTTATCTCATCTCGTAATTTCCTCTAATCCTTACCTCTATGTATAAGTAATGAGCGGTCCCTTGTAAAGCATTAAACTGACAAAGAACGTTTTAAATTCCCAATAATGTTCTCTTACCTTCATTGTCAATTCTACATCTTCTCGCAAAGACTTTCTGGGAATTGTCACACTCACATCCGAACACTCAGAAACTGGACTTGGGACTTGACAAGTCAACTCGGGACTTTCCATTGACGCGTCGAATGAGAATTTGTAAGACTTGAGACGACAGATCACAGCGTACAGAGAAAAGCTCGTTATTGTAGCTTGGACAGACTGTAAAGCACTTTGCCTTTCACAATTTTCACGCAGAGACTCTAAGATAAACAGATGTAAATAAGAAATATCATATGTTGTAGCCATCCCATTTTTATATGCGGTTACTGTACTATTGTCACACAGCGTGATAGAGTTCAATCTCCTCCAAGTGCAGCACAGTACTGGATGCATACCCCTTTACAAGATGGGTACTCAAACTTTTTCCGACTGTTTGGGTCTGAAAATTATTAAGGCTGTCCCACTTACAAATCATTTCAGAAGCTTAATATTTTATTTTCATTTTAACGTAACAGAAAAACGTTGTGAGAAATTTTGCCTCGATAAATGATACATGTGATAGTGTGAGCTACGACGCTCTCCACCATAGCATAAAATTTCACGTTTGCATTTTTGGAAATTTCCAGAGGCGAAGCGCGCGAGGTGTATCCCAATTTTCAAACGTTTCTGATTTTTCCCCAAATATGTATTTCCAGATATATTTGGAAACTTTCTAAAAAAATTCTTCGCGCCGTTTAACCCTGTTTGCAAAGTTAGGGAACTTTTGGTTGATTAAAAGACTCCCTAAATTGTACACCAATTCTGTAACAAAGACCTCATAACTTTGCTTTGTAACTATGGGAGATGGTGATCGTTAAAAATAAACAACTCGAGCTCCCTTTCTCTTTATCTCTCTCTCTCTCTCTCTCTCTCTCTCTCTCTCTCTCTCTCTCGGTTTGTTGATTAGTTGTTTTTGTTTCTTTGTTTTCTCTTTTTGTTTTTGTTTTTGTTTTTGTTCTTGTTTTTTTTTTTTGTTTCGTTTTTTTTTAAAGCGCTCCAACTATACAATAAAACGTCTGAACAGGGTAGCTAGCAGACAAAATATCCAGTAATCTTCACGCTCATGCCACTTTAGGCGCGTGAATCGCGCGACTTTCCTGACCGTCGGAGGCATATTCAAATAATAAAAGTACAATGCCTGCCTTCGCAAGGTTTTACGAGACTCTTCAATATCTCCAATTGTTTTGAACAACGGACGCATTAACGCTTTTTCACTTGTTAAATTACGAGCAATATACCTTGTGAATCCCAAATTACGTTTGAAGTATTCAAATTCTTCCAAATGTTGTTCTCTGAGTCAGTCTGTTCTTTCATCACCAGTTCGTATCCTCCCAAGTCAGTTGCACTGTGCAACAAGGCCACGGTAACACCAGTAAAGTTAACACCTAGTGGATCATCGCAGGCAAGTTCTATTACGCTGCTGACCAATGATTCATCACCTTTAAGAGGCAGTGAGACAGCACTGGGACGCCACGATGAACATGTGATCCGTTTGACTTCCGGCACCGCTTTAGGAGAAAATTTTATGCAAACACCGCTTTCTCTGAAGTCGCACGTGGCACCTTCCTCGGCAATTGTCTCTCTGTTTGGGAAATAGAAAAAAAAAAACATAAATGTTTATTATTTATAGTAGAGGGTCTGGAATGAGTTTAGCTGGTTGTTTAGTGGGGACCATTTCGATTACGTCTCAACAATGTTTCGTAAACAAATAAACACCTTCACAGATCAATTTGCTGTGCCGAGTTTAGTAAATGTGCGAACTTTTATAGGAATCCGTTACTGACTTTACTTCATTCCATATAATAGAATAACAGGGAATTTCTTATGGAACGGTTTTCAACTGAGTGTCGTAAAACCAAATCGAAACCAATTACTTACCAATTAGACCGCTTAGCCACTCTCAAGTCGTAGTAAAACCAAAACCAAAGCAGAAGTAATCATCTTTTAACAAATAGAATGTGGTCTAGCGTGGTCTGTACTCTTATCGACAAAGATAAGCGTCATCACAGTTGTCAAAATGTTTTGGACTCACGAGCCGCAGCCGCGTGAGTCCACAACAAATTTTGACCACTGTGATGACGCGTATAGTTCTCGATAAGAGTACAGACAACGCCAAACCACATTCGATTTGTTTTCTACCACAATATCAACGTCAAAGACAATTTTTTCTAGAGTGCGATCTGAAAAAAGCATTGCGTGACACATTGACGCGAGCAGCACTGTCTGGACTTTTATGGACAACGGCAAATTAGCCAATCAGATTGCGAGATTAGTAGCAATTGTGGTAAGAATTATTTTTGACACTCAATTGAAAACTGCTCTATGGGCGTTAGAGCGGTTTTCAATTTAGTGTAGTAAAACCAAAACCAAACCAATTACTGACCAATTAGAGTTCTCAGCCAATTTCAAACCGTAGTAAAACCAAAACCAAAACCAAAGTAAGTGTCTGATTACTTTCGACACTCAGTTGAAAACCACTCTATTCCCAACGTAATACCTTATTAGTTATTATCTTAAAAGGGTCTGCTGTGTCAACTATAGCCGATCTTATCAGTCGAATCCTTTTCAAAATTTAGTTCAACATACTTGTTGGACATTGCTCTTGAAGAAAGTTTTCACGAGTTGGAAATCAAAATTTGCAGGTGTCTTTAGCTATAAGTTGGTATTTTACGACAACTACAGAAATACTCGAATGCTCATTGGCTAATTTTCATTGTCAATAAGCAGACAGACACATGAATTTACAGTTTATGCGATGCGTAAGCGAGCGAGGGAGGACAATTTCACAAATTGTTATCGTAAAAAAAAATTGACGTCAATTTTTCATGCGTCCGTGCTGTTATTGTCAATGAATTTCGGTATAACTTTGTCAAAGTAGTCTGCGGAACCACTCGGCTATCCGCCTCAGGGCTCGCAAAAAAAATTATCTCAAACTGGTTGAAGCTGTTCTAAAAATTTTCGTGTCGGGAAGATATTTTTGGCACTCATTGGCAATGTATTCATGCTGCATGGTGAAAACTGTACTTACTCGAAGATTATAGTCTTTGGAGCGTCTTCTGGAAAACGTGAGGCTGCGAAAACTAAAAACAAAAGTGTCTTATCAAGAACAACATTGATATGCCAGTCATTTCTGTCTACTTTAAATTATGTTTTCCCAGAAAGTTTAGTGATCAAATGACATGCAAACACTGTGTCTACGTACGTCATCTAGAAAACAAGCTGCTTAATAAATGAAAATAAAATAAACTTCAGAAGACCTGTCCGCGGAAAATGTGAATGTTGTTACTGGGTGTCTGTCTTTAAAGGAAAAGGTCACTCCAAAAACTTTGCATTTTTTTCCATCACCAATAAAAATTTCACATTGAGTTGAGTTACTCACCGTTGCTTTAGCTTCTGAAGTGGATGCGATCCCAATGAAAAAGAAGTGAAAAGTTTGACACTGGGAGCAACCATTTTGAAAGAATCTTGAAAGCCAGGCCGCATATCCATGACGTCATTCAGTCCGAATTGACGCGAAGCTCAAAGGCTAAAGTTCTCCCTTTCTGTTCTAAATTCGTTTATTCAGTTGTGAGCTAAAATGTTGGGCCCTGGGCTGTAAAACCCGAACCGAAAAGGTTAGGGAAAGAGGAGTGACTTTCCTTAATTTGCCTGCAAAGAACAAAAAATTGCCAAAGAAGTGGATCGAACAGCTACGTCGGGATGAGAGATTCATGCCAAAAAAACTAAAAAATGTGTATGTGTACAACGAGCATTTCATAGACGACTGACAACACTGAATATCGATTTGAGCTTGTGGGTGGAAACACAAGAAGTAGGTCATTGAAAAATGCCTTCCGACAATTTTTCAACGGAGGGCCCTTGTAAAGGCACGCATTGCAAGCGAACGACGCATCGCAAGGAACGAAAAGGGGTAACTATATATCAGTTATACTTTTCATTTTTTTAAGATATTTTTGCCCGGCAGAACTGTCGTTGACTTGATTTGGTAAATATTATTTCTGCCCAAGAAATTGAAGCTCCTAGTTGGATGGGGACTCGAATTTCAAGAAAAACCTTGGGGCCAGCTGACCCCTAAGTTTTCAGGTTTGGTCACCAGCACAAGTATTTTAGTCGCCAAAAATTTTCAACCCTTCAGGCTTAATATATTTTAACGAAAAGACGCTAAAACGGCTTGAATCACGGGTTTTGCATGTATATATCAGTTTGCCGCCTTTTTTGAATGGCTGAATGAAATTCAATTCTTCATTTACCAGTCTTCCCAGTATTTATAAAAAAGCTTCCATATTGCAAGCTTTGATCATTATTTTTCGTAGACTGGCGCAACGTTTTTCGTGTTTTCGTGTTCATTGATGCATAGCGACTTCACGCATTTTTTTTGGGTGAATTTATTAAATTTCTTAGGGTACCGTGGGAACTTCAAATGCCCTGCAGATATCTTTAAAATTACATGTCAGACTAACCGCTTCGGTTTTATTTTATTGGAAAAGCATTTTTTCGATTTACAAATCCGGCTTTTGTGTGAGCCGAAAACTCAGAGCGTGTTTAATAATCGGCCTTGACAGCCAGGGGCGAGTTAAAATACTTACAAATTTTAAATGCTGTCTAATCTGATTTGAAATACAATCGGAAGAAGTAATTGTACATCAGTCCTACCTATATATCGACAATTACCGATAACAAGTCCTGCTCTAGCGAAATCCCATATTCGCATGTAAATAATATTTTGTCTGAAATGTGTTGCAATTTGTTTTCAATTTCATCATTAATTAAGGACGGTTTTTTTTTGTTTGTTTTTTTTTTTTTTTTTCATTTACATTATTTTTGGGAATTACAGTTGCTAATGAAAGCAGTGCTACGGTGAAAAATGAAGCTGTAATCTTACTGCATGCTTTGTCAACTAACGATGCCAGTAAACACGACACATGCGATACAAAAAAACACACTTGCAGAGTCAATTTTCCTTCCGCTGGTTTACGTATGTAAAAGTTGTATATATACTTTTTTTCTTCTATCCAAAATTTATAACATATGCTTTCCAACAATACAAATTATAATTCTCACAAAAAATCTTAGGTACTGATAAGGATTGTCATCAATTTCACATTTCAAGTTAAAGACGTCGATTTCACTTCGCATCTTACATGTAAAGTCACTGCGTATTTTACGAGTCCACGTAGTCCATAAGTGCAAAGAAACCTAGACAAAAACTTACGAGCACGAGCAAAAAGTATCCAAATCTTATAAGTAAAAACACAGACTTGTGAGGAGAAAAGCATCCGCCTGATTTAAACACACCACTGAAAACTCGTCAGTTTCTGCGATACCAGAACTCCCTCCGCATTGAACTGCCAGTAACATAAAAATGAAGACAAATCAGATCACAAGCACTAAACTGAGGATTTATTTAAGCCACCAGTTCAATTCTAAGAGCAATCTACAATTAAAAATAAACCTCCTCTTCCACTAGTTGCGTCCATTGCAATTGTACCTAAAAATGTACCTTCCATCTTGGATGACCTACTCCGGCTGTTCTCGGCAACAAACACATTCTCTTTGCGTCGGTTGGCTGCACATCTCTCACATGGGCACCACAGAGCATTTTCCAACCGATCATTCAATTCAACTTGATTATTATCTCCCGCGGAATCACTAGCACGTTCTGGCTTCAAGAGCAGCCATACTAAAGCTCAAAGAAACAAACACTCTCAGACGGAATGATGTCACGGATATGCAGCCAGGCCTTCAAGATCCTTTCAAAATGGCGGCTCCCCAGTGTCGAACTTTTCACTTCTTTCTCATTGGGATCCCATCCACTTCAGAAGCTAAGACAACGGTGAGTAACTCAACTCAATGTGAACTGTTTTATTGGTGATGGAATAAAATACAAAGTTTTTGGAGTGACCTTCTCCTTTAATAGTTTAAAAGAGTTTTGACATGCAACCTGTTAAGTTATTTTGCTTTTCCTGATGGTGGCCTCTGAACAACTTCCTGGTGATCATGAGTTTTATTCGTCTCTTGTGTACAATTACGTATTCGTGGTGGGATGACTTTCTTACTCGATTAAATTGAGTCCGCAAAATTGAGAACGTTTACTTTTTTCGCATAGGCGTCACTACGTTCTTCCAAATTGGTACCAAATCTAAATTTATAAAAAAAATAATAATAATAACAAATGAAATTTAAAAAAAATCTCTTTGGCACAGAGCAAGAAGCCTCAAAGGCCATTTTGCAGCATTTTGGATTAAAGCTGTGCTAAAAGTTTCACCAAGTACCTTCTTTCGTAAACAAATTGTTCGTACAGCTCCAAGATATTACGTAAATTGTTGAAAGAAATGCAAATTAAAATTATTTTTATTTATTTATTTATTTTTTTTTTTTCAACATAGCACAACATAAAACAACGAAATTTTCACCACCTAGTGCTTGCGTAGCTTATTATAACACCCCTTTTGCAGCTTCGGTTAACTTACATAACAAAACTCGGCCAGTATTTTTAGGTTTCTACAAGAGACTATCAAGGTAAGAGAGTGAATCCCCCATATAGGCCTTATACCCAAGGTATTATTTTTAGACATAACACTCAGTTCTTCCAAGGATATTACTCGCGCGTTGCGTGGATGATATCGTGGAGGATCTGTTTATGTCGTTTCGTTTCGTTTCAAAGCAAAGGAAAACCTCCAACGTTGTGGGGATGTCTTCTTTAATATTTTGATTACAAGCAAAGAGCTTCGGCTCTCGGTATATCTTAATAAATTTCGAAACTTTAATAGGAGTTTAAATAAGCGACGGATGTTCACTGCACAAACAGTAACAACTGAATCAACGGCAGATAAATATTTAGACAAACGAGTGCAAAGCAAACAAACACCCAAACACAAGCTAGGTAACCGAACAAACAGATGATCGAAAGTGCAGGCAGACGCGCGCTACCCAAGTAGCAAAAGCAGTTTAAGTAGCAACGGCAACAACGCCAAAGACAACGACTTAATATTCAACCTACGAATCTCGCGAGAATTTAGATTCATTCAGTTTGTCTATACTGTCAGAAATATCCCAAACAGAATATGTAGGACAGCGTCAAAATTTGAGAAAGAAATTTAATTATTGGCCGTCCTATAGTTTATGTTCTCTCGAATATGCAGAGTGTGGCTATTTCACGTTGTTGTTTTGTGACCCCTTGTTAACAATGGCAAAGAAATACACAGCACTTCCACAACGCTCTTTGTTTCGATTTGACAGTACTCGTTGCCGTTGCCGTTAAAGTTTGCTTAATTAAACCCCCTAGAACCGAATAAACGACCAAATAAAGAACAGCCAAACGAGCACAAAACAAACGAAAGCCCGGCTGAACAAAAAGACGGCTGGGAGCGCAGAAAACATCTCTGCTATGAAACGAAATCAAAACATATACAATGACGTTCCCGCCGGCCATTTCGTCTCAGGTAGTTTCGAGAAAGTCGCTTCGGCTGTCCACGCATCGCGCGAGTAACGTCCTCTGAAGAACTTGTGTACTTTGAGGGATTACCTTGGGTATAAGACCTATATGGGGAATTCACTCTCTTACCTTGATAATCTCTTGGTTTCCATCAATAAAAATATGTTTTTGGGTTTTGAATTTTTGAAGTTATACTCATGAAAGTGCTTCGGTAATCATGGGATTTTGCTGCATTTTCCGGCAAAACGGTCGCGATAATAATCATTTTAAAAGTGATTTATAAAAATGAAAATTGAGATCAACGCTCTGTGAAGAAACTAGAATAATATTAATTTTCAACAGACCATTATTTTAGCCAGGATTCCATTGGTCTTTCAGCCCGTGACGTTTCAAAGTCTTGGGAACAACAGTGGCCCTATAAGTTTCGCAACTCTAATAGTTACCTTGGTCAAACCTCATTACACTCAGCTCTCCACTGGTTTGATTGTCATTTGCAGCCGTGGACTGTTTGAGGACCGCCGTCATAACATCTGGTGGAAGGCTACTTGGTGCAAGCTTTGGAACATCTGTTGTAAAAAGGAATTAAAACCACGATATTCAATTAATTAAGGTTGTGTAAAAACTATAAACGACAAAAAAATGTTTTCACCTAGCTAATAGCAAGTGGAGCGAAGAATACAGCCGTATATCAATGCAAGTACAACCGAAATGCTGCCCTGAGAGCATGGTTGACTCAACTGTTATTTTTTACCTTCACCTGGCAAGTAATTAAACTGGATGAATCACTGACTAGGATGGCCGAATGATAAGCATTTTTTTTTTTCTGTAGACATCTCAGCGACTTACATCAGGACAAAGTCAAAGCCTCAAATGTAAATGTACATTTCCACTAGTGATTATCTCATATCACGCCACTTTCAGGCAAATGACTCTAATTATCTAAAGACGCGTTAGACATGCGCGTCCAACCTCAAGAAATTCAGATCTTCTACTCTACTAGTGCGACGGAATATCATCAAAAAAAATAAAAATCTTTCGGTAAAGACTCGCCGCATTAGCGTCAGTTGCAAGCTAATTCCAGTCCAATAGCGAGAATAAGAAAATGATCTTTTCAAAATTTGCTACTTAATACACTGCGCAGCTTAGTTTTCGAAGAGTCGGAATAGTCAAAGAGTTGCAGTCCAACAACTACTATTTTATGTATTTTCAAGCCAAATATCAAGAGCAAGTTTCCCTTTCCAAAGCAATGCACGCGCGATTGTGTTTTTTTGACGTCCAATCTAAGAATTTCAACCAAATGAATCGAATAATCTATTGAAAACATGCAGAGTGAAATACTCTTGTTGGATGCTATCATAACTGACCTTCATCTGCGGTATTGTCTTCTGCCATCCTTGACTTTTATCTCAGTACCTTCTTGAGATCATAGAAATTCCAACTTCTAAACAAAATCTTTCATTTGACTAGTAGGGGGACAAAGTTCGTTCCACGAGCCTGTGAAGGAACAAAAGAAATATTTACTGAGCCTTTCAGTTGTTACAGAAGCATATATGCTTCTGTTTGTTACAGAGATTGCATTTGGATTATGATATTCAAGAGTGAATTTACTGTTAGTTAAGAACCACTTTCACCATTTAAGTTTTTTATCAGCTGAACGTGGTCGGCTTCACCTCGCTTGAGCTTGCAAGCACTTTATTTATCTATTGATTGATTTATTTATTCATTCATTCATTCGTTCATTTATTTATTTATTTATTGGTGGGAAAAAGAAATTTATCTACGTTTTGCAATTTATGTCTATGTAATTTATGTATTGGTGTTAATTTCCGTGGAAGAGAAATCAGACAAATTCTCTATTTCCCAATTCCCCATAATTAAATGTCTTTGCCCACAAAATTTTGCATAAACTATTGTTGTAAAATGCTCTTGGGAGGTCTGCATATTTTCAAGAGCATTTCACAGCAATAGTTTATGCAAAATTTGAGGTGAAACAGAGTGAATTGCGGAGAATTGGAAAATAGAGAATTTGTGGTTTGTGCAATGATAAAATGCAACTTTGATTTGCAATGACAGGCTGGCCGATTCCTGTCCTTGACCCAGACAATTGGACTGTTTTACTACTATAGATCGGAACGTATTCCTAGTTTACTGTGCGATAGTGATACGACCTCTGCCATCATCACATTTTTCGCCGAAAGGCCACGTTTAGGCTCTATGGTGATTATAGGTTATAGTATTTCCCATGGCAAGTCTATGTTGTTAAATTGTTCACCAAATGGTATGGTTTAAAGGTAAGCTTCATGGAGACAAACGATGTTGACAGCAAGCATAGAAAGGTCAAATATATGGCCTCCCCTTAAAGGGCATAGGTCTTTACAGAACTCCATATACATGTACCAACAAGTTATAAAAATTACATATATACCTGCATTACCTCCACCATTACTATTACTATTACAATTACTATTACTGTTGCTGCTGCTACTGCTACTCCTATTGCTATTGCTATTGCTATTGCTATTGCTACTCCTATTGCTATTGCTATTGCTATTACTATTACTATTACATCAGTCTCCGAGAGCAGCCTTCTTGAGAATGTGAACGTAACACTGTTATTATGCTTTCGTTGTTTTAACGGATACATTAACACGAAAATTGGTATTCTTC
Organism: Orbicella franksi; assembly: GCF_964199315.1. Classification (NCBI taxonomy): domain Eukaryota; kingdom Metazoa; phylum Cnidaria; class Anthozoa; order Scleractinia; family Merulinidae; genus Orbicella; species Orbicella franksi. Next base: position 23,886,467 of record NC_138149.1, on the reverse strand, counting down.
CAGCTCTCACGTCAAGGAGGCTGCCCACAATTTCAACCGAGTATCACTATGCGCCCATATGCTTATCGATTTAAAAGATAAGACATAAATTGTTCACGACCGAAAAAAAAAAATCGAGCCGAGGTTTGATTATTAATTAACAAATGGTAAACGCCATAGCGTGTGCTATTGAGTTATGGCTGCACGCGGGAGGTTGCTAAGCACTAAAGAAGCGTAAGAGTCGCACGAGGCGATAGCCTCGTGCGACTCTAGCTTCTTGAGTGCTTAGCAAACCTCCCAAGTGTATCCATAACTCAATAGTGCACGCTATGGCGTTTAACATTTGTTTTATGACATAACATTGAGACATTGGAACAACAGAAGTCCTTTTGTTGAGCTACATCACAAAAAAATGTTCGTGTAGTCTTACATGACAAGAGAAAACAAGCGCGCGAAGATTCATTCATGACAACCGACTGCACACCAGTAACTCGATAAAGTTTCATCTTCAGACAACTGTGAAGACAGTTTCGCATTTCTGGCAGAAGGACGTTGGCCATTACTTTGGAAACAATGTCTGTCAAAAGATTTGCTTTGTAAACGTTAGCACACACGTCAGCAGCGTGCACCCAGGGGCAAATAGTAGACGCTGAATTAAGCAATCAGAGCGCGCGCTTTGCTTCAGTTATGTTATAACGAACATTAGTAAAACGAGTACTAGTTGTGAAAAACAAACGCACTAACCTTTTAGAGATGTGTTTCACTGCAGTAACTTATCCCAAATATCCTAAAGGAAGAGAACAGATTCACTGTATCCACTGAAAATCACAAAAGTTACAAGGATGGACTTCTTGCGGCTTGTTAAGACGTGAAAACTAAGGAGTGAAGGAAAGGCGGTTAAGTCTGGATATTTGGCGTTTTCTGTATGGCATCACTGACCAAGGAGGAAGCAGAACCGTAAACGACATGAAATATCTATGCAGGTGTCAACTTAAGCGTAACTGGGGAAAAACATGCCTATTCTACCTCAGAGCACTAATCTGTTCGTTTTGCTGGAAAAGGACAGGCTATTTAACCTGATTATTTGACTGTTCCGTATAACATCATCCAACAAGAAGAAAGTTAAACTATACACGGAATGACTGAAATATAATTGCAAGCGTTAACTGAAGTTTCATGGAAGAAAACAATGCCTACGAAAGTTCAAATAAATGGACTCCCTTAGAAACGAAATTACGCAGCAGGCCTTGCCAGAACTCCGTACTCATAAACCAATGTTTATTAAAAAAATTCACATACATCTCTCTCTCCACCATTACTTCTCCGAGTACAGCTTTCTGCCAGAAGCCTGGCGGAATATTTGAAGGCGTCAACAGTTAACATTGATTTTATGCCGCAAAATGTAATTCAGTTCAAAAGTATATCAGTATATTTTTTTCATGCCTGGCAAAAGTTTAAAATACTCAACTGTTTCTAATCAGAAAGTTAGAATTTTAACAGCATTTTTCGATTAGAACGTTTAGCAAAGGTGGTGTCCTTTTGCTTTTAAAGATAAATTAATCAACGAAGCAAGTCACGATGTTCTAACTTTTAGACCAACATGGCTGACTGCCTGCCTCAGTGCTATTTAAAACGATGAAAAAATGGCAGACACTGTTCGCAACCGAAACAAAAACAAAGCGATACAACATTTTTGAAGGAAGTTAGTAAAACAAACAGTTGCCACAAAAAAAAAAAAAAAAAAAAAAAACCGCAACAACCTTTTGGCGATGAGTTTCACTGCAGTAACTTATTTAAAATGAAGAGCACAGATTCACTTTATCCACTGAAAACCACAAAGTTACGAGTGCGGACCTCTCGTGGTGTGCAGGGATGAAGGAAAAGTGGTTAAATCTGGATATTTAGCCGTTCAGTATAGCATCAACGAGCAAGAAGGAAGTAGTGCTGTACACGAACTGAAATATCTACGAAAGCGTCAACTGAAGCGTAACTGAAGAAAAACATGCCTACTGTACTTCAGAGCAATAAGCTGTCTTGCTGGAAAAGGACAGGTTGTTTAGCCTGGTTATTTGACAGTTCAGTATAGCATCTTTCAACAAGAAAAAAGTTAATTTTTGCACGGAATGACTGAATTATATTTGCAAGCGTCAACTGAAGTGTCACGGAAGCAACAATGCCTGTGAAAGGTCCAACAAATGGACTCCCTTAGAACTGACGAAAATACGCAGCAGTGTACGGGTCCGCAAATGATCCCCAAATTGAACCGCAAATGATCCCGGACCGGAAATGATCCCCATATTGGACCGCAAATGATCCCGATCAAAAAATAAGGACTGGCATGAATCTATATCAGAGGAAAGTGAGAACATGTACAAAAATTATGAACTAAAAAACATGTTTTATCATTTTACAAAAAAGTATTCCACAGTTGCTGTTTTGTTCTTCGAACGGTTCAGATCGTTTTCACTGTCAAGCAATAAAAAAAATAATAATAATAATACATCGAAAACCAACCAATGGAAAAAGCCAAGAAATTGTGATGTATGCTATAGAAGATAACTAAATAAGACACTTCTCCAAGTTTTAGGCTTGTGCGTTTCCCCAAACTTCAGAAATTCGCCGTAAATGTTTCCCAGAAATTTACAGAGCCCGGTAAGAAAACGTCATGTTGGTATACATCCGTGTTGGTACATCAATATGGCGGCCGGAATATAGTGTAAACATCTGGAACTTACTTTGGCTTTCCAGGCGACTGATTATCAGTGCTAAACATGTACAAACAAGCGTTTACATAAGCACTTTTCCTAACGCTCTAACTTTTAAAAGGCTCAAAATCGAGAGATAAGTATATAGTTTTCAACAAACTCGATCGCAGCCTTGTGTCACGCAACCTCCATAACCCTGAAATTCAAAATGCCCTGGTTTCCAAACGAAGCACGCTAATTGTAAACAGATATAAATATACCGCCTGTTACGCCCGATGAGGTTAAAAACACGTTACGTGAAGACGATCTATTGAATGAGAAGTCTTAGAAAAACACGTACTTGTAAACATTCTCGAAATCCCGGTGGCGATAGTATCAAACATCTATCAAACAGCTAACTTGTCAAAATGAGGAGGAAGCCTTGGCCTTGCTTGGTCATAAAGCTGAACTTTATAACTATAGCTTGGAATTTTGGCTTCTTAGAATAGTCAAGTAGTCATTTCCGAGGAATTAAAACCAAAATACGACCAAGGAAAAATTACAAAGTAAATTTGCTCAAATTTCCAGTGCTACACCTGACACTAGGTGTTTTACAGAGTGATGAAGCGTTGTAGGCTTGTGGGGTCTACTCAGGTGACAGCGTCTTCCTTAATAGTTGCTTCATGGCTAGATATTAGTTTAAAACTTATGACGAGTGGCGTTAATGGCTGATAAAATGTGATTTAACTATAACACCGAAATATCAATGTTTAACAAAGGAGGATATGTAGCGTATGTTGCACTGATCATAATTCTACTGAGAATTGCAAAGAAATGCAAGCCAAGTCGTGTTTTGATGATTGAGTGGTGATATTTACAACATCGTAGTTAGCAACAAAATTTAGTCGAAAGTATGAAAAAAAAAAAAAAAAAAAAAAAAAACAAGTTGTAAGCCATTATAATTATAAGATGGCTTTAATAAAAACATCAGTATTCACGCACGCCAATTCCCTATCCACACCATCCCACCATCCATGCCATTCGTTATTTTTAGTCGGCATCATTTGCGGTCCCTATCGGGGATCATTTGCGATCCGGGATCATTTGCGGTCCAATTTGGGGGTCATTTGCGGTTCGGGATCATTTGCGGTACTTGGATCATTTGCGGACCCGTACAGCAGGCCTTTCTAGAATTTCGTATTCACGAATCGATATTTATAAAAAATTTCACATTTATCTCCCTCGATCCACCTTTACTTCTCCGAGTACAGCCTTCTGCCAGAAGCCGGCCGTAATTAAAATGTCATTCAGTTGAAAGTTGTATATCTACTTTTTCTGCCTGCAGGGAAAGGTTGTACTACTCAACTGAGTTTAAACACAACTTAGAATGTAAACAGCATTTTTCGATCAGAACGTTTAACACATGCGGTGTTCTGTTGTTTTTAAAAGATAAATTAATACATGAATGAGTCAGAGGTCTTCTAACTCTCAGGACAAGATGGCTGCCCCACAACCAGGTGTGACTGCCCGCCTGTATGGTAATTAAAACGATGAAATACGGGGAGGCAGTGTTTGCAGCTGAAACAAAAACGAATTGATGCTAAGTTTTTGACGGAAATCAGTAAAGTAAGCATTAGTTATGAGCTGAGAAAAAAACAAACACACTAACCTATCAGAGATGTGTTTCACTGCAGTGACTTATTTAAAAGGAAGAGCACAGATTCACTCTATCTGCTAAAAGCCACAAAGTTACAAGTGCGGACTTCTCGTGGCTCGCTGAGATGTCCCTTCCCTTAGGACTAAGGAATAAGGGAAAGTGTGGTTAAACCCGGATATCTGGTAGTTCAGTGCAGCATCAAGCAAGAAGGAAGTAAAACTGCACACCAACTGAGATATGTACGCAAGCGTCAAGTGAAGTGTCGCCAAAGCAAACAATAATGCCCATTTTACCTCTGGCTACTGAATTGGCTGTTGGTTTTGTGTCTGTATCATATTGTCACAGCACTGTCCGCGCGCGAAACACTCAGATTGTGCAGATTATTTTCCTTCCGAGTTTTTTTACTTATTGTCTTTCTTGCTGTATTCCAAAGAGGTTTGTGAGCTATTCAAAATGCAAGTCACAAGTCGCAAAAAGGTACAATTAATGTCTACAATGTATCGGTGTTCATTTTCGCAGACGAGAAATCAGACATATTTGAGGTTTAAGCAGCAAGTCAATTGAAGTGTTTCACGAAAATGGATCAGAACATACTGTTGGATCGCACTAATTCGATCTCGATTATTTCGAATTCCCCGTTATTTCGAACTTAAAACAATTTCCCTTGGATTTAACCTTTAGTCATTTACTATCGGCTCTTTCGAAATCCCGCTATTTCAAACTATTTTCGTTTCCCCTGAGAGTTCAGCTGTATTCCGAAATGGTGGTGCTCTGTTGTTCTTGACGGATAAATGAACACGACACGTGAGTAGCTTCCTGTTAGTCGGGTCAAGATGGCTGCCATATAACTGAGTGAGACGGCACGTTTGTACGCTAATTGAACGATAAAAAATGGACAGACATTGTTGGCAACCGAAACGTAGCGAGCCGAGGTTGAGTTGTTAACGCAAATCACTAAACTAAGCAATATAAGCTGTGAAAATGCAATCGTACCTTTTAGAGATGCGTTTCACTGCAGTAACTTATCTCAAAGGAAGAGATCAGATTCACCCTATTATATAAGCCACCGAAAAACACACCAGTGGGGAGTTTTCGCGACTCGCGTAATTAGACGTCCCTTCCCTAAGGAGTAAGAAATGAAGGATCAAAAGGTTGCTAAACCTGGTTATGGGGCAGTTCAGTATGGCATCGTCGAGAAAGAAGAAAGTTAAACTGTACACGAAATGAGATATACACGCACGCGTCAATTAAAGTGTCGCGGAAGCAAACAATGCTCATATTGTTCCTCAGGGCTGTCTGTCGATTTTGTTACTGCATATCTGTTATCACAGTTTTGTCCTAGCTAAAGTTACCCCCAGATTAAAGTATATTGTTTTCCCTCCGGGTTTTCTACTATGCTTCCTTTCTTGCAGTGCGACCAGGCTTACAAGCCCTTCAAATCGCAAGTTACAAGTCCAGAAACGGGATGAATAAAGAATTTCGCCTCATCTTCAAGCTGAATTCGTGAGTGAAAATTAGATTAAAATTAAAACCATTGTTACTATCTTTGTATTCTTGGAAATCGAAAAGCTGTCTTGCTGCATAGAGAAATTGTTTCTTTATTGGATTTTGTCGCCGTCTATAAAAGTCTGTCAGTGAATTCGAGAAAGTCTTTTTCCAAAGAACTAATCAAGAGAAAGTATTAGCAAAACAAAGCGCGTGAAACATCTGTCTCAAGCACAAGCGCGAGCATACACACAACACACAAATAGGGTGGCAAAAGGTTTATTTATACGTTGCACGTGATGGGTGCATTTCAGCGTGGGGCGTGAAAAGCATCTAAGCGACATATGCGTGAATCTTGAATTTCTGATAGAAATAGCATTTCTAAAAGTATATGTAACGCGTAATCATTGTTAAAATTTTTGCATCAATCGTGATCACAACGCCATTTGTAACCCTCACACAAGCACAGGAAAAAGAAATCTCTCATTTAGAGTGTTCTTGCACATGTATCCGTTCTTGTTTACCTGTGTATATATAAAGGGGAGAAAATCGTAAAAACCCATGAGGTTCGATCTTTTCCTTTATCAAGCATCTTGACGTTCGCTGTAGTTTAGAAGGTGAATAGCATAGCATGTACTTTTGTCTTCCGGCGGATGTGATTCGTTGGCCCGTTTTACTTGGCGTTCTCACAAACTGTCCGAGAGAAAGGTATTGCAGTGAAGTTTGCAGTCTTTCAATACCTCTATAGGGTCCTATAGTGATTATCTTTGCACAATCGGCTGCTACGAATGAAGACAAATATGACTTTCTGTTTTTCGCTGGTTTTTAATCCGGAATAAAACGTTCGTCACGTTAAAGGAGCTACGTCACAGTTTGCTCATTTTGAAAAGTTTAGCCTAAATATTTCAAGTTCGTTGTTTGTTATCCATGTTAATCTTTTCCATCCTCAACAATCATGGCTCTATTATGGTTTACTATTATCTATCTAGTGTTTTTCTATCTTAGTAAACTACTTTTTTCACTTTTCCTTTAATTAAAAGGTAATTTTGTACGTGGCCTAAATAACTAAAAATTCCGTGACTGAACTCCTTTGACTATGCTTATGTATGACCGGTGATGTCATCAGTGATGAACGGTGATGTAATCGGTAATGATGTAAGTGAATTAATCCTATCTTTCAATTTCACGGGACTTTCTTTCAAGCGATCAGCGCCCTTATAACAGGGGAAAATGGAGAGGGAGGCAGGGACAAAAGTACAGATATGACAATTCAGGTTTCAGCAGGCTTTAGAACCTCCTTGAGTCTTCAACACTCGTTGCCGATACCCACCCCAGACCACCCCATCACCTAAAAGAGTGACAACTACATAAAAAATGATTTCATTTCTTGACGGACCTAACCTCTGCAGAACAATTGTAATAAACAAACATCAACAAAACACGTAAACAATCTGAGACGATGTATCGTGGTAAAGTGGTTCGAATTTTGATTGTAGTTTTATGACTGTTCTGAAGTTCTTACGCAATAAATAAATCTCAAAACTCCTGAAATCATTAGCAGTGAAAATCATTCCTTCTATACCAGCAAAATCAAAACCTTGAACACACTTTAAGCCTGGATACAATCAATACAATATAATCATTTTATTAAATTGTCAATACAGTAGACGAGGTTGCCAGAGGTTCATGTATAAAGTGCTTGTCAGTTGACGAAGAATTAAAACTGAGAAACTAATAAATATAAATGTAGATATTCATAAAACTTAGAGTTAGAATATGAATATCGGTAAAAAAAAAAAAAAAAAAAGAAAAAAAATAATAATAATACATAAATGCTTTATACAAACGCTAGTAGAATAAACAAAATGCTAAAATTCCCATAACAGACAACAGCTACATTAGCAGCTGTCCGTTAAGCTAGAAAAATCAAATGATCTCGACCTTCTTGCGGAAGCCTATTTTAACTTCGACGATTATTTAATATATAGAGGAATCTCATTCCACAAATGCGACAATTTATAATTAAAAGAATTATGCCGAAAGCGATTATTATAAGAAGGTTGGAGAAGATTACAAGCATTATTCATTAAATTGTAATGGGACTTAACGACGCTCAAAATGATAGAGATATAGCTAGTTCCATAAAATTTTTACTCACGCAGTTATAACTTTGAGGCTAACAGGCTAACAGACTAGACTAAGATAACTGAACTAATGGTTACAAAACCTCGAATAACTTTAAATTCCTAATCCTAGCTGGGAGCTCAAGGATTGAGCTTTTACTATGGCAGATTGTTTTTGGCAAGAGCTTTAAAAGTAAAAAGTTATATCTATATCGTTAATCAGTTGATTAAATTTACTGATTTACGTCACTTAATCGCAGCCACTAACAGCGTTTTTTCCCCTTTTTCTCAAAAGACTAGATTAAGTCATTTTCTGTTTCCTTTAGTACAAAAGAGATAATATTTCAAAACCACACTCTCTATTACGGTTTGAAGCTTACAAGCTAAGGCTGCCTTCTTGATTTCCCATGATGATTACAGTGCTGTTTGAACCAACACTAACATCACCAGTCTTGACTTTATTTACGTCACTACGGTTACCGTCGCCTTTGCGAGTCCTTGAACTGTGGGCTTGTGCACCCTCTCTTTGGCCTTCGTTTTGTAAAGCCATATGAGAATCTAAACAGAGAGTTAAAAAGTTATTACGACATCATGTATGTAATACTGATGCGCTCTCGTGATCTCTTTAGTTTCCTGCTCTTGAACATAAAGAGCGGTGATGCCCCGCAATTAAAAAATCTCAAACATCAAATCAGGTTAATAGAGGGTTGGATAGACCATTCCCTTTTTTTCCCTCCCTCGCCCTCTATGGTAGCTGAACACGTAGGAAAAAAGAACCCATGCGCATTCTCACCCTCATCGCCCCCTCCCCCTCCCCCTCCCCCTTCATTCTTGTCCCCGAAGCCTCCTTTTCTTTTAGTCACGTGGTCAGCGGAACGGAGGGCTCTGGAAGCAGCCAAAAACTGATGTCCGTAGATCACGGACATCCAGTAGCGCATGCAAGCATTATCTTTGCCAACACATCTGCTCATGCTTACAAGTTAATGCTGAAGGAGAGAAGATAGGTAGAGAATGTATTCTTCAGTGTCGACAGATCGAACTTCGAAGAAGCGTTACCAGAGGTTTTCACGTTGCTAAAGTTAGGTTATCTAGAGTTCATATATAGATTTAGCCAAGGCTAAAATCGAAGCTCCCGACCCGGGTTATTCAAAGCCCGATTACGCTAACCCAAGATCAGCGAGAATTTTGATGTTTTGTATCTTTGCAGTGAGGTTTTCTGTTTATATCGTTTGGCCTTCTGTTTTGACTTTGAATAATCTTACACTACACAAAACATAAGAGTGTGACCCTGTGTTAGCGTTAGCCGACCTCCGAACAACCCGGCCCTGATTATAATAAGTTAACCTGGCTTGAGCCCGCGATCCAATCCAAAAAGCCAGGGATCGATAGCAGTGTGTTTGTTTTTCCTTCTCTAAATGCGTTCATCTTCGATAAAGATGGAGAAGCTTAAAAGGCGAGGTGTAGTTAATAAAGCTCTCAAGCAAAATAATACGTCTATCGATGACACGGTAAAATTTGTTTATGGACGCACGGAAGCGTTTATGGAAATTGCATTCCTTAGGACTCTTCTAAAGGAGAGGATTTAAATATAAGCCGTGCTGATAGATGAGGGGGGAATTTTCCAGTGGTAAGAAATATTTACTTCCTGGTTATTTACATAGGTTTGTAAAGAGTACAGTGGAACCCCGTTAATGCGGACACCAAAGAGACATGATAAAGTGTCCGCATTATCCGGGTGTCTGTATTAAGCAGGCTAATTTAAGAGAAAATATATGACCTTTTTAGTTGTCGGGACAAAGAAAACTGTCCGTTAGAAGCAGGTGTCCGTATTAAGCGGGTGTCCGTAGAGCGGGGTTTCACTGTAGTAGAATTAACATGAACTCAAGGAAGTTTTTTAGTATTGGAGTTTCGCTTATCTTTCCTTGCAAGAGGGAGGGGTCACGGGGGTCAGAACCTCATACATACATTTACATACATTTATTGAAACTCCTCCATAGGGGCTTTTCAGCCACAATGTAAAAAACCTGTCGTCTCTCATACCCTGTTTTCCCTCTTCCCACACCTTTATCTCCCGACCCCCGCCCTTGTCCGAGACTGAGCACATCCTTGTCAACTAGCTACGCTGCCTCATTTTGTAGCCCAAGGTTGAATTTTCGTTTGCCCGTCGGTTAAGAAGTCCCAAAACACACTAAATGCAAATGAAATAACATGTTGAGTTCTTGTTTTTAAAAGTATTTGAACGCTTAATGAATGACACTAATTAGTATTTTGCATTTCTCTCCCGATTCCCGCTCCCGCCCTTTTCTTTGCCGCCTTCCGCACTTATTCTCCCAGGCTCCCACCCACCTGCCACCCCTCCCCCCCCCCACAACCCCCACAAGGGATTAGATAAAGCTGCTTACTTTAATATGATCTTTCGTGTCCTCCTTATTTCGAATTTTCCCAGTGACCCCATTCTGTTCTCTCTTTTCTCTCTCTCTCTCTCTCTCTCTCTCCTTTTTTTTTTCTTTATATAAAAAAAAGGGTCCTAGGCAATCAACAGTTCATTTTGAAAACTGCCCGGCCCCTCAAGATTCTTTTTCTCCTTTTGTTGATAATAACTTTTTTTGGTTAGTTTCATACTTTTCAACCAGCTTATATAAAGCTTCATCTATCAGTGGGTACTTTCATCCATATTACTCTTTAAATTGCAATTTTTTGGAGCAAGAACCTTGTAAACAGCAATTTTATCCATTTCGGTCTCCTACAAATTCAGCGAACATCTTTATGCCAAATACCATGAGCAGTAAGCAGCAGAGTTATATTGTAATGGTCTAGTTAATCTCTTGTATGGTACTTCTTTTGCACGAGTGTTATAATTTGCATTTGTATTTGCTATACATGTAGACGTGGCTGATGTGAAGAGAGTGATTAGAGCGCGATATACACTAAAGAAGAAGTTTTTTTTCTAGGAAACTGGATGAACAAGGTAAATAAATGGGAAATAATGGAATGTCATTTCTCTATTACAATTGCTGTGACGTAAGGGTAAGGAGGCTCTTCAGCCTGTTATATAACGAAACATCTTGAACATATACTTTCTACTTCTTGTGGTTGATCAGAACATCAACCACATAGCTTTACTATTAATGAAAGTTTTTTCTCCATCTCCTTCGTTTTCAATATTATTTATTGAGCTGCAAGAGCAACATTCCTATTTGTATTATCCATACGCCATAAATCTTTACTTCGTAATCGTTCGAGGAATTTACAGCACTATTTTGATCTGAAAGTAACAAAGATTAGTAAATAGAAATAATGGTGTGAAATAAATGAATAAACAAGTGAATAAATAAATAATTATAAATAAAATAATCTTTTAAAGGCTACAAATAAATAGGTGATATTTTTTTTGTTATGACCATGTTAATGTAACTCTGTACATATCTTACGTTTGATTTGTTTTTGTTTTTAGTAGAGACTCCACTTTACATATTGGAAACCTTCTAGTCTGCTTGATTCTTTCATCTTTTATATTACCGGTAATAATTATTTCTATATTCGCGCACAGTTATTAGCATTAATGACTAAATTACTGTTATTTACTAATTTTTGCTATTGTAAAAATGGCATAAAGTTTCGTTAGTTGCAGTTGCAGGGGAGGCCTCAATTAAAGGATAATATCTGTAAAAGAAACAAACTAAATTTCAAGTTGATATGTTCATACCATTTGCTTCATCCTCCAAACACCATAGCGTAATATCACAACACGGACCTTTAAATCATTTTGGGAATTCAACGTCAATACATTTTAGGCTGCTAGAATCTGCTAAATCTCTCAGAAAGAAAAACCACAATCACCTTCGGATTTCCAGTTTCACGTTTGCTTCGCAAGTGTGGTATTTCTCCGTCTTTTCACCTGGCTCAAGGTTTCCTCTTGACCTTTTCTTGAATTAAGGCACACGTTTATTCAAACCCGCTGGCGATTAGAACTTAATTTTATGATTTCTCAGGGTGTGGTCAGTGACAAAGTAATTGTTATATCAGCTGATTGAATTCTCGGAGTTTTTAAACGTTTCTTCTCGCCTTCTCGGCAGCTACAACAAAAGACGACGATTACGATCGAGAATGATACTGTAGCAGGCGATGTACTGCTTTGGTAGCGCGGAAACTTAAACGACTCTTTCGGATCGATCGGGAATGGTCGCATTTGTTCTGCTTTTTTTCGTAAAGCGCGCCAGTAAAATTGCCGCCATTCGGGCCGGAAGTAAAATGAAATGCGTGGTGCCTTGAATTTTCATTTTTGCTACGCATTCAGTTTTTGATAGCCAATGAAAGAAATCGAATGTCTTAGTGCGTCCATAGCTACTCGTTGACAACATTATAAGACAAGTAGCACTGGGGACAAGAAAGCCTTCCCCCCAAAAAATCAGGGAAAACCGGAAAACCATTATGGAAGTACTTTTGGAAGCGCGCGCTAGCTAGTGACCAAGGATTAATTCCCTAAGCACTTCACCTGTCAGCCCCAAAATGTTGAGAATTGTATTTCTTGTCGCCGCTAGCCCATCTGCCTGTACATCTGAACGACAAGAAGGTGGCTAGGAAAACGTTTTAAAGAGCATCTGCGTGGTATTTGAAACATATTTCATGAGTTTCCCGTAGCCGCACATTTCTGGACGACTTCGCGATCCTGGCCTGAAATATGCACTGTCAGCAGCATCAGCCGCAAGTAGCATGAAATGAAACTAATCTTGAAAGCTAGACACTTTAAAACCCCGTCCACACACCGCGCCGGAGGAATTTGAAAGCGTAGTTCCATTTCGCCGGTTAAACCTTTCGTCCACACTAATCCGTAACAAAAACTGAGCTTTTCAAAATTGCACTTAAAACCCTTTTCAGAATGAAACCTCCGTTTTGAAATTTCTCTGCGTAGTATGAAAGGGGCCTAAGATTAAGCGGACTGAACTATGTCTGATATAAATCCACGAGCTAAAACTACGTTTTTGTTTATATATGCGTAGCTCACCCACTGCATGGCGTTGTTCACTGATTTCAACATATTGAAAAAAAGTCCAGCCCTGAAAAGACTAGTTCACACGAGCTACTCTCTCTTTCTCTCTCTTCTGCAGCCTTGGTTTTAACCCCTAATAAAGTTAGGTCTGCATGGGAATGATGAATTCAAGGGACTGGCCTAGGGATAGGAGGTATGAGAGGAACGGAAGGTGGAGTTCACTCAGTCTTCTTACAAGACATTCGCAAATTAAAGTTCTTTGTGTATTATATGGTCATGCATACACCGCTGTTCTTTCAAATTGTTAATATCTGTCAGCAAAATAACAGGCCCATTGATATTTGCCGTATAAATATCTAAATTATCCCAAAACACAACCTTTTTCAGAAAAAAAAAGTCCTCGGAAACAAATTATGATGGAAAATGAAAACATCACTTCACTTCGAGTAGATGGATCCGGCTAAGACGAACCATTCAAATTTGTTTCAGAGCTTCGCGTTTAGTGTTAAGTTTTCGCTTAATTAGTTTCCTTTGTTTTGTGGCCTTTTGTACATATTATGTTCTTTTGCATACTCTATATATTTCGCGCGTAATTTATTTAGTTAGTCGCGGTTTGAGTTTCTGTCTACGCCTTGTTTGCAATTGCTCCAGTTTTCAGTTCGTCTTTGGTTTTGGGGCTCGTCACATTCGTCTTTTACCGTGTTCATTCTTCGTATTAAGTGGAATTAAATTAAGCTATTGCAAGATCTGGATGCCTGTGATTAGCGTGTGCGACAACAGTTCTCTCAGAACATTGTACAAAACCATATTCAGTACTCCATGATTAGCTGTTAATGGACCTCTCTACGAGGGTCTCAAATGGGTTAACCGTTAGCCGTAAAACGGGCCCACAAGTTTGCCGTTAGGCGTAAAAATTGAAAACTTTTAACCGTTAGCCGTAAAGAAGAAAATTAGCCATGAAAGAATTTTACCCACGAAACTTTTTTTTAACTTTTTTTAACTTTTTAAAACAATGGTAATTACTTTCTAAGATTCCTCTTAACCGCAAAGAAAAGAAAGTAACCTCTATTCGTAAACAAAGCCAAAATATTAATCGTTAGCAGGAGAAGATCGAGTAAGACTACCTTGATCTTTTCTTGGCCTTAGCCGTAAAATGCCACCACCCCTTGAGACCCTCTTATCGATGTCACGCAACATCAACACTTTTTGTATTTCTCACGATAAACAAAAAACAACCTCCATAGATCCATAGATCATGCTGAATCTAGTAAATACACGAAATTTCATAAGAATCAGTTGCAAACTCAGAAAAATATGGGACCACAAACTTGCTAACTTATTCAAAGAAATGTATGCCCCCTCCCCTGGCATCGAGCGGTGCTGCTTATTTCTTGTTTGAATGTGACAAAATGGGAAAAGCGTGATATCTGCAAAAAGGTTCTTTTAAGTTTAACTTTCAGGCAAACTTGTGAAAATGGATTTATTTAAAGCAAAATTTTAAAATGCCATTGAAATTAGTCTTTTTTTGTAAGGAATTAGCTTGTTTCTTCGCAGTAGTGAATATCAATCTCGTTTTTTTTTTTTTTTTTTGCTTGTTTGCAAGAGCAAAATTTCGCCAATTTCCTCAGTATAGACTTCAACTTACGACAGTAACATTTTTGTTTTGGTCGGGTTTTTCTTATTTCGCATGTCTTTCTGAGAAGCTTGTTAATTCATGGCAGTTCAAATAAAGAAACTAAATACCTAGCAGTGCTTCTGCAATTGATCTTTTTTCAATCCTCAGGAGAGCATCTTGAAGACTCTTTACGGTAGCAGCCTTTCCTTCTTTTTGCTTCCAGAGACGAATTATTTCCCTGGCTTTCTCGCGGCACTGGCTTTTTTCTGTATCTACATTACGCAGAACTGCCAATTTCAGGCCCAGCTCTAAACCCAGATCCTCCCAGCATGTTCCTACATCGTCACATATTTTCCTCACGAGCTTGTCATTGACAACTGCTTGGGTAGCATCATCTGCAAGTAACGTTATACATATTAGATAAACAAATCTCAGTTTTTTGTTATATTTGGTACTGGCCTAAGATCAGTTCCATGTGATTCCATGTGTAACTGGCGTATCTAGCTAGTGGATAAGGATAAAAATGTCAATAAGTTTCCAGTTAACTCAAGCATTACTATAGAATCATTAGGTGGGGAAATCTATGGGAACCTAAATTGAACCCAAAAACAAGTTTTACTTTTCTCCGCTTAAGTTTGAATATTGGTTATGAATCTGAAGCCTCTTCAGTTACACACCATGTAAATTCTTGGAAAGGCTGCTTTTGCACTGAAGACTATTAGCGACGTTTGATCGACTCAAACCAATCTAATGTGAACGTGCTGACTTCTCCTTGTCTGTAAAAAAGATGGGAATTCATGCCATGTTTAACGGCGTTTATGTCTGGCTAATATTTCTCCTTTAAAGTAGACCTTTTACCACGAGAAGTTCATCCCCGATAGGCTAGTATAGCCAGTATAAGTTTTGTCTGCAGTTTCGTCTTCAGGATATTCATCCTTACTTCAGAAATTGACAAGGCGGAAACCAGACTGTGCAAATTCCATTTCCTGATCTTGGAGGAGGACGAGGACGAGGACGAGGACGAGGACGAGGAGGAGAAGGGGGAGGAGGAGGAGGAGGAGGAGGAGGAGATGAAGGAAGGGGGTAAGTGTGCACGAGATAACAAGTCAACGATACAAAATCTGGTGCCTAGAACGTAGTGTAACGTCAATTTGCATCACAGTAGCCTTGAATGCATTAGCTGGATTCTTTGGGGTACATTTTGGAGTAACTTTTGGATTACAGACTCCAGCGGTTCATGGTCACTCTCTAGTCTATACCTCAATTCCGATCTCTTCCTTAAATTGTGAGAAATCAAATAATTACGGTTTGTAACTGAAGAGCAAAATGTAATTCATGCTTCAGTTTTCCAAACTTTTCCTTGCTTTGAAATTGCGCCAACCCATTCACTCCAGAAATGATGCCTGTTAGCCTCAATGCTATATATTTTGAATTCGTCAAGAGCTCGAGGGTAGTTTGATAATTTTTTGTGCATTCGCTCAGACGTTACCTTTCCCTTTTTCTCTTCTTTTGCTAGAGGAATTCACTTTATCTGGTGGTTTTTATTTTTGTGACAGTTCCTATTTTTTCTGAAATTTAAGCCCAGTTTGGTCGAGTTTGGGCGGGGGGTGGGAGAGATGGGGGCTAAGAAGTCAACCCGGCTTCCTTTAAAAATGAAAAACAGTTGACAATAAGTTCTTCGAGAAGCCTTTTGCAGCAATTATACTCATGTGCAAACGAATGCCCTTGACTGTTTAAAGTCCCTTGTTTTGGAGTTTGTGCATTCTTCTGCTTTCCAGCATAACAGATTTTGCACCATGTAACCAGTCCATGCAAAAGACCAGCTCCCTTCATAGGCAGAAATTTTAGCCCGGGAAATTTATTGGCCATGTATTAAGTCCGTTATGTAACGTTGCGAATACAATACATTTCAGTATATAAATTATATTTGTAAATTCACATCCAATATTACTTTACTGACCTTCAGTACTTGTCGACATATTTATGATTTCTTCGCCTTCCTCCCTTAGTTTCTAATCTAAAATCAAAAGAACAACACAAAACCACTGCTACGCTGCCTTTAGTTACTAAGCATAAACTCAGTTTTAAGCTTCTTACTTTTTCACGAAAATTAAGAAATAAACTCTACAGTAGATTTCTATCTTTTAGTGTTGTGTTAGCTGACTTTTTGCAATTTTGCTCTATTTTATTGTAGTTTTTATTGCTTTGAGTTGTATTTTTCAATTGCATTTTAAAGTATTTTTTTCATCAATCATCATCAATCATCAATCATAGATTATTAACACCGAAAAGCCTCATTGGAGAGTGTTTATAAAATTTACATATTGGGTCTGACAAAATCTCCAGTGTTCCGTAAATGCTTTGACTTGTCCAACATTGTGCCTAATCCCGAAAAAAAAACCCTGAAAATTCATTGAAAACAAAACTGATTCTTTGGTTTATCTTTAAGAAATTCAGACTGACAGAGGCAGAGGCATACAGGCTCTAAAGCATTCATATTCAAATTGTTAAGCTGACCTTCTAAAATGAACACCGCCGCCGGCTAGCAACTTCCGCGTCGAATGAGGCGCCATAAACTAAGGCACGTGTATTCCATAGGAAGGATCCGTCGATTTTGCCTCGACAGAATTGAGTGAAAACATACTCACTATAATTCAAGTTGTGATAATTTACATCAATCTAGAACTCAGATATGTCAACTAATCTAAATTACGTGGAATATAGTCAAGCTAGTTCTTTTAAACAAACGTCAAAACAAGCGATGAAATTCCTGTAAGGAAATGTCTCAAACGTTGTGCAACAAAGCTTGCCATAAATTCGGGTCAGCACTCAAAATTTTAGTCGATTAACTGAATAGAAATTACATTTGGCGACTACAACGCCGCTCCACGTTTGATTTCTAATCACGTATAGCTAACCATGGCGATTCTGATAAAGAATATTGAAAAAGAGCGACCTTCCGAGAATTAAGCAAATGTATTCACAAGATTAAACTGAAAACTTACAAAAAGCCAAATAATTCTTCGGTTGACCTTAGAAAATAAACATCACCACTGGCTAGCAACTTCCGCTTGGAATGAGGCATAAACAAGGCACGCGTACGTATTTCCATATATAAGAGATCGAGATCAACCCTACTAAGCTATTATTTTTAAACTTTTTAAAATACCAAACGGAAACTTCAGTATATATGTCCTCGATCACGCATCATTCAGTCATTTCAAAGTATACTGAAACTGACTGAAACTCTTACTCTATAAACCTATTAATCATACACCTTTTTAATCTATAAAACGCTTACCTCTGCCCAAATTTGATGCTTCGTTTCGAAAATAACGCAATTTGAAAATTATAATGTTTACCTTGGTAAATAGCCCTTCAGAAATCGCTATTACGTTGCAGATTTATTAACCTGATCAAACTGACTTAAACTTAAAGACTGGACCACAGCAGGTTATACTGAATATTTTGTTGGGAAAAAGTGGCTAGTCAGTTGCTATGAAGCTCTCTAGAACCTCTAAATTCATTGGATCTTGTTAGCACGAAGCTCTATTCTTTAAGGGCCAGAGTCCATTGTTACAATTGTTTATATATCATTTTCTCAGCCAATCCTGTGAGACGTTCCGAAGAGTTTCGTGGCGACCCTAGCTAGTATCTCGCATTGAAAGCCAGATTAATCGCCAAACTTCTCATTAGTCGATCTATGCGACTTATGCGGAGTTGTAGATGAGATTGATCTTTTGAGTTACATAAATTTGTTTTAGTTATCTGTACTGCTACAACAGATGCCTCTAGCTACATGCATGACAACAAACAATCGACTCCCCGCAAATTTACGGGTCAACACGATTTTCATTTCTCACTGTCTGTTTCGACTTAATGAAAAATCAGTAGACGTTGTCCTGAGGACACGAAATTCGATGTAAACGAACAAAAACCTCAAATAAAACAAATGAAGTGACATTATTTTCATGTATACTTAACTGGAGAGAACGTCTTCAACGTTGCATTTTGGGCAACAAAGTTTGTCACAAATTCGTGTACATTTGATAACTGATTTAGAGTATTAGTCTCCGTCACGATCAGAAACTGATTTATTTAACACTGTCAATGCATGAATAGCTAACCATGGAACAATGAAACTTATCATTTTAGTCGATAAATTACGTTTGGCTACTAAACCTTTCCGTTTTTGACATTTAATCCCTTTTAGCGAATCGTGTCATTCTGACAATGTGGATTGAGCTAGCGACCGTGCCGAGAAGGGCCTTCCGATAATTCCCACGCTAAACTGAAAATTCACTGAAAACCAAACTGATTCTTCGGTTTATTTTTTAAGATATTCAGAACAGTAGCATACAGGCTCTAAATCATACATTAAATACAAATTGTTAAGCTGACCTTATAAAATAAACACGATTGTTGCCTAGCGACTTCCGCGTCCAATGAGGTATAAACTAAGGCAGGCATATTTCACATGAAAGATCAGTCGAGTTTACCTCGACAGAATTCAGAGCAAACAACCGACTATGGCTCGAGTTGTATCAATTTACATCCATCTGAAACTCATATATGTCTGACTGATCTAACTTACGTGGAATGCAGTCAAAACAAGCGATGAAATTCCTGTGAGAAAACGTTTTAAACGTTGTGCCGAAAGTTTGCCATTAATTTGTGTTCAATTTTAAATCAGTCCTATGCATGCTTGGGTCGGTAATGAACACTGTCACTGATGTCTGAATAATCAACTGTGTCACACCAAAATAACTTATCGTTTGGTCTGACTAGCCATTACGTTTAGGGACTCAAACGTTCCGCGTTTGATACGTAATCACTTTTGGTGAACCGTGCCAATTCTAACAAAGTGCACTGAACAAGCGAGTATTTCGCTTTCCGAGAATTCCGCCACTGTGGCTTAAGCTGGAAATTCACTAAACACTAACCTGATTATTTGGTTTACATATAAGTTATCGAGAACAGCAGCATACACGCCCTAAAGCATACTTACAATATATTTTCTTAAGCTGACCTTATAAACACCGCCACTGACTAGTGAGCCTCCGCAATTTTCGATCACAAGTATGCGACTGTTTGTTCAATGAGGTATAAACTAATACATGCCTAATTAATATCATATGAGATGAATCGAGATTAGTTGAGTCTACCTCGACCGAAACCAGTGAAAACAGGCGACTTCAATCCAAGTTGTGGCAATTTGCTTCAATCTGTAACTCAGGTATGCAAATTTACGCCATGTCTCATCAAGCGAGTCAAAATGTCGTTTGTTCTGTAACGAAAGCTTTATTGGGCGGGTCGAGGTCTCCTATGTCATGCAAAAGAATGCTGGCGAACAATAATTCAGCCTTGATCTAATAGCTCATACTCAGTGTGATATTATGTATCTCACGCTGAAATCTACGAATAAAGTTCATAAATGTTATGTCGTTAAAAAAGAGCTGCAGGTATTATAATCAAACCATCAGACGGGAGAGTACAAGAACTGTGACCCACTGGCAGGTCATTAGAAAAAGAGCTTTTGTTCACTTACTTGATCATGTTACTCTCGACAAGGTCTCTTTATTTTCATTCCTTCTACGTAGCTGTAACGTCCTTTCTGCTCTTTATTACTCACTCAGGGTAGGATCAACATTTCAACTCGCTCCTCGCTTCCTTACAAATCCTTTTATCTAACGCTATCCCTTGGTACTTAACCAAATATGGTAAGACACTACACTACCTAAGTTTTCATTTTATTTACTGAAACTGAAGATTAGTCCATGAAAAGCTCTTCTAAACTGCTTGCATTTGCGAGGTCATGCATCGGCACTTTTCAACAATCTTGGGAGAGAAACCCTAAACAAGAAACACTTTCCAAACCTGACGCATTAATAATAGACGGTTGATATTATTCGCCGGTCGATATTGGTCAACTGAAGGTATGTAATTTTACGGTATTGCTGTTTTGATAGGTTCCGTTTTGAGACGGAAATCGGCACTTGATTCTTTCAGGAAAGATAAGATTAACCCCTGAAGTGAACATTGGAAATCAGTGATTTCAGAACTGACTTCTTTTCTAGGATCCAAAAGAACAAATTGAGACGAAGCTCCGTATTGAAGTTTCAAGTGGAAAAAAAATTATATGCGCCATGTGTCCTTGCAACAGGCAAATTAAACCAAGACAATTTGAAAAGAGGCACTTCCCGATTCCGCTAAAAGAAATAACACCGATCATCTTGTTGCCCTTTGTTCTGTCCTCAGCACCCATCTCTACTCATTCTATTCTTTCCCTTCATTTCTTACCAAAAAGTGTTGTCTGCGTAGGAGCCAAAAGTAGCCTCTATTGGAAGTCTACGGTCTAGAAGAAAATTAACCATTCACAGACGACGATGGAAAGTTGTTAGCTGGACGAGGGTTCGGGCAATTAGGTCATTCTTTGGCAGACAACAACTGCTTGCAAAAGAATCATTTAAGAAAGGGTGAATTTTAAGCAAGCGTTAACGTTCCTTCGTTTTATTTCCTTTAAGACCTTATCACAGACACAGACAGTTAAGTATAACATACTGCAGCACTGAGCATGCGTGAGGCAATTCTTGAGTCAAGTTCAAGTTTGAAACAAGTTTTTTTAATGAAAGTGAAGTTCCGGTCTCCTGGATTTCAAATGCTATCATGGTTGTTTTGTAGTTGTTCCCATGGTAACTATCAACGCGAATCTCCGATTGCTTTGATTTTTAAGAGGTAACTTGACAACTTCGTTCCCTTCGTTCAGTTATCCCAGACGACTGTGGTTTGCGCCTGGCTACAAATTATTGTTCATTCATTAATCTAAGTCACGCGTTTTTCAAGGTCACTTGAGTTCCATCAATCTGGAACTCACAAATGTCAACTCATCGTGCCCAATCATAATAACGTCAAGGTTAGTCAAACCAGTTCTCTTCATATTGTTGACAAAGGTGAAAACAAACGATAAATAACGCATCTAATTTAAAATGTATATCCAAAAAATGTTCAAAGTTCTACCCATATTTTGCCTAATTTTCCAACATCTTCCCTTAATCCCAATGTGTGGCCTCGTTCTCAAATCATACAGTGAATATAAAATATAAAATACAAAATTCTCAATTTTGACTGAAACCGTTAACCCTACAAAACCATTATTTATACGCTTTTGAGATCTACAAAACGCACACCTCTATGTAAATTCAATGCTTCGCTTCGGAAATAGGCGCGTTGAAAGTTATGCCCCGGATGAACGCGTTTACCGTGGTAAATAGGCCTTCAAAATCGCTAAATCCGAAATCCTTTCGTGGAGAAGATTTATTAACAAATCAATCTAATTAATTTAAAAGAATGGAGATGGTTATATCGGAATTGTCGGTGGGAGAAAGTTGGCTAGTATCTCGTATTGAAGAACTGAGCCAATATCAATCGCCAAACTTGTCATGAGCCGATCTGTTGGGGACTTCGTAGAATTGGTTCTGCATGGCCTTTTGAGTTGGACAGACTTGATTTCCGAAGAAACCAGATATATTCGCCACAGCTCCATTGTGCAGTGAGCCGTCTTTGGGTTATATGAAGGGAGTTATTAAAACCTGATCACGTGATTTATCTGTTCTGCTACAACAGATGCCTCTAGATGCATGACGACAAACTATCGACTCAGCCCACAAATTTACGGGTCAACACGATTTCGTTTCTCACTGTTTTTTCGACTTAATGCAAAATCGGTATACGTTATCTTAAGTACATGAAATCACTGAAAACGAACAAAAACGTCAAATGCAGCAAATGAAATGACATTCTTTTCGTGTATACTTAACTGGAGAGAACGTCTCAAATGTTGGGCAACAAAGTTTGTCACAAATTCGTGTACATTTGATATCTTGGTATTAGCCTCGGTCATGATCGCACACCTATTTATTTAACACTGTCAATGCCTGAAGAGCTAACCATGGAACAATGTGACTCATCATTTTAGTCGACAAACTTAATACACATAAGGATTGCCTTCTAAATGGTGCCGTTATTGACATCTAATAACTTTTCGTCAATGGTGTGTGCCATTCTGACAAAGTACATTGAAAAGCGACCTTACGAGAATTTTCAAGCTAAAATGAAAATTCGCCAAAATCTTAATCATACATTACATACACTGTTAAGCTGACGTTGCAAAATAAACACCGCCACTGGCTAGCAACTTCCGCGTCGAAAAAGATGTAAACTAAGGCACGCGTATCAATTTCCATATGAATTTTTCTCGACAGCATTGAATGAAAACAACCGATTATAGTCCAAGTTGTGATAATTTACATCAATCTGGGACTAATCTAAATTATGTGGAATATAGTCAAGCGATTTCTTTTATACAAACGTCAAAACAAGCGATGAAATTCCTGTAAGCAAATGTCTCAGACGTTGCGCAATAGAGCTTGCCATAAATTCGGTTCAGCACTTGAAAATCTGATTTTAGTCGATTAACTGAATAGACATTACGTTTGACGACTACAATGCCGTCCCACGTTTGATTTCTAATCACTTATAGCTAACCATGCCGATTATGATAAAGTATATTGAACAAGAGACACCGAGAATTCCGCCACTGTATTCACAAGATTAAACTGAGAACTTAGTGAAGACCCAACTAATTCATCGGTTGACCTTGGAAAATAAACATCACCACTAGGTCAGCAAATTCCGCTTCGAATGAGTGCATTAACTAAGGCATGCGTATTTCTACATATAAGAAATCGAGATCAACTTTACTAAGCTATTATTTTTTTAACTTTTTAATACAGCAAACGGAAACCTCAATATATATGTTCTCGATAGCGCATCATTCAGTGATTCGAAAGTATAATTTGATGGCTTCCATGAGACGTCATCAAAAATCTTAAATTTAACTGAAACTGGTAACCTACAAAGGTATTATTCGCACACTTCTTAGATCTACAAAACGCAAACCTCTGCGCAAATTCGATGCTTCGTTTCGAAAATAACGCACGTTGAAAGTTATAATGAAAGGAATGTGTGTACCTTCAAGCTGGTAAATAGGCCTTCAGAAATCGCCGAATCGGAATTTCCTTTACCGTGCAGATTTATTAGACTAATCAAACTGACTTCATATAAAAACCAGACCAAGTATTAGTCGATCTATGCGACTTATGCGGAGTTGTCGAAGAAATTGACCTTTTCAGTTACACAGAATTGACTTCGGAAGAACCACAGCTCGATTATGCATAGCTCATTGTGCCGTGAGCGGTCCCTAGGCAATATGAAGTGAAAATCTGATACATGATTTATCTTCTGTGCTACAGTAGATGCCTATACATGAAACGAACTATCGACTCACCCCGCAAATTAATGGCTCAACTCGATTTCCATTTCTCACTGTCTGTTTCAACGTAATGCAAAATCAGTAGACCTTGTCTTTTGAACATGAAATTCGATGTAAACAAACAAAAACGTCAAACTTTGTCAAAGAATACTTTGTAGGAAAATGCCTCAAACCTTGGTCAACAAAGTTTGTCACAAATTCGCATACATTTGACATCTGATTTAGAGTATTAGTCTTGGTCATGAACAAAAACCGATTATTTAACACTGTCAGTGTCTCAAAAGTTAGCCATATGGCAACAATGAAACTCATAATTTTAGCCGTAAACTGAATACACCTTACTTTTGACAACTAAACCGTCTGGTGCCATTCTCAGAGACAAAGTACATTGAACAAGCGGCCTTCCGATAATTCACGGGCTAAACTGCAAATTCAATGAAACTGATTCTTCGGTTTATCTTTAAGATATTCGTTAAATACCAGTTGCTAAGCTGACCGTATAAAATAAATACCACCGCTGGCTAGCAACTTTTGCGTCGAGTGAGGAATAAACTAAAGCATGCATATTTTCCGTTGAGTTTAACTCGACAGAACAGTGCAAACAACCGACTATAGTTCAAATTGGGAAAATTTACACCAATCTGGACCTCAGATATGTCTTACTAATCTAAATGACGCCTAACATAGTCAAAACAAGCGATGAAATTCCTGTAAGAAAGCGTTTCATGCAAACGTTGCGCAATAAGTTTGCCACAAATTCCTTAACAATTTCAATCTGATTTAAAACAGTTATATTTGACTCAGTGATGATCACAAACTGATTTATTTAACAGTGTCAGTGATGTCTGAATAATCAACCGAGTGACAACAGCATAACTTATCATTCTAGTCGATTAACTGAATAAACATTACGTTTGGCGGCTCAAACGTTACACGTTTGATATTTAATCACGCAGAGTGAACCGTGCCAGTTCTGACAAAAACATTGAAAAGGCGACCTTACGAGGATTTTGCCACTGCGTTCACAGGCTTAGACTGGAAATTCACTAAACATCAACCTGATTACTTGGTTCATCTATAAGATATTTAGAAAAGTAGCATACGTGCTTAAAAGCATACTCTCAGTGTAATTTGTTAGGATTAAGCTGACCTTATGAAATAAACACGGGCACTGTCTAGTGCACAACCTCCGGAATTTTCAATGACAAGTTTGCGACTGTTTGTTGAATAAAGCAT
The DNA here is from genome assembly GCF_964199315.1 of Orbicella franksi. Classification (NCBI taxonomy): domain Eukaryota; kingdom Metazoa; phylum Cnidaria; class Anthozoa; order Scleractinia; family Merulinidae; genus Orbicella; species Orbicella franksi. The sequence goes on along the minus strand of NC_138149.1, from coordinate 23,861,367 downwards.
AAACCAATGCATGCCTAATTTCATATGAAACAAATCGAGATTAGTTGAGTTTACCTAGACCGAATCCTGTGAAAACAGCCGGTCACCAAACAGCCAACTTCAATCCAAGCTGTGAAATTTGCTTTAATCTGTCCCTCGGGTATGCAAGTTTACGTCATATCTCGTCGAGCCAGTCAAAATGTCCTTTGCTCTGTAACGAGGTCTTTTAGGTCAAACGAACAAATGCTGGGGAAAAATGATTTAGACTTTTCTATTAAATGTTATGAGCAACTAAGGCACTATCATCAAGTAAGTCTTCCTAGTGCAACATGAATCAAGTCTATTGCATCATTTTTTTTTTCATATATTAACATAAATCACAAATCATTGCTCATTAACATCAAAAATCCTCATCGAAGATCATTGGAGGATGTTTATAAAATTTGTATATTGGGACTGACAAAATCTCCATTGTTCCACACCTGTTTTGACTTGTCCAACATTTTGTCTATTCCCGATGTCACTTTGTCCTCGATTAGGGATCAAAAGTTATTAAAAAATATATATAATTTGATGACTTCCATAACACGTCGTCAAAATTCTAGAATTTGACTGAAGCTGTTAACCCCAAAACAAAACAAAACTCAAACCTCTGCGCAAAATCGATGCTTCGTTTCGAAAATAACGCACGTGGAAAGTTAATTATAAAGCCCCGGATGAGCGTATTTACCTTCACAAATCGCAAAATCCAAATTCCCTTTGCGAAGCGGATTTATCAACCTAACCAATCTAACTAATTTAAAAGACTGGACCAGGTTATACTGGCTATGTTGGTGGGAAAAAGTAGCTAGCTAGTATCTCGTATTGAACGCCAGATCAATAACCAAACTTCTTATATTAGCCGATCTATTTCGGAGTTGTAGAAGGGGTTACCTTTTTGAGTTGCACAGACTTGATTTCTGAAGAAACAAAATATATTCGCCACAGCTCGAATGTGCTTTGAGCGGTCCATGAGCAGTATGAAGTAAGTTATGCAAAACTGATATATGATTTATCTCTACTGTTGCAACAGATGCCTCTACATGCATAACAAAAAACTATCGACTGTCAGCAAATTAACGGGTCCACACAGTACCGTTTCTCACTGTCTGCCGATTAATCGAAGGAAAACATTCAAATATAACAAATTAGAAGACATTCTTCTAAATTATGCTTAACCAATTAAGTCTCTCATAAAAAAAGTTCCTGATCAACAATATGACAGCAATATGACTTATCATTTTGGTTTCTTAATCGAGTAGATAGTACTTTTGGCGACTAAAACGTTAACCTTCCACATTTGATATCTTATTACTTTTAGTTAACCCTGCCAATTCCGACAAAGGACATTGGAGAAGCGACCTTCTGAGAATTTCGCCACTGTGTTCACAGGCCTAACCTAATAGTTCACTGAAACCATACTTTACCTATGAGATATTCTGAACGGTAGCATACAAGCTCTAAAGCATACGAAATACAAATTGTTAAACTGACCTTAGAAATAAAGGCCGCCACTATCTAGCAACTTCCTCGTCGAATGAGGTATAAACTAAAGCACACTTTCACATCTCCCATGCTAAAAAGATCGAGATCGGTTGAGTTTTCCTCGACAGAATCCAGTAAAAACAACCGTCTACGGCTCACATTTTGAAAATTCCCATCAATCTGAAACGCAGATACGTCAACTAACTTAATCACGTTGAGGAAAGTCAAACCAGTTATCTTTATACTGGCTGACGAAGATTAAAACAAGCGATGGATAACGCAGCGAATGTGAAACCTATTTTCCATAGTTGCGACCGCTTTGTGGGTCTGAAGAAATCTTTAGTGATTCACGTATGTTCTTAATCATTGCCCAACACTTTCCCCTAATCCTGATACATGTCCTCGATCACACATCATACGTGCAGTGAATAAGAAATATCACTTGATGGCTTCCATAAAAAGTCATCAAATTCTAAAGTTTGACTGAAACTGTTAACCCTACGAAGCTATTATTTATACGCTTTTTTAGACCTATAAAACGCTAGCCTCAACGCAAATTCGATGCTTCGTTTCATCGAAAGTGCCCCGGATGAATGTGTTTACCGTGGTATGTAGGCTTTCAGAAATCGTTGAATCCGAATTCCCTTTGCGTGGCAGATTTATTACCCTCATCAAGCTAACTAATCTAAAAGACTGGACCAGGTTAAATTGGATATGCTGAAGGGAAAAAGGTAGCTAGTATCTCGTATTGAAAGCCAGATCAATCGCCAAACTTCTCATTAGTCGATCTATTCGACTTATGCGGCGTGGTGGAAGGGATTGACCTTTTGAGTTACACAGGTTTGATTTCTGAAGAACAAAGATATATTCGCCACAGCTCGATTGTTCCGTGAGCGGTGCTTGGGCAATATGAATTGAGTTATTTCAACCTGATACTGATTTATCTATACTGATAAAGAAGATACCTATACATGACAAGAAACTATCGAGTGCCCACAAATTTATTTCCGTTCTCACTGTCTGTTTCGTCCCCGTGCAAAATCAAAAGGCCTAGTCTTTTGGACACAAAATTCAATGTAAATGAACAAATGTAACAAATATAGCAAATATAACAAATGAAATGAGTTCTTTTCATGTATACTTAACTTGAGAGCTTTGTCAAATAAATTCACAAGTTTCTAGTAAAGAAATTTCTGTAAGAAAATACCTCAAACGTTGGGCAGCAAAGCTTGTCACAAATTCGCGTATAATTGATATCGATTTAGAGTATTAGTCTCGGTCATGATCAAAAACCGATTGTTTAGCACTGTCAGTGTCTGAAAAGCTAACCCAGTGGAACAATGTAACTTATCATGTTAGTCAATAAACTGAATTCACATTACCTTTGGCTACTAAACCGCTCCATATTTTTGACACTTAATTAATAACTTTCAGTGAATGGAGTCATTCTGACAAAGTAGATCAAGTTGAACAAGCGACCTTCCGAGAATTTCGCCACTGTGTTCACATACAAAACCAACCTGATTATTTGGTTCATCTGTAAGATATTCAGAAAAGTAGCATACGTGCTCTAAAGCATACTCTCAGCGTGTTTTGTTAAGCTGAGCTTTTGAAATAAACACGGCTAATGTCTACAGTGAGCAATCTCCGCAATTTTCGATCACAAGTTTGCGACTCTGTGTTGAATGAGACATAAACTAATGTACGGCTGTTTTCATATTAAACAATACAAGATTAGTTGAGTTTACCTCGACCCAATCCAGTGAAAACGGCCGACTTCAATCCAAGCTGTGAAAATTTGATTCAATCTGTAACTCAAGTATGTAAGTTGACGTCATGTCTAGTCAAGCAAGTCAAAATGATCTTTGCCGGCTCTGTAACGAAAGCACGGGTCAAAAATAATTTAGCCTTTTTCTATTCGTTCATAGTCAGTATCTATTATGTATCTCACGGTAAGATCGTCGAAAGAAGTTCATGTGGTCATTAAAAGAGAGCCACATGTGTTGTAAACGAATTATCACATAAGAGAGTACAAGAATTGTGTGACCCACTAGCAGATCATCAGAAAAAGGGCTTTTGTTCTTTGACTTGACCATGTTACTCTCAACCAGCTCTCTTTATTTAATTCCTCCTCTGCCATGCTTGCCACAAGACTAGCTTAGCAGTGGGTGACCAAGGGCCTATGCAAGATCATTGTAACGTTAACTCGACAAGGTAAGCTATATTAGAAGAGTTTCTCCTACGTGACTGTAACGTTATTTTTTTTTTTTTTTTTTTTTTTTGCTTTTCACTACTGACACTCGGGTTTAACATTTCAACTCTCTCCGCGTTTTGTAACAAATCCTTTTATATTAACGCTATCATTTTGTACTTAACCAAATATGACATGACGCTACACTAGCTAAGTTTTTATTTCATTTGGTGAATCTGAATGATTAGTCCTACTAAAGCTCTTTTAAACTACGGTGGCTCATAGTATTTAGATAGAATGGAACAGCAATTATCTGAACTCCTGTATAACAAAGTGCAGATGTGATGACACGATTGATCATTACAGTTACAAAAATAATAATCATAATCATAATCATAATCATAATTATAATAATACAACACATATTAAGAGGAGGCCACCGTCACTCAGGTGTTTAGGTGGGTCAGCTTTTAAATTAAACTACAAAAGCTAAAATAACATTTAAGTCCATAAATGAAATGTTAAAAGTAACTAGCAAAAAATTAAGAACTGCATAAAAAAAGTATACATAAAGCTAATTAAGAAGAATTTCCTAAAAACCTTTTCAAATTTCTTTTCAAAATCATGTTTGGCATTGGTTTTTTGAGTGTAATAGGTAGGGTAGCCCAATCGTTAATCATACATGCCTAATTTAAGTTGCGGTTGCTGGACGACGATTAAACTCGGCTGGTTCGTTTAGACAACTTTATTCGCGGTTTTTACACGTACAGCAACACCGCTTTCACCACTCACGTTTTACAAACTCAACTCATTTCCTCTCACACGCGTGCACGTGTCCCCTAGCAGTGAACTGGCCTCTCATTCGAGTTAAGAGTTCTACTCTTCTGCTTCCTCCAATAAACAAAGTGTCGTAATCGGTCTTTTGCACTCTCCGTGCTGAGTACGCACTGTAACTGCTCAAACTAACCCATCCTACCCAGGATGAGTAGACACGATTCTTCCCAACGGCCATACACCTCTCAGCTGCTTTGGCTTAGCAACTAGAACAACATCACTTTCTTTGAGGTTATCAGTGTTTCTTCTCTTTCCACTTTATCCTTTCTGTCAGCCTAGGAAGGTACTCCTTGGTAAAACGTCTCCAGAAGAAATTAGCCAGCGCTTAGGACTATAGCGACGTCCTTGTCTATTGATCTCTCTATATCTTCATAACTGGGATTCGCCCGCAACAGCAAGCTAGAAATGATTTGGGGGTAGCGCTTTAATTTCCCCTGAATCATCGGACACATGAGTTATCGGTCGACTGTTTAGCATCCCTTCTGCTTAGACTAGTGTAGTTCTCAGCACTTCCGATCCTTGGAAACAGTCTTGTCTGACAGAGTTGCCTTCAGCATCTTCTTTATGCGCTGTACTAGTCTCTCCCACGCCCCTCCAAGGTGCGGGGCGTTCTAGTACTCACACAAGTGAACAAACAGCCGTACACTTTAACTTCACTGCGTCTTTCCTTAACTAGTTAGGCCCCAAAAAAATCAACTCCATTGTTCCAGAACACCTTTCCCGGCTCAATTATGCTCTCTGGTAGACTTCCTATTCCCTGCTCTTAAGGCGTTACTGTCTGGCAATAGCAGTAATTACACTTGAACTTCACGTTCTGCACCGCCTGACGACCATGGATGATCCAATACTACTGCTTAATTGATTGTGCAAGTGTTCAGTTGGCGGGTGGTGGTAGGCACGATGCATTTCCAAGACGATCAATTGTGCAAACTCATGGTGTGAGTCAATTATTCTGAGATGTCGCGTCTTTTATGGTAGGCATCTTCCACCAACAACCAAGAATTCGTCTTCCATCGTTGGATCCAGGGACTTAATTCTACTCTTTTTGTGGATCTCCTGGCTCAACTCCAGACACTATCTCTTCGCTGAATGACTCAACTTGCGCCCTCTTTACTAGAGAATTTTGAGTAGCTCTCAGTTCTCTCGACGTATGTGCTCCCAAACGTGCTTCCTTCTTACCTCTGGCATTGTTTGCGAGTCGCATCACATTAACTGTGACTTTTCTTAGTTTGGTCCGTGACGGATACTTCTTCTTCCTCTGTAGAACTTAGTCCTCGAGTGATGTGATCTGTTCTCCAACAATGGCCGACCCATCCCACAACACCCATCCAACAACAGTGGTTCCCCCAATAGGGCACGTCCTCCTTTGATGGCAACTCCATTCCCAAGTGCACTGCTTTCAGCAATTGCAGCTCTATCGATGATGCCAGTTTCCAGTTTGACCCCCAGGACTTCGAAAAATGAACTATAAACTCTAAACAGGACAGTACCCGTAGACGAGCTGTTTGACGAGCTTATTAACTTTATTAAGAACATGTTCTTGGAACAAGGTTTACAATTTTCTTTATCGCTTAGTTTCTGTAGTGATATGGGACCAAAATGTTCATTTTAAAATTTCCTATTAGCACTGTTTTAAAGTGATTCTAGAACAATGTTATCAAATTTCTATTTTTCTCTTGATATAATTTTAAAATGATTTCAGGACAAGTTTCCAATTCTTATTACACTTACATTGAATAGCAATATTGGAACAAGGTTTTTAATTTTCCAATTCATCTGTTAACAATGTTTTCGAGTCACGCATTGAAGGAAAACGTTTATTTTTCGTTAGGTGCACTTGTTCACACATTTTCACTAATGATGTCAACAAAATTTCAAGTTTCAATGTTTTAGTTATTTACTTCTCTTGTAATTAATTCAAGGTTATCATTATTGTAATTATAATAGTATTATGTCATCACTGCATACTCATTACCTCGTTCTCTCCATTACTCACATTCCTCTGAATAACCATAATGGCAAACAGAATTTTGAAACAAAAAGGGGCTGACAAAAAATAACAGAGGGAAGAAATAAGGCTAGTACAATAATTTAAACAACACATTGTAGGTTACTGGGTTGAGACGCCCGGGTTTGGTAAAGGGAACGCGGAAAAGAAACCAGCAGTATTGAGCATCCTAGTTTAACGAAAACGAGCCCTTTCTGCACCATCCCAAGCAACGGGATTTGTCATCTTGCGAACAATCTAGCACATAACAGTATTCGAAAGGCCGAGCCTAAAGCTGTGAGGTATCTCACCACAAGATACTCTTTAACTTGAGGGAGCGCCACGGGGCTAGAATAGTGCAAACGGCCAATATTGTTGAAAATAGCCCTAAATTTTCCCGGTAACGAGTCTACCGAGCCAGCAGCCAAACGCGAGGGGCAATTACAACCAACACGTGGACACGACTGAGTATGAACTACAGTTCTGCCGACATTGTCTTTGGTTATCAATAAGTTAATAATCTAGTCCAAAGTACGGGAAGAAGCGCACTTCTGAGGAGTTAAGGAAGTCAGGAACTCTAACCGTCGCCGTTCCAGGGCGGACTTCTGTCGCTGACAAGGCTTATTTCTCGACGTGTCAGCGAATTCCTGGAAACGTCTGGATATCCACAAATGATCTAACTGGTTATTAGGCTTCCCAGTTTGCACAAGACTTATCCGCGAACCCCCGGGGATACTCCCCTATATGAGCTAAGTAGGTCTGTGCGGTCCCAAAGGGTATGGTTTTTCAGCGGTTTTGGTCATGAATAGGGTATTGATTTTGACCATTTTGGTAATAAAGGGGGCATGGTTTTGCCTTCTAGTCTTGATATGGGTATGCCTTTGAAAAGAAGTTACTTTTCATCATATTTATCGATAAGACCATCAACAAATCTGTTCGCAAGTCATTTTTTAACATTGGCCTGAAGTAGGGAACTAATTAGAAGGTCTTATAATGCAAGTCTGAAACAGGGCATTGATATAAGGGTCAGGTAATAGATAGGGGAGGGGAAATCGCAGATTTTGGTCATAAATAAAGTAGGGGTTTTGCGAAGCTGGCCACACATCCCCACCCAATTTTTCTGGAAGTTTCCTTTCTCTCCACCCGCCCGCCCCCCCCTCCGGGGCGCGAACCGCAGGCCTGAAAAAAATTGGCTTCAAGGTCATTTGGATACAACCACGTAGAACAAAGTGAAACGGCTTTCCAAATTCTCGCAACCTGGGAACGAATAGCGCAAATAAAAACCGTTATTCACTAGCAGACACAGCGAAAAGCCTAGAGGTCCCACGTGGAAGCAATTGTGGAGAACTTCCAGAAAGAAACAGCAGCACCGAATTGAAGCCTCTTCTGCCCAAAAGTAAACGGTCAACAATCAGAACTTGAAGGTTTGCCCACCAAAAAGGTCGAATGTGAATGTCTGGGACGACCAGAGTGAATGCAACGTGAAAATCTTGACTGAACATGTATAACGAATTAAAGGCTCCTTGAGCCAGCTCATGGATGAATAAGCCAATGCTAAGTTAACTTTTACCTTCGTGGCGAAACGAGCCTTTGTGCGAAACTATTCGTACAAAATGTATGCCATCTGTATGTTCATTCTTATGAAAATCAAGTCATTTTCATGCAAAACGTTTTGCACGAGCACTCGTTCTGAAAAAGGGGCAAACGGCAACTCAAAAGTGAAAGGAAAGTCTGCATATGAGCCAAGAGGCCCATCAGGCCGTCTCTTCGCCCGTTTCTGTAGCATAAACCGACTAGGAGTATTTCTACTACCCCCTGGATAGAATGCTATCGCAGGGATACCCCCAACCGTAAATTTGCCAGTACCTACTTACACACCTGATTGGAGAGAGGCACTATGAGAGTAAAGTGTCTTTCCCAAGAATACATCACAATGTTCCCAGCCAGGCCTCGAACACAGACTACGCGAAATGGAAAAGAAATACAAAAATCAAACAACAGGTTGTTTACACAGACTGCTTACAAATTTTAACATGGATAATAATTAATTTTGACTGGAACTTGAACATTGTTATTATATTAACTTGGACATGATGTAGTGTCAAAGAATAACACCAGTCAGTCCAAAATTAAAATTGAAATTATAAGAATCATTTCAGACAGTTTTGTTTCAATCTTGAACCTGAAGTAAAGGGGTGTTTTTATTTACAATTTATAAGTTTTTTTTTTTTTTTTTTTTTTTTTTTTACTACATGTATATCTCTATGTCCATGGGGAGGGGCAAGGGAAGTAACAAAGTTTTATACAAGGAGGGTTTACCCCAAGGTCAAAAGCCTATCATTTTACATAGTGTTTTTGACAAGAAAGGCTTCCCTTACACATACATGTAGCTTCTACCTTGAAACCCCTTTCACAAACCTAATGTGGCCTCACTAGACTTATTTCCTGGATAAATAATCAATCAATGTTTGAAATTCTTGTCCTGTTAAGTCTTATATTACCTCCAGCCTGAAAAGAGTGAAACCTTTAGTCAACTATAGGGAGAAGACTCCTAGCTTGGTGCGATAAAATAAATAAAAGTACTACATATTGTAGTGTATGCAACCGGCCACCATGCGTCCGGCTTATGTTTGACACAATTGAACAGCATCTCTCTCTCTCTCTCTCTCTCTCTCTCTCTCTCTCTCTCTCTCTCTCTCTCTCTCTCTCTCTCTCTCTCTCTCTCTCTCTCTCTCTCTCTCTCTCTCTCTCTCTCTCTCTCTCTCTCTCTCTCTGTCTCTCTCTCTCACTCTCTCTCTCTCTCTCGCAAAAAGTAGATACACACAGTCTCTTGGACTTGATTTGCCCATCCATCACTAAAATATTTCAGAGTATATTTATTCGATCGCACATGTAGGTTGACTTAATTGCATACCATCTCTGGATAAATTTTCACTCTGGTCGAACTGCATGGAATACAAAAGAAACGTAGTGTGAACGACCACAAAACTAAAAGACAAGGCAATTCGAATTTTGTACTTGAAGTATTTTAAAATGAGCTTACAAATTTCGAACTTCCGTCGGATACCAACACAGGCAGAATTTTAATGTGTGTATACAAAATAAGACAATAAAGAAACAATGAAACCAAACTTAACAAGAACTTAAACTTAACTTAGACTCCACCAGGAGAGAAAGCGAGTAGTATATTAAACCATCAAATTCTCTTGCCAAGAAAAAAAGCTACGAGATTAATTTCCCCCATATGCTAAATTAACACGATCTCACTTTCTGGCTTTGTCTTCCTGGGTTTCTTGTATCAGTTCTTTGACCTCGCCGACCGTGCCGTCGTTACCGATGCATGACAACAGTCATAAATACCTCTACTAGCTTTCATCTATGTGTGAGCAAACGCTGATAGACAAAACACAACATATTTACGAAAAAAAAAACACATGAAACCAAACTTCGACAAACTTGATCGTCCCCAGGCTCTCAATTTTTCGGGCAAAAATGCACGCCTAGTCTAGTCCCCCCTTCCCCCTCGTTAAAAACTTTCCTGAAGACGACTGAACACTCTTGGACAAGAACGATACTTGGTATGGGAGGTAGGAGAAATTTTTTTAATCCAGGTTTAATGGATAAATTAATCAGAATCAAATGAGTGAGTGCCATTCGACTGCCTTCTAATCTCGTAGATGACGTTATCCATGAGCAAATAGGGGACCGATTTGGACAAAAGGTGGAAAAACGTAAATGTTTCGACCAGCAGGTAAAGGGACGGCGAAAACATTCAACCCCGCGGAGCCAGGGGTAGGCCAAGGGGTGAAGTGGGGAGGAGGTACAACCACGTCTCGGTGGTGAGCATATAATCGAAGTCTGAAAAAACCCGCGAAGGCTCATTATCTGGATTCTGGCTGGATGGAAAATAGAAAGTCTGGATACGGATATTAAAATCGCGACTGTAACGGAAAAATGACCTTCAAAACGTTATCAATGGCCAAGTTCTTACAGCAATCACCATCCAGAGCAGGCTTGAGGACGCGATTATCAAAATGAACGTCGACCCTCGAATTAGATAATCGGCTCCGTAATGCGACGTGAGCATTCAATAAGGCTTTCGACTCCAACATACTGACGTCTTCAGACGAGTCAATGGGCTAGTAATCCCTATCGACTATCGACTATCTTGACTAGTCCCTATCGACTATCGACTATCGACTATCCCTATCGACTATCTTGAAGCAAAACAGCACTCCACGTGCGCAAAAAAGCTTCAGAATAAAGAGAAACGGTGAGACGATGCTCGGACCGCCAAGGGAAACACTCCTTCCACTCGTCCAAAAAGCGGCAATTCAAAATCTCGACGCGAAGATCTGCGTCGATGCAGGCAATAGGCCTCGAAAATCGACCGAGCTGAGAAATCTCTTTGAACATCTCGCGGCTATATGTAAAGCTTCCGTCTAGGGACAGTAAAAATCTCTGAAGCATTTTCAGGCCAACATTGCGGAAAGCCAGCATCTGCTCTCTCAAAGTGCTAAACTCGAGTTTCTTATCATCTGGTAGTAGGAAAGCTTGACGTGATGAATCGCAAAAGGAACTAAGAAAGCGGACTATTGTGGATGCAACCCATTGCGACTTAATTTGCAATACCGATAAAATAGCCCACCTATGTAGATAACACATAACGTAGGCAGCGGCTACAGGAAGGACTTTGCTTGAAATTAAACTGGCGCTTACAGTTGAACCAAAACGCTAGCCAACATGGCGATCATCGATGTCCTGCGACACAGGAGCACCAAGCGAACGAGCTGCACCAGTAACGAACAAAGCCTAGTTATGATCAATAAAGGCACTCGCCTTCCAGCCAAACGGAAGAGTGCAAAGAACGAAATACACAACATTCCATTCGGGGTCAAAAAAAAACGCTCTTATCGTCAAGACGTCTCAAAATTCCCTGGAAGAACATATCTGGGCAAGTCCGGGAGATGATGAAGCCGGAAGAGGAGGTCTCTTATCCAAAGATTCAAAATCGCTCGTCGTGACAAAGACAGGGTTTTGAAGGCTCTACCGTAAGGGGAAGGACTAAAAAGGTGGAATTACCTCACCAACCCTACCCCACACAAGTACCCCGGCGGATACCCACTCAACCACAGTGTCGGAGATGAAGTCCGCAAATTTGAAATTTTTTCGCAAATCTTAAAATTGTTGAGCTGTATAGAGGGTGGAAGTGGCGCATCGTACGAGCAACCCCTGAAGTTTCCTTTAAACGGCTTGATAAAACAGTCGATCCTTACACCCTCCCGGACGATGTTAATGAAATTCAGTTGAGACGAGCTATGACCAATAAGCATCCTCTCCCACACTGGTAAATGATTGTGAATTTCCCCGGCTCTAAAAAACGTAGAATCGAAGAAAAGTATCTGTTTGATCTTAGCCAGATCCGGGAAAGCAACGACTACACTCGGTGAAGGGAGGGAGTCAACGAAAGTGGAGGTGCTCCGCTTTATATCACACACAAGGGTATCACCAGAAGGAGGGGCAAGTCCACTAACTATGAAATAAAATGAATCAGGACCCAATAAGGGTCCTAAGGAAGAAGATTTATAAATGAAAACGCGAAAACAAACCAAAAGCAGGGGAACCACCACTTCGTTGACCCCAAGCTCCAAACTGGGTCCGAAATTGACACACAGAGCAGGTCCCGCAAGGTCAGCGAAGAAAGTGGGTATCAATGAGAGAAAAAGACCAAATAAAATTAGTTGATGCGAAAACAAAAATTCGTAGTAAACTGCAGCGGAAGGGACTACTGTTCAGCACGACCACGACCAAACGGTTGCCTCGCTGATGGGGTACTGTACACCGGAGCGATATGTCCCAACCTTAAGAGATTCTCCCTGAGAGGCCGGGGCAGACTTGGAAATGAAGGTCGCCTGATTTTGCTTAAAATTGGTACACAAAGTTTTTATGTGGACTCAACGACCCTTTTTTACCTGAGTTCTGGATATCAGCCCCTCAGGGGTCCCCAGAGGCTGATTTTCAGTGTAATTTTGGCCACTTTTCAATCTCTCTTTTAGCAACGTAAAATTAACTGCAGACAAAACCAAAACCATATTTGTAATGCTCTATCCTTTGGCGTTTCTGAGTGAAAATATTATCTCACGGGAATTTTTCGTTAGCCTGTGGCTGTTATCACAACTTGGTCCTATTTGAAGCATATGGGAAGCAACTGAAATGGCCTGTTTTTCAGACCGCATATTTTCCATGCCCATGTTTTATATCTTGAAATCTTAGTATCCTTCCAAGGTTCAGCCCTTAGTTTAGTAATATCAAGAGAGAAATACTAAGGTTGAGACTTTTTTACAACGAAACAATTTGAGAGAATTACCTACTACGTACTTCCTGTCAAAGTCTTAATTATTAGGAGGGATTTTTTAGACATCAGCCGCATAATTAACAAACAATCAGTGATTCTAAAGTAAATTATTTAAAGGAAATATATTTCCAAACCATTATCTAGAAATTGATTTTCCTACTGACGGATTTGAAACTAAATTTTATACAGCATTTGTACCCTGTACCCAGGATACTGGAAGGTGAGGGGGAAACTTTAAATGTTGATAACAAGAAAAGTAATCAAAATGCATTGAGTTTGAGTTTTCTCGTCTAATTCTCTGGGTTTTTTTTTTATTGACGTTTTAAAGTTTCTTGGGACAAACATAGTTTTTTTGCACCTTTTAATTCCTTTAGTACCTTCTCTCTTCTCTTTTAATCTTGTTATAATTGGCCAAAACGACATTTTGACTTCATGGAATAGTCATGAAATCCAGACTGGTGGATTCAATATGATCGATGTTTTGGAATTTATGACATTCTAACGTCACGTGCCTTCATAGCTGACTATTCACCATTATTAGAATTTTAAGCCGTGGGTTTTTTTCTCCTTCCCCCTGCCAGAAGATCACAAATATCTTGTGTGACTACTGGTACTGAAATTTCCGACTTAATTGCGACACACCCAGAAGTGCTTTCCTTCAAGCTTCGGTCTTTGCTTCTCTTTGGTGTCGATTCTAAATACGAATACCATCGTTACGATAGAGATTGTAAGTAATTAAGCCTCGTAATACAGCAGAGGGCCAAATTATTTCCTATTTTAGCCCGGAGATTTCAATGTTTGAGCATGACACGCGAAGCGTCTCCGCTGTCATTTAATTTTTGGCATGTGAAACTACTTAATTCATCTCCAAGCCCTTTCGACTTTTCAAATGAAACAACATCCAATAAGGCATCAAAAATGTTAGCAATTGAATGGTGGGTGGGTAGACAATTTAATTTAGAGATATTTTGTCCAAATGTGTATGCAGATGATGATGGAACAACGATCCTTGAACCAGTGGAACGAATTAAAGACATTAACGCGTGTAAAAAAATCTTCGAACGTGCAAAACAAATTTATGTCTGATGAACATGCATACAGTCACTCTACCCTAAGATACTTATGGATGCAATAGGTATTACAATGCCTGAAATATGCTATCTGAAACGTTAGCGGTAATGCATCAGTCAATTCCAGCAGTGCCCATCCCCCCCCCCCCCCAGGCAACCGCAGGGCATCTGCTCACGTTGTCAGTCCCGGGGGTGGGGCAGCCGCAATTTTATCGTGGCCCGGGGGCTGGGCATTTGCGTACCCCGGGGCGACCCCCGGGCATTCGACACACATGTTTTGGAAAGTGCCATGGATGAGGTCATCCGGAAAGACGAGGCGTTTGTCGAACAATGGCTTGTCCGTCAGGGACTAGAGAAACTTGCAGATGTTTTTAAAGGTATGTTTTCCCAATTTTATTTGTAAGCATCTAAATATAAGCGACAAGGTGAACTATATTTTGTTTATCACAAAACAATCACTGACGTGAAAACGACTATTTCGCACGTTTCGCATTCAAAACTAGCCTAGCACTTTTTAAATTCATGAAAGTGGAGTTAAAATACTTAAGGTTTGCGAATTCAAATGATGCGATCTTCAAGACAGATCCTGCGAGCTTAAAATGCATAGCATCATCATTTAAAATGTCTTGATTCTTTACACAAAAAGTAGCCTTCGAATACAGGCGCCTATTATCGCTCGCGGCTGGGGGCACGTCCGCCGCAATCCCAGCTATCCTCTAGCAAACTGTTAAAAACAAATATAAAGAAATAAATATATTCAGAATCAACTAACACGTACTGTTGTCCTTGAAGTCTTACCGTTGCATTAAAATACTGAACAGTTGACCGTTTTATTTACTGATTAATTAAAAAACTTCGGAAGTGTTGGATGGCGACGATCCCCGGGGGCGGGGCATTTGCCCTCTTTCTTCGTCCCCACCCCGGGGCATTTAGACAGCTTATGTGTCTCCACCCTGGGGAATTTGCCCATTTTTGAAAAAAATGCTAATGCCCGGGGGTTAGCCCCAGGGGGGGGGGGGGGGTGGGCACTGCTGAAATTGACTGATGCATAACCTACTTCGGTTTTTTCAATTTCTTTTTTCTCGTTGATGAAAAGGGTGTTGACATGGCACACTTTGGTCACGCAAACAGATGAATTTTCCGCGATGACGTGGGCAAAACACAATCTCCTTTAATTAACACGTTAACTTCCATTCAGGGAAATTGTCAACTCTGTGGAACGTGGCCAGTTTATTACCACCAGTACCCACTTTAATTTGACCAGCAGGTGGGTAACATCTCGATCTAACGTCGCTAATGGGAGAGTCACAGTAGGCTCTGATGGCTTGTTATCTCATGCCCCGCATATGTCATCTTCTTTCCAAAAGGGACACCGTATACTCATGTTTTTAGTTTTCCAGGAGATTAAACTGTAATAGGCAGACTTTCGCTCCTCTGCCTTTCAAGCACAGTCAAATGAAACAAATTCACTGACAGACTGAATAGAATTAATAAGTTTCATCAATTGATCGCAGATAGTTTCTTTTCTTGTAAATGAACAGTCCAGCCGGCAAGATGTCCATGTGCTGGCCGTATATTTATTTCACGGTTGCATTTTTATCATTTTACGACAGACTGAAGTAAACATGTAACGTAGTAGCGCATTCGGATTCTATACAAAACTGGTTGCTGCCTAGCGCATAGCACGGCCGCGGCCTAATGGCTAGCGGGCTGGACTCCGGATCGAACGCTCCTGGTTACTAGTGCATGGCCATGTCGTCTTGGGAAAGGCAATATTCTTTCAAAGTGCCTCTCTCCACCCATATGTATAAATGAAAGCCGGTGATTATCATCCTGTCCATTGAAGAAGAGCAATAACCAATTTAAGCTCCAGCAGGTATGAGGCACTGGACCTTGTGACGACTTATCATATCACCTACAGCAAGCATACTAGTCGTCCT
This sequence comes from Orbicella franksi, assembly GCF_964199315.1. Taxonomy (NCBI): domain Eukaryota; kingdom Metazoa; phylum Cnidaria; class Anthozoa; order Scleractinia; family Merulinidae; genus Orbicella; species Orbicella franksi. The sequence continues at coordinate 23,845,487 of NC_138149.1, read as the reverse complement.
GGGGATTATGGCTTCTTATTATGGAAATCGGAGTTAAGGGCCAGCAATTCTACAGCTAGGGGTGCTATAAGCAGTAGTCTTTGGATATATGCAGTACACCGATTTAGTCTGGTTGCCACCATGGATCTGTGCAGACTAAGAAAGCAACAAAAGGAAAATCCCGATAGAGAAAGGGGAAGTGTGCCAATAAGTGATTTTCTGGTAATTTGGTCAGACATTCAGCGACTTGGCAGGAAAAATGGACCGTCTTGGATGTCCTCAATTTATAATACCTGGGCCGTTTCCACTAGGGGACTGGGTATGAATAAACATTCTGTAACATATCCATCCGTTCTTCGGGTTCTCATGCAAGTTCTATACCTAATCATTCTCTGCAGTATCAAGGAGATGAATCTAGATGAGAAAAAACTGAACTCCAAGTCAATCATAGCCAGCAAACTACAGATAAGTTGGCATGTCATGACCTCGCCACTTACGGTATGGATCAACCTGAATTTTCATTACTTACAACAACGCACTCATGACCAATTTATCGCTGGGGCTAAGGTTTTCAATGTTGCTTCACTTTTAAGGGAGTATAAGAAAAGGGAATGCCTCTAAACCTGATACCAGGTAAGCATTTATAGCAAGTGAATTTATCCAGACACTTTGCATACAGACTGGAATAGTGAGACTGCACTTTGTGTTAGACAATTAGCTATAATTATATTCGAAATTTCCTTAAGGTTCAAAGCGATTTTCAAGTAGTGCTACGAGAGACGTTGTGATTGCATTTAGAGTGACTGGTAAGTTGTTTTTCTTGAGAAAAGATGCCCAGACAGGTGGGTTCTGATACGAAATGGGACCACAAAGCTTGGCTTATTTCCTGATTTAGTAGCGCTTCATTACTCGAGGCCACAGACTTGTTTCGTTGAACGGGTTGAATGTTAAAGATAAACTTAATATTGTAGTTTGGAGCGAAAAAGATGCAATGGTGCATTGTGATCAACCGACAAGAGATGGATTGTTAGGTAAATATATATATGCATTTTTTTCTCAGCGACACCATTATCCGTAATTGTCAAGACTTCTTCCACAAAATTCATAACCGTTGCCAGACCAAACTCTGATCGTTCCTAAAAAAATCACATGAAAATTTCTGCTTAACAGCAAGTCTTTTGGGGTACAATTAACTTCGGATTCTCTAATTCATGACTTAGAAGGAAAAAAGGTATTAATCGAAATTAAATGGCCGATATTTACAGTCACACTTTGTTGAAACTTTAACCGGAAGTGGCCTGGTCAGTAATCTTCTCGTAAGTTTTGTCTTGGTAAAAAAGCCTCAACCTTCGTATTTTTTCCTTGATATTACTAAACTAAGGGCTGAACTTTGCAGGAATCTAAGACTTCACGATATAAATGATGGGCATGGAAAATATGCAGTCTGTAAAACAGGCCATTTCCGGTTGCTTCCGATATGCTTCAAATAGGACCAAGTTGTGATAACAGCCATAGGCTAACGAAAGATTCCCGTGAGCTAATGTTTTTACCCATACAAGCCTAAGAATAGGGCATTACAAATATGGCTTTGGTTTTCCCTGAAATTCATTTTACGTCGCTAAAAGGGAGACTGAAAAGTGGCCAAAATTGCACAGAAAATCAGTCTATGGGGATCCTTGAGGGGCTGAAATCCAGAACTCGGCTAAAGGGAGTTCGTTGAACCTGAAACTTTGGCATATTACATAAGTCCACATAACGACTTTGTGTACCAATTTTAAGCGAAATCGGCCGACCTTCATTTTCAAGTCTGCCCCGGTCTCTCAGGCAGAAGCTCTTAAGCACCTGAAGCATTAACCTGAGTAGGGTTAGGGTAGGGAGCCGATCTGCGCACTGTAGAACCATGACGAAGAGGCAGTACAGGTATTGGCATCTTTCCGACGCCCTTGAAAATCGTGTTTGCGTCTTTGGCCATCTTAGCTCGTACGGGATCCCACTACAACCGCATGAAAAGACGCTGAAGCTGTTGATCACCCAAAGAATCCGACCTAGTCTTAATTTCATACAAAGCGACAGCGTACTCATCCACTTTTGGGTGGCTCTCGTTTCTCGCCAGACGCAACAATGACTGTAACAGCTCAACCGCCTCATATTTGTCAAACTCATCGCAGCTGGCCGATTTATATAACGCCCGGACGAAGCGTAGCCAGAATTGACTCGGAACTCTGTAGATATTTTCCTCTGATACTCTAAGGCGATCGACAGCCCATCATGAAAAAAGAATAAACTTGAGGCCATTGCCTTCACCAGTGATATGCTCTATATAAAGCTCTCCAAGAATAAAATAACCTTAAACGTCTCAGGCGGTATACTAAACACTCTCCACCAGTGGAATCCACAATGAAAATCAGCGCAAGAAAGTAATATATTCCCCTGCATCACAATCTTGCCTTCACTTGTGGTAAAGCGTTACACTTAAATTAAAATGCTTAAATGAAATTATGCATATACTCCGCAAAACTGCCTTCACAAGTGGAAATCCCCACGTTATATGAAATCGCAACATCTACCAAGAGATTTCTTCGCTATTTCAAACTAGCGGTATACCAAATAAAGTACAAACACTCTGGCACTAAACTCCTTCACACATCGACTTAAACTGAACGCAAAACTAACTTCAGCAGTGGAAATCCATAAATAATGCCCAAATTGTAACATCTACCAAGAGATGCCTGCGCCAGTTAAAACTAGCGGTATGCCGAAGTGCAAACATTGTACCAAACTCCTTTATAACATAGCCTTAGCGAAACGCGCGTTCTGATTGGCTAATACGCTCGATCCATTTGCCGTTGATTGCACACTCACGTCAGTTTGCTTATTTGTACTTTTTCTGGGCAACTTTTTTTTTTCTTTCATCGATGTTGACACTTTTTAAAACATGATTCCTATTTTTCTTCTCCTAAAATATAGAAAAATTAATAATTCTTCCGTAGATGAGGAAGATTATTTCTGTGAGCTACGAACTTTCGACCTCAAGTATTGACACTCGGAGACGGAAAAAAAAAAACTGGTCTGTATCAACCTTTCGAGGTTAGTAATGCATAGCGGGAATTTTAGAGAGAATTTTTCAGCGATTTAATGACAATAAAATTCAGCACAAGCTCTCATTGTAAAAATTGTCTGGCGTCGAAAGCCATTTAAATGCTTTCGGCGAGCAAAACTTTCACATGAGAGTTTTAACAAGTTTGTGTTTTAAGTTTTGCATACAAAATCCTTGATAGGGTCTAAAAGTACTTACGAGTGACCACGAGTGACCACGAATGACCACGAATGACCACGAGTGACCACGAGTGACCACGAGTGACCACGAGTGACCACGGATGACCACGAGTGACCACGAGTCACCACGGGTGACCACGAGTCACCACGAGTCACCACGGGTGACCATGAGTGAGATTACTTCAAAAAATGTCAGTAATGTTATTATTACGTCATTATGACGTCTTTGTAACATCATTTCATCACGATTATGACATATGCATCAAACTGGAGCTATTTACTGGTGTAGTTGTGTAGTAATCAAAGAGTACAGCAGCGGCTGTACGTTCATGATTCCATTGTTCAGTTCCTTTACAAATATTAGCTGTTGAGCTTATCTTCTTTCAGGCTCATCATATTACCTTTTTCATTTGTGAAAGCGAAGAAAAATCCGAGCAGTTTTATCAAACGAATTGAGGTGCGGACTATGTATATATTTTCTGAACGCCAAGCTACAAACATTCATGCTCAGTTACATGTTGTCGAAAATCACAGCACCAAACTGTAGCTAGCGCTTTGCGTTATTTATACGCACTGCCATCGGATCTAACTCGTGACTACGTGCACGCACTCATGTTGTTATTTGCCCCTGCAAAGAGGACAGATCGGTGAACACGGTCGTCCCAAAAAATTTTCAACGCACTTGACTAGGATTGCGTCACACCACGTGAACGCAACTAGTTTAACTAGAACACGTCCGATAATTTTTAGCACTCAGTTTAGAAGAGGTGCATCTCCTCTATGTCTTCCCCCTACTCCTTTGGAGGTGCTCACAATCGTGGTATGTGGACTATAGATTGCAGATTGTATATCATGGAATGAAAGGGAAACCCAAAATATGAAAATAAATTGAAAAACAAATTTTGCGAGTTGTAGCTCGGCAAATGACTATAATAAGTTGTCAGGATTCAAACTTTCCTCCGAGTTGTGTAGCTTGCCCAGAGGCCGTGATTTGTGGTCAGAATGGTTTATTCATTACTAATTTAAATTTTTTCATTTTTGAAAACAAGACGTATATTTGAGCAATTCATTGCTAGTTCAACTTTACGTGCAGATCGTTATCTGTTATTCAATCAAACAAAGCATGCAAAAGTTTTGAGCCTCACTTCGTTTCATAAAATCTCTCGGATTTTTCTTCACTTTCACAAATGAAAAAGGTCACGTAATAAGTATCAAAGAACATAATTTCAACTGCCAATATTTGTAAAGGAACTGAACAATCGAATTGTGAACGCACAGCCACTGCTGTAATCGCTGATTACTACACCAGTGGTGTGGATATATCATTATTTGATGAAACGACCTTACAATGACTTTAAAATTTACCTTTTAACAACATCACTGACATTTATTGATGTAACCTTACTCGTGATCACTCGTGGTCACTCGAGAGCACTTTTAGACCATATCCAAAATCCTTTTGTCCCAAAAACTTTAAAAATAATAGTTTATCTGAGCTTTAATAAAGGCAGCTTTATCAAATATTGGTAACCTCTGATGAATTATTTTCCTTAAGTTCCCGGTTTTCAGTTTTGGTTGATCGCTCGACTCGCTCGATCGTGAATTGAACTCATGAAATTGAGGGAACAGCCGCTCGAAGAACGACTTTATTGTGCACAAATATAAGCTCACATTTCTGACATTTTTTTAAGCCTCAGTCTTCTGTTCATTTAAGCGTATTTTACCAAATAACGAATGTGACAGAGATCATTTTTAAAAGCCTTTCATGTTTTCATGTTCAGCCTTAGATGCGCAACTCATCAATTTAAAACGAAGTGGAAAGGAAAAAGAAACCCACAAACCTGCTATTGAATAAAAGCATCTCAAACAGCTCAAAGCCAGGGATGTTTGTTCGCTTTCTTCCGCACTTTCGCTTTAAAGAAATGTCTGGTTTCATATTGCTCTCTTCTTTCGCCGAAGAGGCCGGGAAGGACAGAAAATTCAGCAACCAAAAGCTTCAACCATGTGCATTACGTTGGTTTTCAATTTTTCGGGAAACTGATCCAACTTTAAGCTTAAACAACTTTTGAGAAACGCTTTTACCGAATGCAATTTTCGTTTGTTGTCAGCTTGATATTTTAAAATTTAGATTAACCGAGCACTTTGAAGTTGTTTGTCTGCCTGAGATCGAAAAAATGCAAACTATAAACTCACAGCGATCTACGAAAATTTTTGATGTGTTGCTTTGTCAGATTTTTGAATGAACATTTTCGCGCCGTTTATGTCGCTTTTGACTTCACATAAGCCGGAAGAGATTCAATCAGTATATACTATCTCAAAAGTCTCAATGTCATAAAAGAAATGGTAAACGTGCAGCGTGCAACTTTCGAGTTATGGATGCACTTGGGAGGCTTGCTAAGCACTCAAGAAGCTAAAGTCGCACTCGGCTAACGTCTCGTGCGGTTCTTAGGCTTCTTTCATGCTTAGAAACCTCCCGCGTGCATCCATAACTCGATAGTTGAACGCTGCACGCTTACTATTTCTTAATCACTGGCGGAATACCAAATAAAATAACCGCAAAACTGAATTCACCAGTGGAAAGCCATAATACGCAAATATATAAATATAAATATAAATAGTAGTGTATGATGGGAACAGAAATCGAAACAACAAAGAAATGAGTCAAAATGTGTTCATCCGGGATATCGAACCCGGGTCTCCTGGTTACCGGTCAGATGCCTTACCACTAGGCCACTGAACCAACCCCGCCAGTCAGCTGAATTGAAAGGACCCTTTAAGTGGCAAGCTCTGACGAGAATCACACATTTTCTGCAGTTAGGATTGCGTCAGTCCGCCCAAGTTAATCAGCGATTCACAGTAAGTTTCACAGTAAGTTGATCACTTGGGCGGGGTGACGCATTGTTCACGTTGTCGTATGCAAAGCACCATAGAATGATGCTCCTTATCGCTGAAACATGTATTTCCCAGTTACCTTCCCTCGATGTTCTCAGAAGTTTTAGGAGAATCTCTACCATATCTAGGTAAGATAGCCAAAACTTGGATAGCTTGCCATTCTCATGCCGGAGGAACTCCATGTACTTGTCAAACAGGTTGACGAAATCGACACTAAAAGTACTGGTCATGTGCTTCTTCAACTGTGTTTCGCAGATACAACGCAATCTCACTGAAGAAGCTTTCAACAGTAGTCTTGGATTCCTTGTGGTTCTCCTCTATCCAGGTCCCGAATCCTTGCCACGCCAGTCTCATGGGGGCTTCATACATGATTTTATGGAGTCTAAAACCACGATTATACCTGTGCCCATCTACAATCCACGACAAAAGTCCTTGGCACGGCTGGATCAGATAGCATGAAAATGTGTTGACAAGCTATTTTGGAAACAATAAGTAATGACATCACTAGAATAGAGAACCCCTCCCCCCCCCCCCTCCCGACAATGTTGGAAACGAGCAATGACGAATTCATCACGATAAACAACATTGAATTGGGGGGAGGGGGCCGAATTGATAAATTTCCCTTACAGATACTGCAAAAATGAGCAAGCGTGCCAAGACTTTTGTCGGCGATTGTAGAACTCCTGCAACAGAACCTTCTGATATCACACCAGGTTCGACGCACAAGTCCCTCAAGCCGGCGTCCTGGAAGCGCTTGCCAATAATTGACAGCAGGGTGCAGGCTGTGTGGAATACTCCCATCCTCAGCACGATATCTTGGTCAAAGACGCAAAAGATGCTCTTGAACTTGCGCGTATTCTTGAACCTCGTGAAAGGTAGCCATGTCAGTAGCAGATGCATCAATAGTCGGCAGATATCCGATGACATCCTGCGAAATTTGAACCTTGCTACGAACGGAACTATTGAATCCTGTCCAGCCACTGGCTTTCTGCTTCTTTTTTGCATGAAGTCGCCCTAGGATCCAACGAAAATTCTTCTTTCTTGCTTCCGCCAAGATCTCTTCGGCTGCTACCTCTACGAATGTTCTAGCGCGTGGACCACAGCGATCACCAGTGTTGTACGGAGGGACAACCAAAATTACTGAAGGATCAATGCTTCTTTTCCTTGTCCTAGCTTGCTCAATTCCAGGGGCCGGAGGGAGGTTCGGATCAAAATGTCTGGCATGGACAGCAATGCTATTTACTCGATGAGATGTTCCTGCGCCAGAAAGGGTCTCTACTAATCTATCAATGTTATCCCACGCAAGCGTTGTGCTGACATATGCCTGAATATTTTCGGGCAAAGGAACCTCATTATCAGGCGTCAAGGTAATTTTTTATAAGCAAAGTGCTGTGTTTATTTCTCCAATTTGAGAATACGCGATCCCATGCCCACATCGGTTTAACATCTGAATAAGTTCAGCATTGTCTGTCAAAGTTTTTTTTCTGCGTACGGTAACAGTATTTGCTTTGGGGGTTTCTGTCTTCCTCCAGTTACCCCGTATGAAAGTGACCCCGTATATGATGTCCTGCCCAAAAGAGTTGACAAGGCGCCGGACACGATGAGGATATTCCGTTGTTATTTCTGTTTTCAGAAAGATTTTTGGGAAGAACAAAAAGCTTATTATTGTTTAGGAGATCTTCAAATTGCAAAAAGTCGCCGAATTCTTTTTCTAACTTTCTTCGGAAATGTTTTTTCGTTGATTCGGATATTTCAGTAGCGCCTATTGATCGCATGTAGATCATTAGCTTCTCTCTCAGATCAACCATCGTAACAAGCCTGGGATTTATTAATAAATCTAATCGAATAAACTCAAACAGTTTGTCATAAGCTTGAGACTCTATATTACGGTGATTGGTTTCATCCGAGTCAGGCTCATCATCCAAGTCTGAGTACTTGCATGCTTTATCAGGTCGGGTATAATCTTGATAGCACTGACCATGATACCATGCTTCAGCTGCAATCAAATCACGAGATACAAGGCCAATAATTCTGCTATCACCTGCAGCAATAGCATCTTTTCTAATCGAGGCATCTGCACGTAAGTCAACACACTGAGTCAAAGGATCGCGGGTTCTTGCACTTTTTTCATATGCCGTCGTCTTATCGCCAAAAATGCATATTTTTCGGATAAGCTCTGCTCGTGCTTGGTTCTTCCCGACGGGGTCTTTGCTCTTCGCTTTCCATATTAATTAGATTCAGGAATTTGTGAAGCAGCCGCCGTTGTTTGAGAAATGCTCTCCAAGTCTCTCTTCATTGTAAAAAGACTACGGCATTTCCTATGAAAGCTGACTTCGGGAATTTCTCCTTCCTTGGCATTCTCTGCCAAATCAAACAATGGCCTATGATTTCTAATTGTTGCCGCCTTCAATAAAGATTTCTAAGAATCGAGATCTTAAGGGCTAATTAGCAAACTTTCATCATCTGAGCAGTGAATAATACAAGTTTCTTAACGAGGTCGGTGTACGTCTACCAATTTTTAACTTCAAATTCTTATTTTAAAGCAACACCAAATCTTAAAATTTTCATATGTCCATAAATTTTACTAAACCTTTGAGAAAAACTATTTATCTCCAAATATCCCTAAAAATACCAAAAAATTTACAAAGCAGCCCAAAACATAGATATGTGGGATGAGCAGAGAGATTCGTGACTGCTTGAAACGTGAACGAGATATTTGCGTTAAAACCATAATACCCAGTCAAAATACGGCCTTCACGTAGACCCCCGCCTTAATACAGCTCTGTTTCGTAGGCTAACATAAAGTTAGCCCACTCATCAGTTAGTTTCCATATGCACTGAGGCTTACTAAAATACACATCAACAATATGCTCGATCGCGCAAGACGCAATAAACCGTTGTAACAGACACTTACAAAACATCTTGAGAAACCGTTACAATCAATCGCTGCTTGTTCGAATGAACTTCTAAAACTTTAAGACTTATGCGCGTACTTTGACCATCTTAATATTTTAGGTGTTAGCGTGCGAAACGCCAGGAAAGCGTGCAGAACAAACGGAAAAGACAACGACAGAATATTTGTTATCGCGCTCCAAAATAAAACTGAAATCTGCACAAAACTACATGACCGAAGGAAAAACTCTAACCAAGCAAAGCAGAAAAAAACCTCATTGAACACGTAGCATGATTAAACCTTCACTCAGAGCGAACAAGTAAAAACACAAGAAATTACCTCGTCCGCTGTAACACGCCGCAACCGGTACAGGTTCTGCTATCGGTGCCAACTCTTCAGGTGAAATTTGTAATGGCTCAGCATCTTGTTGCACTGGGACAGGAGTCGGCGGATCAGGAAGAACATCAGGTTGATTAGCCATAGCGCTAGCGAGCTGGGGCGGTTAAACAAGTCGTGAAAAAAATCGACTTTGACTGTCCGCTTGTGCTTCAAGCGGAACGATCAAATTTAGACTCCAAATTGTGCAAAGCATTACCGAAGCTACAAGCATGGACGAAAACGGGGGAATGTAAAGAAATAAGAGCATCTTTTGTAATGAGCTAATAAATTATGCAGTGAGAGTAGAACAAGGTGAACGCAGCAGTTAGTGATTGACTGACTGACCCCATTTCTCAAATCTATGTATGAACCTTTGTTTTAAAAGTGAGCAACGGGTTTATAAGCTATGCTTTTAAATTATATACAATAAGGCTAGTTGTTTATTTTTTGTACTGGTGGGAATTGAATTCCCACATAATGGATTACCCAATATGTGAGTAGTTATGCTTTACATATAGGGATAAAGTTGACTTTAAACCAGGTAAAAACTCGGTTTAAAGAGGCTTGTACTCCACATTTACACGTATACGTCAAGCTGAATAAAGTTAAAAAGTTAACTTTACGCTACGAGTAAATTTGGCTTAAAAATACACATACTCTATATCTGCACACAAAGGTAAAGCTGGCGTAAGCCTCTACTTTACACCACCTTTAAGCTGCGCTTTAAGGCTAATAAAGAAGTCTCATTACTCTAGCTTTACGCTAAAGCGTAAAGGCAGCGTAAAGTTTTTCTTTTACATAATGTAAATGTGACGTAAAGCTGTGTAAAGCAGAACTTTATAGTAGCTTTACGCTAACATTACGCCAACTTAAATTTGTCTTTTCACGTTGTGATAGTTCAAGCCGAAAAATGCTAGCTTGTGAGACACTTGTGAAATACCTGGTGAAACCCGTAACGAATTTAACTGAAGCCCATAAATGTGGGCTTACGAAAACGTATTAGCTTAGGTACAAACTGCACAAGCCGAGCCCTGATATGTTGGCTTGCGTGAGCAAAACAGCCACTGAATCATCCAAGAAACTTGCTCAGCAACGAATGAAATAACGAAGACTATACACGAGGCACTCGTAAGCTTTTCTCGAGGACAGTGCAATTAATTTCCAATAAGTACAAAGCAGGACGACACAACTGAAAAATGGAAACTACCCTTACTTTGAAAACTGCAATCAAATTCAGACAAAACTCGGGGCAAAGAGAAGTTATCTAACAATGCAATATGACTAAAGCCAGCAAAGACTACGCACTGCAAATGTAGCAATCGCCGTCTTTACCCGAAAACAATCACGTGAAATACTAGTACCCAGTCTACCTTTCAGACTCTCATACTCACAAAGATCTATACAAATTGAAGGTCACGAAATTAATAGAGTGCTCCACAACAAATCTCTAGGATTCGACATCGATCAAAATCTTTTTTTTTTTTTTTTTTTTTGAGAATCTTTTTAATCTTTTTAAGGGTTTTCAATGGTGACATAAGCGTAAATATTCCGTAATGTAACATGTCTTAAGCGTTTTTTTTTCTAAGTACATGCCGAATAGCCCTTTGGAAGTATGTAATAAGGTTTATTATTATTGTTATTAACACCAAGCAAGAAACCTGGAAATGCTGAGTCCTTTTATACGATTTTTGATCAGTTGATAATAGCGCGCAGCACAACGCGACGAAACAAAGAAGCTCAGTATCGATGGTTTGACTTGGTCAAGAGTTGTGAATTTTAAAACTAACTTGCCTTACTCGTAAGAAAAGAAAGAATAGAAAAGGCTTTGTGTATGAAAACTCGCGCTTTGGACTGGAAAAATCGCTCGACTAAGCCGTTGGATTGAAAAAGGATCAATGTGATCGTTCTCATTGAGTCTTATGAGAAAATGAGTTACAAAATTCCCACCGCCGACGGACTTTACCTTAAATTTCGACAACATTACTCAGCAAGTATCAGTCCTCATTACACCCGGACGTTTCTCTAGTTTTCATCATTTGTGTCTTGTGTTCATTCACGGATAACTTCAACAAAGCGATTGCTTTTAATAGCATGCCGATTGCATCAAATGAAACAGAAAACAACGAAGAAAGAAAAAACCCACCCACAAATAAGATCGGCCTTAAGTCTGTGAAAAATACTTGAAAGGCGGATTTATTTTTATAACTAAGGGTAGTATTTTAACAGCTATTGGCCTTCGTAATCTTGAGAACGTATCAAAGCAAATAAAGAGGCGCGCGCGCGAACTCAGTTCGCTTGAAACTTGACAATGGATCATTTTTATCAGGGAGGTGAGAAAATAACCATCTATTGTATTATTCGTTCCTGTTTAAGCGACCGCATTTATCAATTTCAAATATTGCGAATTGATCAATATCTAAAAATATGGCTGCCTTGTTTGCGCGAAGTGCTTGTACCATTAAATACCTAATTCGGTAGGCTCGATTTCCGCCGCTCTCTCATGTCTGGTCTACGTTCCTCCCCGAGGCTTCGGGGAAGGAGCGCGAGCTCCTTTCCCGAACAGCGGCTGGTAATGGAGCCTACTAATTCGGCCGTGGTTTAAACCCGGTTTAAATACTTTGTTAACATTTGCGTTGTCATTGGGTGGTGGTTACTTTTGGTGTTTCCTTTCGTAATTCATTATTGTTAAAATCAATGTGTCGGCTTATTTTAACAGCGATGGGAATAAATGCGAGTAGCGTGCGTCCATGTTCCGACATGCATTCGAGTGTGAGCCATAACGTAATAAAGATCTTCGCTGGAATAAAGTGACGTGTAGTTATTCATCTCGCAAAAAACTCAAATTTATCTCGGTTTCTGCTTTTGTTTTAGTTTTGTCCTTTTTTTTCCAAAGGTTGTAAAAGCCCGTCAATATTGTTTCAGAGCGCTACGAACACAAACTAAGATCCTATTCTAGCATTGTAAGATCTGAAACCGAGCTGCCTGTCAATTTTACGGAATGAGAAATTTTCATTGAGTTCATCACTCTTTGCCAGTCTCTCAGTTGCGACATTCCATTTCTTAACCGACCCTCCCTGAGTAACAAGTGACCTCAAACAAAAAGTTACTCTCACTCCCTCCCCCAGGTAAGATTTGACGCGAGCGCGCTTTCGACAAATATTCAAATTTCCCGCTCGTGCAGTGATCGACAATCTTTGAATTCCTCTCGTGAATGTCGCTATTGTGATAACAACGAGTTTGAATTTCCCTCGTGAATTAATAAGCTTTTGTTTGGCGCTAAAGTTATTGTTTCAAGATCTCCTTTAAATAATTTTTTTCTCTCTCTCTCCTTCTATGGCCATATTTGTGACACTAAACAAAAAGCATTGTCTTTGAATTTGATCGGCTTTTCTTCATACGTTCGTGGTCCAAACATGTTAATAAGGACTTTAAGATAACGTCACTACGGACTACGGACGACGGTAATACACGGCGGAGGCCCGGTTCGAGGTTTACTGCCCATGCTCGTTAGCACTTGGTTTTCGTAGTCCGTTGTCGCGTCACTTACCACGGGGAGTAGTGAAGCTGATTCGCGTACTGAGGACTGCGTAGGTAATTTTTTTACTTTTTACTGAATTTTGACCTATTTGATTTTCAAATTTGGTGTGTTGCTGGCTCTGAGCTGGGCTGATTACTCACGTCCTTTCAATTCTGTAGTTTTTTACATACAGATCACAGATGATCTTACAGATCTTAGGATGTCGACAGGAGGTGAAAACTGTTCCCTGTGAGCACTTGAAACTTGCCGGAATCTGCATTGCGTTCATTAAAATCGGAAGATCATCTTTGGCCACCCTGAAGTGAACTTTACACTCGCAAGAGTCGAACACATCTAAACAGAATGGATCAAAATTCCAGTATGGAAAAGATGGATTGACGAGCTGGTAATAATCGTAAGAATCAAAACCTGTTCATCATCGGCATAAGCGATTACCAGCGCGTTTCTAACATCTACGAAAGACATTTGCTTTTACAAGTGAAGCCGTAGTCTTAGGTCTTCTTAGTCACAATCTTAACGTCAAACTTTCGTGCTCTTTTAGCATAGTTGCCCCAGTCCACTCCACGCGGCGCTTGTACTCTCACGTCCAGAAGTAGTTCGTAGTCCGTAGTGACCGTATCTTGAAGTTCTTAATGAGACTGCCAACGGTCTCTCTTCTGGTGTGGTTGAGGCCGTTCATATGCGAAGATACAGCTATATTGCTATATAGCTATTGAGCTATTATCGAACTATATTTCGATTATTGCTGTCTGGTGTGGAATGGTCTCAACAACGAGTTAGGCGACAAATTACAAAAAGGTTACCGGTCACCTCGCCAACAGGAGGTCTTGCCACCAACGAACTAATAACATTGAACTGATTTTCGCTCTACTTTGTTTAGTTGTATAACTCACGCAGCTCATGTAAGGTTGAAGTTGTTTGACCGTCTAGCCGAAGCCTTTTATGAAACACTTACGTAAGCTTAAAGTGCACCTAACCCCAAAAATTTTTTTTCGCTAAAATAATAAAGCTTATTTTGTGGAGTAATTTGCCGCAAAAATTTTTCGATTTTTCTGTGCCCCTTGGAAACCGAGTTTCGAATGGTTCGCGACCGCGCATGGGGAATCTGGGGAGAGTTAAAGCTGTGACGTCAAATCCAGAACGAATGCTTCGGCTGTCCTAGTCAGGTCTTTTACTTTGTCCGAGTGTAGAAGCCTTTTTGGAGCACAAGTTCTTTCGATGGGACTCCGCAGTCAACCGATTTCTGTTTTTACTAACAATGTCTTCTAGTTCGTCTGATTCTGAAATGAGCTTTGACTCAGAAGACTCTGAAATTTATTATATCGCTGAAGAGAATGACGGCTCACGCTTATCAACATCGCAAACTGAATAGTCAAACAATGACGACCGAGCTGAGTTGTATGCTGACTACTCTCTGGCCAATGGAGAATGGAGAGCCAAATACCAGGAGGTGGATGCTGACAAAGAACTCGAACGAGCTCTTATGGACAGACTCGAAGGCAATGATATGTAGAAGTCGAAGAGTGATACTAGTAAGACTGTAGCGCGTGGCGCGTCTTTACTATCTTCGCGCCTTCTTCGATCCCGCACTAATATACTTTCGTAATAGCAGTCAAGTCCGTTAACTTTCTCAAATTATTTTAACTTCATACGTTCAATGTAGATCAAAATGATTATCCCATAACAGTGTTTGTGTTCTTTACGTGTAAGTGTAGAAATTGTAGCGTCGCTTCCCTTCAAAACATCAACGAATGTTATTGCTGTTAAGTGAGTTAGAAGGTTGTCAAGACTCAAAGAAGAGTGATCTTGTTCTTGAAGATATTGGCGCTGATGTTATCTTAAAGTGTGTTACTGAATATCCAGGAATTAAACCTGTATGCCTTCAGAAATGGAGTTTAAGATTAGCAGCGGGCAAATACAAAACTAAAGGGAAGCAAACCTATCATCAAACTGGCAGCAAAGGAAGGTAATTCAGGCATGCACATGGCTGTATAAGATGAAAAATGTTTCCCAATCCCTCTTTACATGCACGCACACCGGCAACATTTTACTTAACAGTGATTCTTCCAATTTACAAGTATAGTTGTGAAACGATCAGTTACATGTATAAACAAGTCATTGTAAAGTTCCTGAGTAAGAGGGAGTTAGCTAGGGGGTTGGTTATGTTATTGCAATCTTTGATTAGTCAAGTGTGAATTACGATTAGTGTACACCCATTTATATATAGTCCTGTATCACTGTTACAAACATGCTTTAGTGATCCTCGAACAATACTGTTACTTTTTGTGATTTCTTCATTGAGGTTTGTTCTTAAGTATCCTGCCCTATCCTCTGCCCCCCCTCCCTCACCATAAGATGCCCACTGCTAGAAACCTTTTTTCCATTAATCTCTCTTAGTTACGAAATGTTTCATACTAAGAGTTCTGAAGGCTAGTGTATGGGATGTTGGGGAACAAGAGGATTCCTTTATGTTTTGAATTTTCAGTTGAAAAGGATGAGAGCTCTGAATGATTTGACCTTAATGAGGAATTCGAACAAAACTAGAGTGTGCTGGATATTTACTGTACTTATTTTGACAAACTGCAACACAAACTGTTCTACAACTGTACAATACTGCAAAAATATGGCATTTGTTCGAAAACATATCAGTCTTATTCACCTGGAGACCAACAGCTTACTGAACTATTGATTCATACACATAGACAGTTTGTTTTACTCGGACAACACACTAATAAAAAAAGGCCCGTGAAACATAAAAAGGACGCCTTTTTCTTCGCTTGTGCTTAGAAATGTGAATTAAAGTATTTTAAGTGTTTCTATGTAATAAAATCCTGTTTTACAAACTGGAAGCAGCTGCCTTTCTTTCTTTTATTGTCAAGTGGAAAATTTAATGTTTGTGTCCCTTCACTGACCATTTACATATAGCAGTCAACCTGGACAACAAAATTATGTTGTTTAGTACATTTATTTATTTATTTATTTATTTTTGATTCTGTATTCTTTAATCTTTCCTGGCAAACAATGACAAGCTAATAATAATATGGCTCTGTCTCACATGGACTGAAAACTACCAAATTCACAAATCTGATTGGCTGAAATTTATATTGAAAGCAGTCTATATCTTCCCATCTAGACCAGCATCTAGACCGGTGATGCTTTGCAGTGAAAAAGTTGTAAACTAAAATGCAAAATCATTGTCTGTTTTCTTCTAACAATACTTATTTATGGAAGTGCTAAAAGCCTGATGAGAAAAAAAAAGTAAAGAGGATTAGCAAACTTTGGCAGAATTAAATTCAGCTCGTTGCCATTCGCAAGCAAAATGTCAGTAAGTACAAACCAGTTACATTAAGAGAATTAAATTGTTCTCGTTTGCCAATTATAGTAAACATCTTATTAACTGAGCTTAGTCGGTCTGTATGGGAGAATCTTAACCTCGGTCATGTTTACAGACCTCACTGCTTTCGGTCCTCAGTCAATATTCTCCCATACAGACCTCCTGCTTGGCTAATATGAGCTAAATAATGATGATGATGATGATGATGATGATGATGATAGTAATAATAGTAATAGTAATAATAAAAAGAATAATAATAATAACAACAACATCAGTTTGAGGATGGCTTTTCTACAGTGCAGCAAGTTGCAGATGCATTTTTACGGACACAAACATGTCCCTGTAAAAAATATTTATCAGAAACATTTTTTGTGTTGCAGCAATGTTTTCCATGCTGGGCAAACAGGGAAATATTTGTGTCTTCAGCAATGTTTCTGGAACAACGCGTCCTCATTTGCAAGAGTATTTGGTCAGTAGAGATGCAATCTCATTTGCATGTGTTACCATGGTATCAGTAATTAAAACTTCCTATAAATACAATTCCACAAGCCTCATGCAGAAACAGACACGTACATAGACAGCTTGAAATTGTTCTGGTCCTGGCCAAAGTATGTTCTCTGTATATTGATAATACCCACACGTAAAAAGGGTTCTGAACATGTAAACTAATTCTAAGCAATTCCTTGCTTGAATGTCTCCACGGCCGCATTTGTTGAACGGTGGGTCTTCCAAACTAGTGTGCTTGTTCGCATGACTTTGAAAGGATTTGAATCTTGCCCAAAATACCCTTACAGATTTCTTTTTCAAAGAATTGCACAAGGAAGGAAACTAACATATCAACTAACATTTTCTATAGGATTGTGATCAGCAGAGCTTTATAATGGTGTTTAGACTGCGGGCAGTATCTCTTTTCTTCGAAAACCGTGGGGAAGAACGCAAAAGAAGTAAGCGTGCGAGCGTCACTCGTGACTGTGAGCGTGACGTACGAGCGACGAGCGGCGATGCTGCGAGCCGCTAGCAGCCGTCTTTCGACGCTTGCGCTACTAGCGGCTCGCGGCATCCTTACTCGCACGTCACGCTTACAGTCACGAGTGACGCTCGCGCGCTTACTTGTTTTGCGTTCTTCCTCACGGATTTTCGAGGAATAGAGAGACTGCTCGCAATCTAGATGATGTGAAAATGAAAACGCAAATTAAGAATTATCTACTTTATGGCCCACCCCATAAAAAGGCCACCCCTGCCTCGCTCTCTCTCTCTTCCCCCCCCTCCCCAACCACCACTACTTTTTCAAGCGATAAGTCATTGGCTTTTAGCTGGCAGGCTCTCTATCTCTCTAGGTCCCTTCGAACGGTCGTCATACAAATCCGCTGCGCGGGAACAATAGGGAGTTTTAGAAATGACGGGGGCGACGGCGGGGACAACGCCTTGTAAAAAATGAATTATTGGTCTAAAAACTATTGGTCTAAAAACTTGTTCAGGCTAAACATGCACCGACAGCGTTCAATTCCAAAAGAAGATACAAAAAATTAGCCATTGCGGTTCGCGTTCTCAAAAATACGTAGAATTTAGTCATTTCACGTTGTTGTTTTGCAGAGGACGGCAAAGAAATGTACCAAGATTCAAAACGCATGTGCACAACCATTGTTCTGTTTGGTGACACTCTCGTCGCCGTCGCCATCGTGGTTTGCTAAAACTCCCTACTGTCCCACGCCCCTTACGTAACTCTGCGCCTGCACTCAGCGGATTCTCCCCACTCGAGAAAAATTCACAACGTGTACACGAAAGGTCTAAAAATATCCGCAGCTGAAAAATTCGAAGATGAACGCCATGAAATGTTGACAAAAGAATAGGTACTTTCTTGAAAAGATTAAGAGGTGAGCCGTCTGGTATCTTTTTTCTCATTTTTCATTGCTGATAGCGGTAGGCTTTAGCGTTGATTACAGTTTTTCAGTGTAAGTAAGCTCATTTTACACTAGATTTTTGTTGCGATGAGTGTAAAACGCAGACCGCGGAACGAGAAGGAAAATGAAGACTGAGGGTAAAATGCAGACTGCAGAGCATAGACTTTTTAACCGAATGATGTTACCATTTCCACCATTGAGACCTAACTGTAAGCAGGCTAACTGGAGCATTATTTAGGCTAACCTGAGTGATATCTAGGCTAACTGGTGAAATTCAGTCTAACCAGAGAGCAATTCAAGCTGACCGGAGTGCAGCCTAGCTAGCTTTCACTACAATTAGCCTGAATAATCATGTTTAAGATCAGCGCCTGAGACTCCCATATAACAAGGACTGGGGTACTCGTCGGAAATTTTGAAAAGAACTCCTAAGAGGTACCAAGATTCTGCCTTGTGAGCGTGGCTTGAAATTTTTTCATCCCTAAGACGTACCAATTCTAAAACGAAACGTCGTCTCCAGTCGTATTTCTTTTTTTTGGCTCAATACCGTAAAAGCTCCGCTGTGGGCCTTTTCAAGCTAAACACCCTAAGAAGTACCAAAACCGTTTTTTTAACCCCTAAAAGGAACGACAAGCACCCTCTTCCTTTCTTTATGGGAGTCCTCCGCCCCCCTCCCACTCCTCTCCTCTTGCCAAGCAAGCATAAAATGCATAGAGTTGTTTGTACTTCAAACATTTAATTCTTTCCATTTAAATCTGTTTGTTTTACAATTTTCAGGGTAGTCAATATTTCAGACATTCTAAAGCATCACCCATTATATTTAGGATATTCATAGTAAGTGGGAGAGGTTGTGTTCTTGCTAAAATAAAATTGGCTCTCTTTCTCTGAATTTTCTGGATCCAACTAGCTAGATTTGATCGTTGACAAAGGAGCATGCATTTTCAATGTAATAGAAATTTTGATCATATAATTCATGTAACAAAACTGTCTTCTCTGCTTGGTGACATTCCTATTCTCTGCAACCTCATTAAGCAGAAAGACTACAATTTAATTATTCATTATATCTTTTATTAGTGAACATGGGGACTCCCTCAAGAAAGAATTCTGTACAGTTTTTGTGAGTATGAATGAAACACATCAGTTAACATCTACTCAGCTCCTAAATCTCTACCGTATCTCTCCAAAAACTATCAAAAGTTAGTATACCCTTGAGTAAAGTTGAAGAGTTAAAATGTATCTAGCTTAAAGATACAGTCAGTGCTCTCACTCCTGCTGGAATGGTTTGCATCATCTCCCAAAGTAAGTATAAACAGGGTGCAAAGAAATAAAACCATTTTTTTGGCCTACCCTCTGGGCAAGAAGTAACTGTAATGTAGTAGCCTAAAAGTCATCCTTAGTAGCCCCCCAAACTTTCACCTGTCACCTAATACTTCTGTAATTTGAATTTCCTCAAAAAGTTTCCCAAGAAACTTGTAGGCCTTGGGCTATCTGACATGACTTTCTTTGCAAACTAATAAGTTCAGAAGCTACAAGTTATTTTCTTGAGTCAAACTTAATCCTGCAACGACTCCTTCATGTACACGTAGAAGGAGTTGCTTTCTTCCCTTGGCTAATAAGCCTTACAGACAATACGTATTAAATAATTAACCTATTTATAGTGAACCTCTAGCTCATTTTCTCATTTCGTTAGACTTCTTAGCTGTTGCAAAGATTTTACAACACATGAAATTACCGTTTTTGTTGGACACCAGCCAACTAAATGCGTGCCAATTTCTGTAATAAAATAGGATACCCACCCCCCATGATGATAGCTGAAAATTTAATGACCCACCTCTTATCAAGGGCTCAAAAACTGATTACCCACCCACTCTCTGCTCCAGCCAACCCCACTCCCCCCCCCCCCCCACACCCCAATATTTTTTGACCGGTCCCTTATCGTTGTAGAATTTAAAAGGTATAAAGGAAAGGCTGTTTTGGTTAAACCTGTTGGCAAGTTAATTTGATACGGGGCAGCAGTGATATCCCGTCTGGGGGGCACAACGCAGCAATTCCTCAGAATTCGTCAGGGACGACCAGGGTCACGACGGAACTAGCAAAAAAGCATTTTTAAGGCACGTTTCTAGTCTTTTCAATCTTGTTGAGTGGTGCTGAATATTCTGCCACTATTCATCTCCATTTGATTGTTAATTATTTCCCTATATAAAGTACTCTATCATTGACCAGGAAAAAAGGGCTGAAATGTCGCTGAAACTTAGAACGCGTTGGAAGTACATGTATGACGTTATAACTAGAATTGTGAGCTCGCCTGGAACCGGTCTCGAGGGATGTAGGAATAAAATGTGGTGTTTCTAGAGTTAGTAGCGTTTATTTTGAAACTACTTTTAACAAAGAATATATTGCGTACCGCGTCTCAATAACTTATACTGTAGCAAAAAATGGTGAAAAAGAGAGGTACTTCTCTTCGAACTGGTACCTTAGTAAGGGTAATGGAAAAATATTGTCCCCCCTGGTCCTGGTCGAGTCTTAAATTAATCCCTGGTCAATTCTTTTTCCTCCCTGGTGTGAAGGGTTGTCTTTCTGGTTAAGGTGTGCTGCCCCGGGGGTCCCCGGATGCTTTCCGCAGAAAAAAATCTACACCCGCTAACATGACGTTGTAGATGTTCCAAATACGTGCTCTGGATGTGAGGAATAACAAAATTTCTTAACACAGAAAAAACGCTTTATGTATGCATGCGCTTCGGTTTATGCTCAGTTTGACCATTCTGGGTTTCGGATGTTAGGCGAGGGTAACATTCAACAAAACGGTAGGACGGGGTTTCCATCCTGGAGAGAATAATCTAACGCACAAAGTCTCCACTTATAATATTAGGGGGATGTCACCAAGTATTGTCTTATTCTGGTTTACTAAATAATTCATTTTACTGAGATTAGATGCGATAACTGTACTCTAGCTATCGAGGAATTTTCTTTTCTGTTCGTTCGGAATTTCGCAGCAACTTTATATCGTTCATTCCATTCTTTTATTTGCTTTATACTATAGCATCAGGACTAACGTAACAATGCAATCGTTTTTTCTGATGTTTATCTTCTTGTTTGGTTTGCCAGTCGCTATCGTGATATTTAAACAATTTTTGCCCCTGAATACTTGATACTGGATTTCTGTGCTCGTTAGAGGGATATACTGGAATGGTGGGTCGGGTCTAAGCGATAAATACAAAGAATCTATTCCGGGAGTGTATGCAATCGAGAGAAGATATTGGGGCCATTCATACGAGGAAAATAAGCCACAGATTAAGTAAGCCGCGGCTTAGATAAGACGCGAATTTACCTTGAACGGTGCATTTTAACCAGTTCACGTCTTACACAAGCCGCGGCTTGTGTAAGACAGCGGTTTTGAGCTCGGCTTAAATAAGCCTTTATCTAAATCCTTTTCACAGACATTTCGAAAACGCAAAGAAGCGCCGCAGTTTGTTAAAAAAAACGCCCACTGCTACGCTATTCACAATCAGAATACTTACACACGTATAAATGGTATGGCGGCCTGTTTGTGGCTTACATAAGACGCGAACTCACACTGCGCAAGCGCGAGTTTTTCCAGCGCTCGCGCGACAGCCCGCGCAATTCCACGGTTGCTATGACAACCAGCTCAAAAAGCGAGGCATCAGTCACGAAGAAACCGTGAATCATATATACGAGCACTACAAGTCTTACATAAGCCGCGCTTGTATAAATGGTCCAGTTCACATATTATCATTCTCGTCCCCAGAGACAGCGCTCCTTTTTGTCAGTTAAGGATCGCGACCTCTGGCCGGACCCGATTTTTTAAGCATGTGCAGAGTTTTCCTTTCGTATTCTCAAAAAATCATATTTGTCAGATTTGACGGAAAGTCCGTGAATCGCGGCCTTCCGGTGTTGGACCAGATATCGCGATTCTTAGTGCTGACCAAAAGAAGCGCGGCCTCTGGGGACAAGAATGATGCCTTATGTAAGGCGCGGCTTGTGTAAACCGCGGCTGTTTTTTTTTCTTCTTCTTCTTTTCTCGTATAAAGGGCGCTCACGGGGTCAGTGTCTAAGACGACCTGCAAATACCTTAGCAGCCCGTGTCAGCTATCACGCATAAAAATCGAGCTAAATCGGGAGTGAACTGTTTTAGTATAAATGTACTAGTCGTTCAAACTTTATCTAAATCCTTTTCACAGGCATTTCAAAAACGCAAAGAAGCGGCGCCAGTTTGTTAAAAAACGCTCCTTGCTGCGCTATTCACAATCAGAATACTTACATAGTGAATAGCATAGCCAATAAGAGAAGGCATTCGTGATAAAACGCTAGTAGATTTATATTACTATCTTTTAGATTTCCTTAATCGTCCCTTTGGCGTATATTTTGGAACTAATCCCTGAAATCTAGCTAGTCATAGTTTATCTCTCGCTTCCTCTCCTCTTCAGTTTCGTTCGTGATAAATAAATGAAAAAAACTGCTAATGAAGATTCGCAAAAACTTTTGCAAGGAATAATCGACTTAATCAACAATACTTCCATTGTCAAATTGAAAGTCAATTAGATGGTTTTTCATCCAACATTGTTTTGAAATATAAGATCCCTTGCTGTAATTCTTGACACTTTCAATGGGTCTTTTTTTCCGAATTCTTAAGGCATCTGCCGGTTTATCCTATATGACATTTCCTGTTGGTACGGCGTAGTGGGCAGTCTTGTAAACAACATTATAGTTCGAAAATGGCCCGGCCGCACTGATTAAATTCTGGTTAAGAAAATTGTTCTTGTAAGGCTCTATGGGCAGGGTTTGGTGGCGAGTCAAATTTCCTTGTTACCGAATAGTCCTTTAAGACTAAGTTTACAATATATAAATATTTCCGGATTAATCAATTTTAGGGTGCGTTCCTTTGGGGTGATCTGGCTCAGGATCAGTGATCCAAGATCACTCGAATCGTAGTTTATCAAAAGAACCGATGAATCCGTGACCAGAGTGGATTCATCGGTTCCTTTGATGTACCATGATCCAAGTGATCTTGGATCACTGATCCTGATTTAGATCACCCCAAAGGAACGCACCTTTAGAGTATTCGGATTCGAAGGCGTTTACACAAGACGATAATTTCGGGAGCATTCATGATGGAATGGTTAACAGGCTGTTTGTTGCCCCAACAACGTTAAACAAAATACCACCAAAAAAGACGGCTAGGGTTAGGCTGAGGATTGCGACAGTCTGAGGTTTGCTTTCCACTCGGTAAGTGTCCTATCGTTCTCCATCGTGTTGTCCCACCAGACATTTATTTTGGTCGTATCCAAAACCGTTGAGGTCTTCGATCGTGCCATCGTCATGGTCATCGTCAAGTGTGGAGAGCGTCAACATTGTTTCCGTCGATAATTTTGGTTTCTAAGTTTGGTTTTTTGGTTTCTATAAAAGTGATTGCCTGGACCTATAACAGAATGAGGCAGCCAGCGACTGCCGTCACTAGGAACCAATGTGATTACGACTGTGACTACATTACTAGATCGGCCATTTTGGTTCTACCGCAAACTCAAAATATCGCACGCGGAAAAAACATCTCGATTCGAGAGAAAAGTGTTTACACGACAAAACTCTCCGGATTCATGCAAATGTTTCGGATTCAAAGTTCCGGCTTCAAAATTTCAGGAGGCTGACCAAACCGGATAGTTTTTATCTTGGATTGGTCCAGTTGTGTGTAAACGGCAAAACAAATCAGATACTAAAACGATTTCCTCTAGTGTAAACCTTGTCTTAAAGAACCTCTTTAATATGGCCACCCCATTAATACGGCCAGATTTTTGGGGCCCGTTGGTAGCCGGATTAACAGGGTTCCACCGTAACTGTGTTTCTCACTCCAGGGATTACGTAAGATAATTACAGGCGAAATTCTTCATTCTACCTTTTTCCTGTTACTTGCCTCTTGTTATAAGGCTGTTTACCCTAACGGAAGTGAAGCGATCAGTCAAAACCCGGAAGTAAAACGATCCACATTAATTTCGGTCAGTTACGTGATAATGCCATGACAACAAGATCGTATTACAAAACCCACAGGCCCAAGGCTTCGGGCAAAATAGTAGGGACTTTAAGCAAAGACAACGCGGACGGCGACGGGAACGCCACAAGATCAGGGAAAAGCCAAAAGGTCCACTGCGCATGACTGGCGGGAAACAAGTTGACGTTCTGCGTTCGGGCCCGACGTGAGTGAAGCTCATTTCGCGTTGTCTGAAAACGTGAGTTTTGCTTTCGTCTCCTCTGCTGTGTCAACGCTAAATAACCCGTGTTACTAATTTCGAGGAACTTTAATGCTTGTTTTCTCTTGTTATGTGAGATATTTCATTTTAAAGAAACGTCGAGAAATCTGAAGCGAACTCAAGCCAGTCGGCGAACATGTGAGTACCGTGAAATATCTTTTTGAACGCTAATATAAATAAAGACAATTTACACGAATTTCAATCGAAATTTTTCCTTTCGAGAAGTACTCAAATGTCAAATGGTTCATCATGGTGAAATTCTAACACATTTAAAAGGGTAGACACCATTAAAACTTACGTAGCTGTTTCGATTTTCAGTCGTAAGATCAGTGGTTTACTTAGATCTTTATCAGTCGGCACACTGATTTGTTGCGCCAGTCTGATTAAACATCTGCTGATAATAAGTTCGTTTACTTCATTGTACAACTCAGCGAGAAGGGGCAAGTTGCGTTTGTGGAAGCGAAATTCGGACCGGCACTCGTCGTCTTCAAACCATCGAAGTTAAAATCAGGAAAGGAATCATAAGGTTGGTCGAGATCATTCGACCGGTTTAAATCGTACAAGCGTAGAAGTTCGTGGTCGTTTAACACACCTTCATCGTGGATTATCAAGAGTTGATTGCGAACTTCTTTCAATGAAGTGATCCTAATTCATCCTGATAAACAGAGGACGAATATCGATGATGTCAATAAGCTTGACAGTGCGGAAACTGCGGTTTCCGACGGTGCTGCTTAATGTTTGTGAATTCTCGACACAACGGCGTTGTCTCCCCAGCCCTCTCACGGGTTTCGGCGTTCCCGTCGCCGTCCGCGTCCCCGCTGCTTAAAGTCCCTAGTGACTGACACTTCACATGACGCTTGTGTAAATATCCTATTTCGTCAGTGTACAGTGGAATTCGACTGCAAAAGCTAAGTGAGAGTTCGTAATTTCAGAAAATGCAGTTAAAACAATCATTTTGAATCCATTTATACTAGTCGTTCCATGTCGACTCCAAGAGAACGTTGTATATGACACTGGTTCATCCAGCAGGAATGACCCAACATTATTCCAAAAAAATGAGAAAACGCGATTGTCCAACTGCGAAATAACTCGATGCTAGAAAGAACTAGACGCTCTAAGAGCGTTTAATCGGGCTTCGTACCACAGTATCAAATCGTACTTTACGAAAACGCGTATTGGACACAATAAAACCAAATTAAAGAATCAGGATATTTTAGCACAAGTGTTCCGCTTAGATGTTTACTATTCAAGTTGCTTCGTTGAGTATCCTCCTCATCCTATCGCAAGTTGTGAGTTTAAACCATTTTGGTTCAAGAATGAAGCACAGCTGTCTACGCATTGATGGAGAAGTTGTTTGCAAAGAATTTTCGAGGTCTTTTTACAACTTAAGGCGATTACTTTGTACATGCTAGCAGAAATTGTACGCGGTTTGTTTACTGGTCGTGGCGATCCGAGTAAATTGTGTAGCTAAACATCTTCGCCGTGTTGCGACCTTAAACCCTTTTCAAGAGTCATATCTCCTTTGGAGAGCGAATAATCCCTTTCGAGAGAGCCAAAACGAATCATGATAAACTCCGTCGCGAAAACAACAGTCCTGTAACTAGGCTCAAATTGCATTGCACATAATTTGCATAAACTTTCAAGTTGTGTATTTTGCGGATAACTTCCAAGAATTTGCGACGCAGTTTATAAAGAAATATTCAAGCTACATATCTTTATTGAATCAAGGCAGGGGTATCTTTAAAAAGGACTCTCATTTATGAGGGAAGATGCGGCATTCTGTTTTGCTATTCATTTTGGTTTCATGCTCGTCTAGTTCATGTCACGCAACATGATTTTCTTTTGCAGTCAGACATAGTTTTCTAAAAGAATTGGCGATTGCTACGACTGCTAAATATATTTGAACTACTAGTGAAATAACTGGCTAAACTACCGTCAATGCAGATTTTCCTTAGGACTTGGCAAGAACATTGTTGTCCCTCAATAATCCCGCACAATTCTCGGCACAATCGAAGGTTTAATTCTCCCGTACAATGTACCTCCAAATTCACACGTTATTTTTTTCTCCTGTACCCTACTTGACTAACTTGTACCCAACTAACTTGGAGGTAAGATATTTAATTCAAGTTACCGAAAGTCTTATCTTTACAACTTTGGAGATCGACATATTTTGCGCGGTACAAGAAACAAGTCGCATGTTTCTAATGAGCTACGAGTCCAAAAACGTTTTCGTATTGAGCTCGTTTTATTGCAATATGATTTGTTTTACTGCAATGTTCTAAATAGTAACAGCAGTAGCCACATACCGTCATTGACAACCTATTTTTTGCCAGTGTTTTCTTAGATTGAACTCATACCGCAATCGGCTCAGTTGTTATCTCACGAGAACGTTTCCAGCTTGAATTTTGCTTACCTAGCTGGCTTTCAACCAATATAATTTTTGGACCCACCCTTTCTGAAAACGATCGACATCTTTGTATGTGAGATGAACGTATAAGGCGCGATTCTTGCCAAAACTTTCCTCGCAAAACGCCGCATTCTGTCACAAAGAGCGAGCAATGTCGAGTTTCTCGTCCACAGTTTGCACGGTCTACGCATGGAACGCCTGGGACCATGACCCCCCTTTTGCCACCAAAACGATTGCATTTTAAGACTCGGGCTTTCCTACGGAAGCCCGAATAACAAGTGCAGAGCAATCACAGCCTTACTAATATGAGGAGTATGAAGCTATTCGTGGTTCAATTTGGGAAATAATTCAATTGTTACGTTCGGACCAGATTTATGTACCCATTTAACTTCATACTCCAGGTCAGAATCAAACTCCAATTTCTATCTCGTTAATGGGAAGCTTGATTCCGGCAGCAATTTGTGAAATTTCCCTGGTGGGCTCTTGGGACGGAAATGCCGTATAGCTCTAAAGCCGAGACCCTTGAAATGGGACATTTCTCATCACGTGAAGGGCAAATGTTTCCCATTAATCCTCAAGAAAATCTCTGTTCTCCTAGTTTATCTTGGTACGTGATCGTAGGTGCTATTTGACTGGCAACTTAAAACTGGAAAAAAATGACTGAAAACTGACATTTGCAGCCCACCCCCAAAATCTTGGACGAGTTTTTAAGGAAAATGTACAATTCCGTGAACAAGCGAAATGAAACTGTTTTAATTTTCTGTCCAAGGGTTTCAGTGAGCAAATTGCAGGCAAGATTCTTCATTCCGCTGTTTTCTTGTTACTTGCCTTTTGTTACAAGCCTAAGCGTTAGCGGAACTGAACGATCAGTGAAAACCAGGAAGCAATATGATGGTCGTTAGCTTGGGTCAGATATGTGCCGATGCCATGACAACAACGTAAACTTAGAAAAAAAAAAGGAGTCCAAATGTTTCTGGCAAATTAGTATCACTGAAACTTTAGATGACGGCTGTGTGGATATCTTAGTTCGTCCTGTGCAGTTTTACTTCCTTGTCGATCGCATGATGCCGGATGAAAACATAGGCACGCAAGGCGTGCAAGAGTTATTTTTTTTGTGCGAAGTGTCGGAGATAGGAGCATTCATGGAGCTGTTTACAATAACGATTTGGTTAATTTGACAAGTTTATTTGGTTGTAATGTACAGCAAGAAACAGACTGGGAATTTATGATGTACATGCGATGTTACATCGGTCATGGTAAGATAGCTGAATAGTAAGCCATAAAATGTTTGACTGAACAAACTTAAGTAATCTGACACGTCTCCAGATTGATGTAGATACCATCTTATTTTCTAACAGGCAATTTGATTCGTTCTTTGATACAACCCGCACTGTGATTGGTGTGACACGCGCACATGCATAACTCCCTCACTCACCGATCACATAACCCCTCCAACCCCCAAGAGGAATTTTTGCTCAAAAATACTCAAGTTAAGAGACCTTTTCGCATTTTGTACGAGTCCTAAGTTTACCCTTTTTGCACAACACAACACAACAACACTACCTTACCAAAAATAGAAAGAAAGAGAAAAAAAAAACCTCTCTGACACATTGAAAGTCTGATTTAATTAAATTGCACTTTAACTTGGTGCCACGCGGTCTTCAAAGAACATTTGAGCAGTTTTGATAATTTTTACCTTTAAAAATATCGGACTGAAAAGAATGTCATAAAATACCCATTAAATAAAAATAAACTGCTACTGCAGAGACCTACAAACTGTCAGAAAATGAAAGCTTTTTTCTGTTAAATATCCTGTAAACAATAGCCGATAACTTGTCAGCTATAATTGAATTTACTCCCAGATAAAAAATACAAAAGTGTTCAGTTACCATTTGTAACTAAAGATAGCAAACATCTCGTGGAAAAGAGTGGTGACGATTCGTCAGCTCTAATTGAATTTACTCCCTTGTGAAAACAACTAAAACTAAAAAATAAAAATATCTCGTTATATTTGCATGCAACAAGAACAAAACAATCGTTACCTGCACTTACTAATGTAAACGTTAGAACTGTTTCAAATCTAAATAGTCTCGTCTCCTCTAAAACATGTCCTAAGAACTAGAAGCGACGATTCGTGACCTCTAATAGAATTTACTCCTTGTGAAAAACAAAAGTATCAAGTTACCTTTGTAACTAAAACTAAAAATATCTCATTGCATTTGCATACTACTAACGCACGAACTGTTTCAAACCTCAAGGCTCATCTTGTTCGTAACTTAAATCCTCAGCCTAACCCACAGAAAATGTCGAAGTAAGCCCAACATATGAATACTTCCTCCTCTTTTATAGAAGAATAAATATGGCCGTTCTAAACTGTGTCGGGATCAAATCTTCTCACATACCATTTACCTTTACAAAAAGAAATTTGATTGGCTGTTTATAGTAGATCCAATCTGATTGGTGTGACATACATACATCTCTCACTCACTCATCCATTGACCAGTCCATAACATACCCGACGCGCCGACTAAGAGGTATTTTTTTTACAAAAAATAGCTCAAAAATGCTTTTCCGGCTAAACTGAACTGCCAAATCAAACCAGGTTAATACTGCGCTTCCTTCATTCCTTAGGACTAGGTTGGTTCGAACTCGTGCCCTTGTAACTGTGATTTTCAGGGAGATGACTGACCTGATTATCTGAGATAATTTCGAAATTATTTGAATTTATTTTAGATAACTTGGCTGACAGGGTGAATCAGTGCTCTTCCTTTGGGAAAAAATTGCTGCAGTGAAATATCTCTTAAAGGTTAGTGCCATTGTTTTTCACAACTAATGCTTGATTTACTAATTTGTTTCAATAACTCAGCCTCGGCTCGTCTTTGTTTCGGTTGCGAACAGTGTCTGTCTATTTTTCTCATCTTTTAGAATACAGTCACTCAGTCACCCTAGTGACAGTCAGAAATCTACTCAATTCGTGCTTAATCAGTTAACTTGATCGACAGAACGCCATGTGTGTTGAACTTTCCAATTGAAAAGGGCTGTTAAGTTCACAATCTTAGCTGTGTTTACACGGTCGATTGGTACAATTTTCCCCGAGGTTTAACAGAAGGGGAATTTTTCGGAAGGGATTAAATTTTACGGTAATCACCATTAGATCATATTTGACGCCTTTAAATATAGGTAAATTTTTAATTTATTACAAGCGATTATAAGTGTTTCAGTTTCTGATCAAGCAAAAAAACTTACAGTTCTGAATATTAGTTCGGAATTGCATATCAAGATTAGCTGTCATAAGGAATTTAAACACGATGCATTTTTAAACACTTTTCGTGCGAAGCGGGTTTAAAAACTCAAAATTATACAATGAATGTATGAATCATGAGCGCGCTTGCCACCCAGAAATTTTTCAATTTTGAAAACTAATTTTTTTTCCAATATCACACCCAAGGAGCAACAAATATAACCAGTTACTAAGTTTCACAAGCTCTTGTAATGCTTGGAGTCAATTCATGTCCAAGTATGATGCCAGTCGTATCTTAATGAACAAGAATGTAAACAACGACGTCAGCAAAGATTGCTCTATTGAGTATCCAACCTCTGCTAGAAGACGGGCACTGAAGGCTGTGCTTGAAGAGAAGTGCCGATGAAGAGAAACATTTGTGAAAACATATAATCTGTTGTTCTATAACTGTGCCAAAATATGGAAAGGCCAGCTTCTTAGTTTCCTCGTAAATGTATGGAGCCCATTATTTTTGCCCATGCAGTACTTGGATGTTGTAATAACTTAGCCCTTGGCTCGTCTTTCACAGTGTTTGTCTATTTTTCTCATCGTTTACAATACGATTAGTGGACCATCGAGCCATAAGACTATAATTAATCAATGTTTGACGTGACCTTTCGACGAGAAATATAGCCATGAAAATTCTGTTGCTTTGACAGGAGATGGAAATATCGTCTAGCAATATCGTTTTGATCGATCCGTAGATATATTTCATTTAATAAATCTGAAAATCAATAGTTAAGGAGGAAGTCGGGGATCATCCCTGTTGTATCCGGTTTTTTGTGCGGGTTCTCTCGCGAGTTCGAACTGGAAGAAGGAGAACCGCTAGTAAACACCTGGGAGAATATTATAATATTAGCAACAATTCAATCGACCGGCTAATCAGTCACTGGAACTGCCCAACCTTTCATTTGAAGACAATGCTTTAGTAAAACAAATTTGCATGTTACTGTTGCGTAAACCGCAAATATGTCTTACTTCTCTTCCACGAAAATAAATATCAATACTACAGGAACTAATTGTGAGACTAAGATTAAAAACCTTTTCTCGCGATAACAATATACATGATAAAAGAGCGCGAAATAAGATGCGAGCACGATCATGACAGGAAGAAGCTAACCTCTTTAACATCCAGTCAGCACTGAGCCTTAGTGGGATAAAAGGTCGAAAGAAAATTTGCCGGAAGCTTGATTCCGTTTGATTGGCTGTGGTTAGCGACAGAGCTGGGGTTCATTCTTTCGAAAGTCAAAATTCTTCTCATTTCCCTAGTCTAAGATATTTGAAAATCAGTCAGATCAGCACATGCGGTACAACTAAGGGTACTCTTGACTAGAAACTTTACGGCTTCCTGCCAGACCATCACGGTCAATTCATTTCAGTGACGTAACCGACACGAACGGTCAATTATTTGCTCAGACCACGTGAATCCGAAACCGTTTGACCGCGGGGAAATATCGAGGCCTAAGAACTAGGCAATATCCGCGCATCAATTTAAGGCTGTCCACAAGCTGCTAGGCAAGTTTTGGCAATTTCCCATATTTCGAGCAATTTTTCTCTCCACGAGCAACTTCTTGCCATTTGAGATTTTCTCCTGAAGGTCAATGAACATGTTCCGAACGAAGAAAGATTTTCAAAGCTTGAGACAGACATTCGATTGAGAAATGTTCGACTTAAGGTGGCCGAACACAGTTTTCGCGCGCGCTTTTGCTGATGCAATTCAGCGCGCGCACAAGGATTGCAAAAAACAAACATGCCGTCAATAGAGCGATCATTTTTTTTACTCAACCCCGCGCTATCTGTGCTATTTTTCTCTATAATTGAATGCTGTGTATTGATGGCTTTAGTCTTTTATGACGAATATATGTTAGAAAAGGTAAAGATGCAATGAACTCAGCAATTCTCAGCTTTTTCTTTGTTACCGAAAGAACCCAGTTAAATGCAGCGCATGCGTAGTAAGTCAAAAAACTGCGATAGCTGGTTTTCACATGACGTCACTAAAATTCGAACTACAAAGCTATTGATCTTCCTGAGATTTTCCTTAAATGATGTATAAGAGCAGCTGAAAACTAATATTCATACAAATTTTCGCTCCGAATGGGTTCTTGGTTTTGTGATAAACTACGCTTGAATTTCTAAGCTTTTGCGTGACGCGGTATTTACATGACGGCCTATTTTAATGTTTTAGAGCTCCTCGAGGGATAAATTTACGCTTTTGTAGCAAAACTCTGTGACAGATGTTTCTGTTAGTTTCCGGCCGCCATGTTGGTACCCATACGGATGGACACCAGCATGGCGTCTCCATACAAATCTCTATAAATTTGGGTAAAAAATTTCTCCGCATATCTCGCTTAAGAAAAATTGCTGCGACCAGAATTTTGGCGAGATTCTGGACTTTATCTATTGACCGGTTTTGATTTTTATTTTGATCTATTTTGAATTGGGTGACACTGAAAACCAGCAATTGGATTAAAATTTGCACTCTTGGAAATACGCCTATTTCTCGAGAACCACTCATTAGAATTTCACGAAATTTGGCACCAAAATACTTTAGGAAATAAGTAACTGGAGTATTGAAAATAGTTGAACTTTAACAAAGGAAACTCTAGATATTCCAGTAAACTTCAACAAGGGATAATGAAAGACCTCTCTGTTAAATTATTAGCAAAATGGTGTTAACTTGTGAGAATCGTTACAAGCTTGTTGCATGCAAATTATATAGAAGATCTAATGACTAGATTTTCTACAAATAAACAAAAGAGATTTTAAAGGCCTGTTTATTTTTATTCGTGTTGCCATGGCAACGGCACATACGTCAGCTTAACCATCAAAAAACCAAAGTTTGTGTTGTTAACTTGCTTGCTACCATTTTTGGTGACCGAGAGATCAAGGGTTTTAGAGAAAAAGGTAAATGAAACACAGGTATCAAAAACTGTGTTCAGCCACCTTAATATTGACTTTTGGCTTATTTAGCAAGAAACATTACAATATTACTAATCGACAGGGTAAAGATTGCATTGCTCTTTCAAGTTTATGCAATAAATGCTTATAAACACAAAATGCTTATAAAGCTCACATTCATGTTCTAGCTAAACAGCAGATACCAAAAGGAAGCTAAAAAGAAGCAGCCTCGTCAATTTCTTGAGCAACTTTTTGACGACTTTCGAGCAAACTCTCCAGGAGGGTCGAGCAAGTTGCCGGGCAACGTGACCACGAGACTTAGCCATTGTACGTCTCACAAAACACGGCAGACACTCCAAGCAAGTTCAGTCATAACCAGAAATCGGTGACATTTGAACCCGCGAATGTAAAATCCAGCGGTATCTGTAACCTTGCAGCGAAGAAATCGAACGCCAAATGTACAAAGAAAATTTATGAAGAATGAGATATTTAATGGAATATTTCTTGAAGAATTAGCAAATGTAAAAATGTACATGCCAGACACGATAGACTGGTCTATCACAAAACACATCGTGCACAAATGAAAGAGGAGACTTACAATTTTATGTTTCCTTTCGAAGGTTTTCTGCGAGATGTTTTCACTCGAAAAATTACAAGGCGTAGAGGGAGAATTATCGACAGAATCAAAACTCGTAGTTTATAACCAACGATAATCGTCAAACCGAATGCGATCGTAAAAATGTGTATACAGGAATGAAAAATATGTATGTTAAAATAACTCAACTTGGGTCTCACAGCTCCATACGACTAATTTCGATGTTTCCTTTTTACTTTTGAAAACCACGAAGAAAATGCCTTCGGTGAACATCGCATGGCAATCCACGGTAAAATCCCAAAATTCGCTATCTTTGAACTACGATATTTCGGCCGTCTATGCTCTAATTTTGCGGCGTCGACAAAACCTGGATCGGACCGGATCGGATCACGGATCGGATCACGGATCGGATCACGGATCGGATCACGGATCGGATCACAGAAAAAAAACAACAAAGTTTTAAAGAAAAAAAAACTCAAAAACAAAAATCAAACCGTTTATAAGATAATAATAAATAAAAAATAAAAGTGGAAAACTAAAATATGTTAAATGAAAATAAGAATTCCGAATTTGACGCAATGACATGTTAATTACAGAGAATGACTAGAGGTCATTTAAAAAGCCACATAAGCGCCTAATTTACGACGAATTTAAATTGTAATGAACAGGCAGATGTAGGTATATTTGAAAGTTAGTTGGCTCGAAGCTTGCGTGAACCTCCCATTCTCGTTTTTGAAATTGTTATCAGTGGCTAATTCTCGGCTACATTTTCGTGTCAGATGTGAGCGTTACAGCTGGCGTTACAGTTAATGAGAAAACTTACGTACGAAAGCTTAAGGACATGACTTGCTTTGAAGGAGCTACGTCACGATTTGCACATCTTGAAAAAACTAGCCTAGTTTTTCAAGTTCGTCATTTGCAATCCCCGTTAATCTTTACCATCCTTAACGATCCTCGTTCCGTTTTGATTTGTTCTTGCCTCCTAAGTGTTTTCTATCCTAGAACACGATCATTTTAAGGTTTTATTCTATTTAAAGGCAACTCTTTATGACCCTAAAAATAACTCTAAAAATCGTGACGTAACTCCTAAAATGTTGTTTATTCTCGGGTTGCGTTATCGTTCACACTATCGATGTTATTCCCATATTTTTTTTTAAAACAGCTATATTTCCTTGAAATACAAATGGGTTGTTTCGTTTTATTTCAGTGCGAAATATCGTATTCCAAACTCACATCTTGTAAAAGTATAGACTTGTCTCAAAAACGGAAATTGTTTGAAATCATCAGGTGTTTAATTTTTTAGTGTTCTTAGTTTTTGTGTTTCTATTCATACGTTCGTCCTATTATTACCATACTGACTCGTTTTATGACAGTTTACCTTTGATGCAAGTGAATACACGAAATATCATTTATCTGAACTGCGGAGAAAGATATGAAGACATGAATGATCATCGCAATCAAAACCCAACAGCCTGAAAAAAATTCATCTGTGACCAGCACCCAGTTGGCTTGATGTTATAAAAGAATAAAGGAATATCACACCTGAATTAAATAAAATGTTCTGCTCACAGTAGTCACTCTAGTGCAATTTGCTCAACAAAATATTGAATTTTTTTCCTTGATCCGATCCGTGATCCGATCCGTGATCCGGTCCGGTCCGATCCAGATTTTGTCGACGCCGCTAATTTTGCTCCAAAAGACATCACTTGAAAAATATTTTTCTCTACTTTTACGTCAATACGATATTTGAGATCAGTGGTTTAACCACTAAATACAAATTTACTTTGTGTATGCTTCACTTTTCCTTCTCATCGGACGTATATGAGCCCGTAGTCATTGTTTTTTCCCAACGGTTTTTACCCTTTTGTTCTGCGGGAATTTTGATTTTTTTCGAGGGAAATTGTTCCTTCTCTTTGTGTATTGCCATGTCTGAAAATTATACGTGGCGAGAAGAGTTGAAAGCGAATTTTCAACTAAACATTTTGGAAAATACGTCGTCCATGCACTATATTTCTAAACAGAGAGCCGGAACGTACCTAGGTTCAAAAATACCGCACAAGGCATTGTTGAGATGGAGAAAGCTAAAGCAAGTAATAGTGAACATTTCTTACCTGGAGCTCTTGCAAGTGACTGTATCAAATTTACTTTCGACCGCCGAATGCTTTCTTTTCGCGACGGCCATTTTGTTTATTTTTTAACAAATTGCCGCTGTTAAATCCGCGGGCTCAAATGTCTCGAATTTCTGGCGATGTAGAACACATTTTTTATCGCCATTTAATTGGTTTTTAGTTCACTGCTTTCTCCTCTACATATCCTCTGTAGATCCTTTCCATATAGTAGAGGTCGAAAGAGGACCTAAAACCACCTAAACGGCGAGTTCGTAATACGGCTAAAAAAAAGAGGACTACGGGTAGTTGAGGATTGAGACAGTCTGAAGTTTTCTTTCCACTCGCTGACCATACTACTGTTGCCCATCACGTTTTCCCACCAGGCATTTATTCTGGTCTTGTTCAGAATCCTCCGGGTCTTCGATCGTGCCATTGTCGTCGTCCCCGATAAAGTGTGGAGAAAGTCGATATTGTTTGCGTCGATAATTTAGGTTTCTAAGGAATATGGCATTACCTATTGTAAAATTGACTGCATGGACCTGTAACAGAATGAGGCAACCAGCGACCACCATCAATAGTCATCAATGTGAACATTACTAGATCCGCCATTTTGGTTCTAGCGCAAACTCAAAATATAGCAGGCGGAAAACTATCCGACTTCGAGAGAAAATCGTTTACAAGACAAAACCCTCCGGATTCAAAAGGTTTACGATTTAAAGCTCCCACTTTAAATTCAGGATTCTAAATCTCCGGAAACATGACCAAACCGGGTAAATGTTATCACGGATTCGTCCAATTGTGTGTGAACGGCAAAATCAATCAGATACTAAAACTTTCCAGATTCCTCAAGAATCCGGAAGAATCTCCTGTAGAGTAAACCTACAACCTTGGTCACAAGGGTTGGAAAAAAATCATTCTACACACATTTTTCCCCTCCCCACCCCTGAGCAATGTTGACAAAACACTTTCATCTAACACAAGTTTGCATTTTACCATTTTCCAACATTGAATGGGGGAATGGAGTTTTTGGAACTCGTTCTGTAGGTATTACGATTATGATTTCATTATTTTGGCATTTTCCAAAACAATTTGTCCATGATTATAGTCTTAACGAACCCCTTTAACACGGCCACCCGTTAATACGGCCAGATTTTTGTGACCCGTTGTTGGCCAGATTAGAGAGTTTTAACAAACCACGACGGCGACAGCAACGAGAACGTCGCCAAACAAAACGTTTAATGTGCAGGAAAATGGTTCTGCACGTGCGTTTTGAATCTTTGTGCATTTCTTTGCCGTCCTCTGCAAAACAACAACGTGAAATGACAAAGTCGTAGGTATTTTGAAAAACGTTTACCGCGATGGCTAATTTTTCGTGTCTTCCTTTGGAACTGAACGCTGTCATTACATATTTAGCCTGAGTAGGTTTTTAGACCGATAGGCGTACTGAATAAATCTACACAGTTGCGACACTCGAAGAAGAAATATAAATCCACTTTCTACAAGGCGTCGTCCTCGACGTCGCCTTCGTCACTACTAAAACTCCCTATTAACGGGGTTCCACTGCAACTGTATTTATAATCACTCCAATGAAATTCTTCATTCCACCTTTTTCTTGTTACGTGCCTCTTGTATAAGGCTGTTAGCGCTAGCGGAAGTGAAGCGACCAGTCAAAACCCGGAAGTAAAACGATCGACACTACAGTTGAAACAATCATTTTGAACCATTTATATAAGTCGTTCCATGTCAACTCAAGCTTTCAAGAGAAAGTTTTATATGACACTGGTTTATCCAGCAGGAATGGCCCAACATTATCCCAAAATGAGAAAACGTGATTGTCGTGCGAAATAGTTCGATGCTAAAAGAACAAAGGCAGCGCAATCAAAGCCTTAATAATATAACCAGTGTGAAGCTATTCCTGGTTTAATTTGGGAAATAATTCAATTGTCACATTCGAACCGGATTGAAGTACTCAGGTAACTTCATATCCCAGGCCAGAATTAAACTCCAATTTCTATCCAGTGAATGGGAAGCTTGATTCCGGCATCATTTTGTGAAATTTTCCTTGTGGGCTCTGGGGACGGAAATGCGGTATAGCGCTAAAACCGGTACTTCTGAAAAAGTACATTTCTCACAACTTGGAGGGCAAATGCTTACCATTAATTCCCAAAAAAAAAAATTCTGTTCTTCTAGTTTATCGTGTTACGCGATGGTAGGTGCTATTTAACTGGCAACTGACAGCTGGAAAAAAATGACTGAAAACTGACATTTGCACCCACCCCCCACCAAATCTTGGACGAGTTTTTAAGGAAAATATACAATTCTGTGAACAAAGAAAATGAAGCTGTTTTAATCTCAGTTCACTCCAAGGGATTCAGTGAGCAAATTGCAGGCAAGATTCTTCATTCCGCTGTTTTCTTGTTACTTCCCTTTTGCTACACGCCTAAGCGTTAGCGGAACTGAACGATCAGTGAAAACCAGGAAGCAAAATGATGGTCGTTAACTTGGGTCAGATACGTGCTCATGCCATGACAACAACGTAATGTTACAAAAAAAAAAAGCAGTCCAAATGTTTCTGGCAAAATAATATCACTGAAACTTCGGATGACGCCTGAATGGTTTCCTTAGTTCGTCCGGTGCACAGTTATACTTCCTTGTCGCATGAAGCCGGATGAACAAATGCTTTTCCGGCTAAACTGAACTGCCAAATCAAACTAGGTTTACTGCGTTTCCTTCATTAGGACTAGGATGTGCCTGACATCTTGGCGCGAACTCGTGGCCCCTTAACTGTGATTTTCAGGGAGATAACTGACCTGATTATCTGAGATAATTTGGAAATTATTTGAACTAAGATAACTTGGCTGATAGGGTGAATCAGTGCTCTTCCTTTGTGAAAGATTGCTGTAGTGAAATATTTCTTAAAGGTTAGTGACATTGTTTTTCACAACTAATGCTTGATTTACTAATTTCCTTCAATAACTCAGCCTCGGCTCGTCTTTGTTTCGGTTGCGAACAATGTCTGTCTATTTTTCTCATCTTTTAGAATACAGTCAATCAGTCACTCTAGTGACAGTCAGAAAACTACTCAATTCGAGTTTAATCAGTTGCCGTAATCGACAAAACACCACGTGTGTTGAACATTCCATTCGAAAAGGGCTGTTAAGTTTACAATCTTAGTAATCTTTACACAGTTGATTGGCACAATTTTTCCCGAGGTTTAACAGAAGCGGAATCTTTCGGAAGGGGATTGAATCTTTACGGTAATCAGCGTTAGATTTGACGCCCTCAAAAATAGGGGAATTTTTTATTACTAGCCATCATAAGCGATTCAGTTACTGATCAAGCGAAAAAAAACTTACAGTTCTGAATATTGAAATTGCATATCAAGATTAACTGTCCCAAGGAATTTAAACACGATGCATTCAATACTTTTCGTGCGACAAGGGTTTAAAAACTCAAAATTATACTATGAATGTATGAGTCCGCAAGCGCGTTTAATTTGCCACCCAGAAATATTTCACTTTTGAAAGCCAATTTCTTCTCCAATATCACACCCAAGGAGCAACAAATATAACCAGTTACTAAGTTTCACAAGCTCTTGTAATGCTTGGAGTCAATTCGTGTCCAAGTATGATGCCAGTCGTATGTTAATGAGCAAGAATGTAAACAACGACGTCAGCAAAGATTGCTCTATTGAGTATCCAACCTCTGCTAGAAGACGGGCACTGAAGGCTGTGCTTGAAGAGAAGTGCCGATGAAGAGGAACATATGTGAAAACATATAATCTGTTGTTGTATAAATGTTGCCAAAATATGGAAAGGCCAGCTTCTTAGTTTCCTCTTAAATGCATGGAGCCCATTATTTTTGCCCATGCAGTACTTGGATGTTGTAATAACTTAGCCCTTGGCTCGTCTTTCACAGTGTTTGTCTGTTTTTCTCATCGTTTACAATACGATTAGTGGACCATCGAGCCATAAGACTATAATTAATCAATGTTTGACGTGACCTTTCGACGAGAAATATAGCCATGAAAATTCTGTTGCTTTGACAGGAGATGGAAATATCGTCTAGCAATATCGTTTTGATCGATCCGTAGATATATTTCATTTAATAAATCTGAAAATCAATAGTTAAGGAGGAAGTCGGGGATCATCCCTGTTGTATCCGGTTTTTTGTGCGGGTTCTCTCGCGAGTTCGAACTGGAAGAAGGAGAACCGCTAGTAAACACCTGGGAGAATATTATAATATTAGCAACAATTCAATCGACCGGCTAATCAGTCACTGGAACTGCCCAACCTTTCATTTGAAGACAATGCTTTAGTAAAACAAATTTGCATGTTACTGTTGCGTAAACCGCAAATATGTCTTACTTCTCTTCCACGAAAATAAATATCAATACTACAGGAACTAATTGTGAGACTAAGATTAAAAACCTTTTCTCACGATAACAGTATACATGGCGAAAGAGTACGAGACAAGATACGAGCACGATCATGCAGGAAGAAGCTAACCTCTTTAACATCCAGTCAGCTTCTGAGCCTTAGTGGGATAAAAGGTCGGAAGAAAATGAGCTGGAAGCTTGATTCCGTTTGATTGGCTGTGGTTAGCGACAGAGCTGGGGTTCATTCTGTAGAAAGTCAAAAACAGTTTCATTTCCCTGGCCTAAGATATTTGAAAATCAGTCAGATCAGGACATGAAGTACAACTAAGGGTACTCTTGACTACAAACTTTACGGCTTCCTGCCAGGCCATCACGGTCAATTCATATCAGTGACGTAACCGTGACGAACGGTCAATTATTCGTTCAGACCACGTGAATCTAAAACCGTTTGACAACGGAGAAATATCGAGACTTAAGAACTAGGCAATATCCGCGCAGCAGTTTCAGTTAAGGTTGTCCCCAGGCTGCTAGGCAAGTTTCAGTGGCAACTTCTCATATTTCGAGCAATTTTCCTCTCCACGAGCAACTTCTTGCAATTTGAGATATCCTCCTGCAGGCCAATGAACATTTTCCGAACGAAGGGGGATTTTCAAAGCTTGACACAGACATTCGATTGAGAAATGTTCGACTTAATATCGACTTGTGCTTTATTTAGCAAGAAACATTACAATACTACTAATCGACAGGGTAAAGACTGTATTACCGTCTCAGGTTTATGCAATGAATGCCTATAAGCACAAAATGCTTATAAAGCTCACATTCATGTTCTAACTAAACAGCAGATACCAAAAAAAAAAGAAACTCCTTAAAAAGAAGCAGCCTCATCGATCTCTTGAGCACCTTTTTGACGACTTTCGAGCAAGCTCTCCAGGAATGTAGAGCAACTTGTCGGGCAACGTGACCACGAGACTTAGCCATTGCACGTTTCACAAAACACGACAGACACTCCAAGCAAGTTCAGTAGCACCCATTTGCTATCGGCATTTAGCTGGTTTTCAGTTTACTGCTTTGTCCTCTACATATCCTCTGTAGATCCTTTCCATATAGTAGAGGACCTAAAACCAGCAAAACGGAGAGTCCCTAATACCGCTAAAAAAAGACGGCTAGGGGTAGCTGAGGGTTGAGACAGTCTGAAGTTTTCTTTCCACTCGCTGACCATACTATTGTTGCCCATCACGTTCTCCCCACTAGGCATTTATTCTGGTCTTATCCAGAATCGTCCGTGTCTTCGATCGTGCCATTGTCGTCGTCTCCGATAAAGTGTGGAGAAAGTCGATATTGTTTGCGTCGATAATTTAGGTTTCTAAGGAATACGGCATTACCTATTGTAAAATTGACTGCATGCATCTGTAACAGAATGAGGCAGCCAGCGACCACCATCAATAGTCATCAATGTGAACATTACTAGATCCGCCATTTTGGTTCTAGCGCAAACTCAAAATATAGCAGGCGGAAAATTATCCGGCTTCGAGAGAAAATCGTTTACAAGACAAAACCCTCCGGATTCAAAAGTTTTACGATTTAAAGCTCCCACTTTAAATTCAGGATTCTAAATCTCCGGAAACATGACCAAACCGGGTAGATGTTATCACGGATTCGTCCAATTGTGTGTGAACGGCAAAATCAATCGGATACTAAAACTTTCCGGATTCCTCAAGAATCCGGAAGAATCTCCTCTAGTGTACGTAAACCTAGTCTTAAAGAATCCCTTTAACACGGCCACCCCGTTAATACGGCCAGATTTTTGTGACCCGTTGTTGGCCAGATTAGAGAGTTTTAACAAACCACGACGACGACGGCAACGAGAACGTCGCCAAACAAAAGGTTTAATGTGTAGGGAAATGGTTCTGCACGTGCGTTTTGAACTGAATCTTTGTGCATTTCTTTGCCGTCCTCTGCAAAACAACAACGTGAAATGACAAAGTCGTAGGTATTTTGGAGAACGTTTACCGCGATGGCTAACTTTTCGTGTCTTCCTTTGGAACTGAACGCTGTCATTACATATTTAGCCTGAGTAGGCTTTTAGACCGATAGGCGTACTGAACAGATCTACACAGCTGCGACACTCGAGGATGAGATATAAATCCACTTTCTACAAGGCGTCGTCCTCGACGTCGCCTTCGTCATTACTAAAACTCCCTATTAACGGGGTTCCACTGCAACCGTATTTATACTCACTCCAAGGGATTACGTAAGACAATTACAGATGAAGTTCTTCATTCCACCATTTTCTAGTTAATTACTTTTTGTTATAAGGCTGTTAGCGCTAGCGGAAGTGAAGCGACCAGTCAAAACCCGGAAGTAAAACGATCGACATTACAGTTGAAACAATCATTTTGAATCTATTTATATAAGTCGTTCCATGTCGACTCCAGCTTTCAAGAGAGAGTTGTTTATGACTTTGGTTCATCCGGCAGGAATGGCCCAACATTATTCCAAAATGAGAAAACGTGATTGTCGTGCGAAATAGTTCGATGCTAAAAGAACAAAGGCAGCGCAATCAAAGCCTTACTAATATTAAAAGTATTAAGCTGTTCCTGGTTTAATTTGGGAAATAATTCAATTGTTACATTCGAACCGGATTGAAGTACTCAGGTAACTTCATATCCCAGGCCAGATTTAAACTCCAGTTTCTATCTAGTGAATGGGAAGCTTGATTCCGGCATCATTTTGTGAAATTTCCTTGTTGGACTCTGAAAACGAAAATGCGGTATAGCCCTAAAATCGAGACCCCTGAAATGGGACATTTCTGACAACTTGGAGGGCAAATGCTTACCATTAATTCCCAAAAATAATATCTGTTCTTCTAGTTTATCGCGTTACGCGATCGTAGGTGCTATTTAACTTGCAACTGACAACTGGGAAAAAAGTGACCGAAACTGACATTTGCGGTCCCCCATCCCAAATCTTGGATGACTTTTTAAGGAAAATATACAATTCTGTGAGCAAACAAAATGGAGCTGTTTTAATCTCAGTTCACTCCAAGGGATTCAGTGAGCAAATTGCAGGCAAGATTCTTCATTCCGTTGTTTTCTTGTTACTTGCCTTTTTGTTACAAGCCTAAACGTTAGCGGAACTGAACGATCAGTAAAAACCAGGAAGCAAAAGGGTGGTCGTTAACTTGGGTCAGATACGTGCTCATGCCATGACAACAACGTAATGTTACAAAAAAATGCAGTCCAAAGGTTTCAGGCAAAATAGTATCACTGAAACTTCGGATGACGCCTGGGTGGTTTCCTTAGTTCGTCCGGTACACAGTTATACTTCCTTGTCGCATGAAGGCGGATGAACAAATGCTTTTCCGGCTAAACTGAACTGCCAAATCAAACCAGGTTAACACTGCGCTTCCTTCATTCCTTAAGACTAGGACGTACATGACATCTTGGCGCGAACTCGTGCCCTTGTAACTGTGATTTTCAGGGAGATAACTGACGTGGTTATTTGAGATAATTTGGAAATTATTTGAACTTATTTTAGATAACTTGGCTGACAGGGTGAATCAGTGCTCTTCCTTTGGGAAAAAATTGCTGCAGTGAAATATCTCTTAAAGGTTAGTGCCATTGTTTTTCACAACTAATGCTTGCTTTGCTAATTTGTTTCAATAACTCAGCCTCGGCTCGTCTTTGTTTCGGTTGCGAACAGTGTCTGTCTATTTTTCTCGTCTTTTAGAATACAGTCACTCAGTCACCCTAGTGACAGTCAGAAATCTACTCAAATCGTGTTTAATCAGTTACCGTGATCGGCAGAACGCCACTTGTGTTGAACTTTCCAATCGAAAAAGGCTGTTAAGTTCACAATCTTAGTTGTGTTTACACAATTGATTGGTGCAATTTTTCCCGAGGTTTAACAGAAGGGGAATGAATGTTTCGGAAGGGGATCAGATTTTACGGTAATCACTGTTAGATTTGACGCCTTCAAGTATAGGTGAACTTTCGGCTACAAGCGATTATAAGCGATTCAGTTTCTGATCAAGCGAAAAAAAACTTACAGTTCTGAATATTGAAATGCCATTTCAAGATTAGCTGTCATAAGAAGCGCTTTTGTCACCCAAAAATTTTTCATTTTTGAAAACTAATTTCTACTCCAATATCACACCCAAGGAGCAGCAAATTTCACCAGTTACTAAGTTTCACAAGCTCTTGTAATGCTTGGAGTCAATTCGTGTCCTGGTATAATGCCAGTCGTATGTTAATGAACAAGAATGTAAACAACGACGTCAGCAAAGATTGCTCCATTGAGTATCAACCCTCTGCTAAAAGACGGGCACTGAAGGCTGTGCTTGAAGAGAAGT
The DNA here is from genome assembly GCF_964199315.1 of Orbicella franksi. Lineage (NCBI taxonomy): Eukaryota > Metazoa > Cnidaria > Anthozoa > Scleractinia > Merulinidae > Orbicella > Orbicella franksi. Next base: position 23,801,022 of record NC_138149.1, on the reverse strand, counting down.
GACGATGAAGAGGAACATATGTCGAAACATATAATCTGTTAGTGTATAAATAGGCCAAGTTATGGAAGGGCTAGCTTCTTAGTTTCCTCTTAAATGTGTGGAGTCCATTATTTTGGCCATGCAGTACTCGGCCCTTAGCTCGTCTTTGACAGTGTGTCTATTTTTCTCGTCGTTTACAATACAATTTAGTGGACCATCGAGTCATAAGACTATGATAAATCAATGTTTGACGTGACCTTTCGATGAGAAACATATCCATGACAATTCTGTTGCTTTGACAGGAGATGGAAATATCGTCTAGCAATATCGCTTTGATCGGTCCGTAGATTTATTTCATTTCAATAAATCTGAAAATCAATAGTTAGAGAGGAAGTCGTGCATCATCCCTGTTGTATCCGGTTTTTCATGCGGGTTCTCCCTCGAAGTTCGAATTGGAAGAAGGAAAACCAGTAGAAAAACCGTACCCTAGAAGAAGATCATAATATTAGCAACAATTCAATCGACCGGCTAATCAGTCACTGGAACTGTCCAATCTGTCATTTGAAGACAATGCTTTAGTAAAACAAATTTGCATGTTACTGTTGCGTAAACCGCAAATATGTCTCACTTCTCTATTACGAAAATAAATATCAATACTACAGGAATTAATTGTAAAAACAAGATTAAAAACCTTTTTCTAGCGATAACAGTGTACATGATAAAAGAGTGCGAGACAAGATACGAGCACGATCATGCAAAGGGCCGAGAGAAAATGCGTTGGAAGCTTGATTTCGTTTCATTGGCTGTGGTTAGTGACAGAGTAGGGCTTCATTCTGTAGAAAGTCAAAATGCTTTTCATTTCCCTAGTCTAAGATCTTTGAAAATCAGTTAGATCGGGATATGAGGTACAACTGTGGCTGCTTGCCTACTTACTTTACGACTTCCTGCTAGGCCATCTTGCTCAATTCATTTCAGTGACGTAACCGAGACGAACGGTCAATTGTTCGCTCAGACCACGTGAATCCGAAAACGATTGACCGCGGGGAAATATCGAGGCCCGGGAACTAGGTGCAACTATTTGCATTTTGAAAAGGCAGAAAAAAGAGTAACTCTTGCTTTCAGTAGAAAGATTCAGGTTATCCCCCCCGGCGGGAAATCGTTGAAAGTTGTGCTACGCCGTTGCATGTAGCCCGTAAGTAAGCTCCCTTAGCTCCTTCCCATTGCACGCAATGTTGTCGAGGTATAAAGTGATTCTTAAACCTCTATAGTCTGAAACGTCAGTCGTGTCCTCGTCACTTTTGTTATATGGTGTAAATATCATAGCAATGCCGCGAAAGGAAAGTTGTTTTGCCTACTCATACACGAGCAGCAGAGGTTTAATTTCATACAAATCCTTATATTTCGACTGTTGAATAATCTCAATATACGGACGCTCGTTTTGCGAGCTCGGGTTACCTGTGTTGGAACAATTAAAAAAAAACACACACACTTTTGCAAGATCTGACACTTTAAAAAATACTCTTCAGACAATGACTGTATAACGTCCCTGAATTTTTTCGGGGCCCAAAAAAAAGCTTTCACCAGAGATATAGCTCATTGAAGCTGATCAAGGCATCAAGAAGGCAACAGAACGTGACATAGATATCGAAACCAAAACCCCAGTACGCACAAATTTGGACGCCATTTTCAACAATATCATGCATAAAGCTTCTTCGAGGCCTTCTCTGTTGTTGTTTTACTAACACCCAGAAAAGCGAAAAAGGCAATTCTAAAACTCAAATAGGGCCCATTCGCGAAAAGTTGAGAACTGCTATGTTGTTATTTCACGCTATTGTTTAGGGCATTTCCAAAAGTGGCATTGCGGGACTAAGTCTATCTTGGAAGGAGACTTTTTATGCACGTAACTAAGAGCAATATTAGTGTCATGTTTAACGCCCTGTATATTTTTCAATCAGCTTTTCGTCAGCAGGCCCAAGATCCTCCCTCCAGGTTTTCAATCTCACACTGGTGTTACTAAGATAATGCTACTTCCGTCTATCTATAATTTAACAGGTCCTCAAGACAACGCAAAAAAAACTTGTGAGAAGCACAGGAATATACTCAGAAGGTGCCACGCGTCGCTCGTAAAAGATCTTGAACCAAAGAAACTCTTTCCTCATTTAATACAGGAAGGAATTATGACTTCAGATGACACAAAAAGAATAAACAAAATTGACAAACGGAAACGTCAGAGTCAGGAGTTCCTGAGCATACTACCAGCAAGGGGACCGCGTGCATATCAGGAGTTCGTGAAAGCCTTGGAAGAAAAACAACCATCTTTGGCCTGCATTCTTCTAAGAGAGGGTAGGTATATTACACCATCGCCAAAGATGTCTATATGGCATATGCTAATTTTAATCACCGTTAAAGTTCAAAATTGTACTCACATATGAAATGCCGCGCTCCATGACAGCACGATTTAGTCATTTTTTACCGAACGGACCATACTTGATGGCTTTTAAAAACGAATTTAATCGGCAAAACCTCGACTTCCAATTTTGCACCATAACTCCATAAACAACCATTTAAAAGGGTTTCTCTGTCAAGCATGGCGGGAAAGGCTGTCACGCTAGGGTCTGGCCCTCGCATGGCAATTTTCTCTGTTTCTTTTTGTTTTACGTCACACTCCACAGATCGAATAAGAAAAAGAGATGCTGCTCGTAGTCCAGGAAAAAAAAATTGATTCATCACAACGGGAATAACAGAAGCCGGTGTTCAATTGCCATATCATACCAAATGAAAGAACACTGAAGCTTAATTCCTAAATGGAGAGTGAAGTAATTGCGGGCTAGCTTTCTTCTAAGCGGCCCGGTTCGAGTAATTGCTCCGTAACACTATTCGTTCCAGTAATGTGCGGAAGTAAAGGCAGGGAGCCCCAGGATGTTCTTACGGTTGATAGTAAGTGAACGGTGAACGGTTTTATTAAGTCAGTCACTGTTTTATTGGATGACGTGAGGTCTAGTGCATTCCCACTTTCTCAAACCTCGCAATAACTTGAACCAAAATTCATTTCCTCTGGAGTTCTTCAGTGTATTTTTATTGCCGATATCTCGAATCCTGAAAAGGAAATGGTAACCGTGACGGTGAATGTATATCTGATATTAATGAGCGTAGATTTTCAATTTTTATTTATCCGCTTTCTTCTTAGTTTTAGTTTTAATTAAGAAGATAAGCACTCGAGAAAGTGTTTCATCGCATTTCCTAACACCTCGACGTTCCTGGAAAATACTTCGCTGCGCATCATATTTCAACTCTCATCTCGGTGTTTGGAAATGTGGTAAAACACCTTCTCTCGTTTGTTCTCTGGATATATTGCATAACATGTGGTATTGGATTTGTCACTAGAAGTCGTCGCTGCCGAGGCTGGCCGCAGGGATCCGATAAATCAGTTCCAGGAAAATCAGGGAGGTAAGACTAGAAATATCATCTAGAAACGAAGATAGTCATTTTCTTCGAGTGGTTAAATAGTGATGATGCGTGGAGTCGATTTATGTTTCTTTCTTTTTTATAGCTTTGAACAAATCCAGGAACAAACACCACCACGGGAGGAGGAGGAATTCGAGCAAGAAGACAAAGAATGACAAGGGGGGAACTTCAGGTAACTCGCTTTACACCGTCATGGCTTTTGTGATGAAGTAGCAGATATTGGGCCAATGCATATGAAACAAACACAAATCGACACCAAATAGTTTAAAATACCAGCTGGGTGGGGCCTAACGCAGCAATTTTCAACCATGAATATCCACAAATTTTATCACTACACAATGTTAAGCTGCGGGTAAAGTAACCAGAGTCATGCAGTATGGTTACCATCGTTTGGAATTTAGATGCAGGCAGTAAATTGAAATTACTGCGGTAAACACTGATTAAGTGTAGGTCGTGCGATGACAAAGTATCTTCAACTTCTTATTGGAACCTTCAAATACAAAAGACACAAATTACTCAACACAACTGGTTTTGAAAAGATGCATTTCTCCATTGCTAACCGTACTTCCATTCCCCCCACTTTGCCTCCTATGCTAGTACTGAAGGGTCCTCAACGCAAGGAATTACTCAGCCTTATCTCGACAGCTTAGGGCGTAGGTTGATAAACATATCACAGCTTTCTCCTTCTTTCTCTTTCTTTTATTTTTAGGCACCTTGACCATCAAAGTTGCTAGTACAGGTGTTACTTCCAAAAAGAATTCACCGGAATATAACGCATTGCGAGAGCGCTTGACAAGCTTTGCAACACAGGAAATGGAATGCTTTCCTCTCACCACACAACAAGAACTACAACAGTTTTGTTATTATTTAAGAGAAAATCTTGATCTGGAGTTGTCACAGAAAAAAACAGGCAGTTTAATACTGACAGTTCATTGCCGTACTCTGGAGATTCTTGAACGGCTGTCGGAAGATCATCGCTCCGGTCACTTAGACGAAGTTGCCGAGGAGTGCTTTCTTACAGACGAGACAACAAAGACAAAAGAGGAAATGGGAGAAAACAGTAAAGCTGATGTGGATACCATCTCAGTGAAAACAACTATCTCGAAAGAGGACTACTTGAGATGCAAGAAGTTTTTAACAGAAATTTCAGGTAAGCTGAGTTCCCAGGGTGTAATTGCTTACTCAGGTCCTGAAATAAGTCCGCAGTTTACTTAAAGAAAAAACCTGATTACTGAGGGATCAAAAATGTCAGCAAGATTAATTAAGGAGCAGAAAAGTCACGTTTTTCTTACCAAATGCTTCAAACGTCTATGACGTTATGATTACCTCAAAAAAGCCTTGAACGGCCCAAAGTCTTGATGTGTTTTCCGCGCGTTATTTTTGGTTCTGGTGTTGTCAATAAAACAGGCAATGTCATCTTGCGAAACTAAAAATATAAATCCCGCCAAAGCCGGTATTTCATTAAGAAAACTGGAAAATTTATTTTTTACAAATTTTTCTGCCACACTTTGAAAAACCGGGCACTGTAAGTACTTGTCAAAGTTGGCTTCAGCTAAAATATAACGTTCAATCTGATTGGTTTAAGCCATTCATAAAGAGATATTTGATTGGACAGTTCAAAACGTTGAAATGATACCATATCACTTCACGGGTATCATTTTTGGTCACGGCTTTACACGCTGATATCCACTTATAACATGTAATAATTTGAATTCGGGCTCTCAGTTACTGAGGCGCGGTCGTCTCATGGTTAGTGCGCTCGTCTCCGGATCGAGCGGTCCGGGTTCGAGCCCTGGCCGGGGACATTGTGTTGTGTTCTTAGACAAGACACTTTACTCTCACAGTGCCTCTCTCCACCCAGGTGTATAAATGGGTACCGGCGAACTTAATGCTGGGGGTAACCCTGCGATGGACTAGCATCCCATCCAGGGGGGAGTAGAAATACTCCTAGTCGCTTCATACTACAGAAACCGGATAAGCTCCTCGCATGCAAAGTTTTCTCAGTTACTACGCGCGATGTGATTGGTCAATTTAGCGGGCAGTATAGTCCACGGTACGGTAAGCTGTAGTTTACCGATTGACTCTATCTGAAATACGAAACACAAACACGAAAACACCATCTTTTTTGGTCTAGGACTGTGCATATGGACCTAATCTCGGTGAGGGTGTTTATATATCAATCATCTATCATATCCCAGATTATTGACATACACTTTAAAACTGCAGCGTAAGGTGGCTCGATCGAATTTTTGAGTAACGATACCATTCAACTTTGAGCCACTAGAGCACCACCATAACCAATTCAACAGAAAATCAAACGTTACTGGTGTACTAGAGAAAGATGAAAGCTTCAAATGGGGTACATTTCACCAGGATCTGAGTTGTCATAGCGACGAGATGACGCCATACCTCATTTTACATATGACCGAATAACTTGCCATCAAGGATAATTTTCGAAATACGACGTCAGGATTTCGGACTTGACACAGTTGTCTCAACAATGGCAAAATTTTGCAAAAATCTATAAGAGTGTGTTCGAGAAAATTGCGAGTGAAGTTTCAAGATGTCAAAATACAAAAAAACGCTGTTTTAAAATGTTATTGCAAACTTAACTAAATGGTATTGTGGTCTTAAATGAATCTTATGACACCTAATTACCTCTACTGAAAATCTGAGAAAAATCGCTCGGTTTAACTCTCAGAAGCATGGGTTTGAATACCAATTGGTGCGGGGTGTTATTTTGCTTTTATCAACAATTGCCCCCACAATTTTTAAATTGCCGGGGAATTAAAAAGCACGATGAATTTTTTTTTTAGATTTGGCCCTCGATGAGATTAATGCATCATATTCAACGTAATCCCAGAGTTCTAGATTAATTGAAACATTTTAAGGCTGCTTATTTTCAGCGTCAACTCAGGAAAATGTTGCGCTGATTTTCACCCTTGTTGTTTGTTGTCTTCATTATATTATTCTTCTGTCTCGAATCACCATGCTATTGTACATTTCTGTATGTCATGAATTCATAAAAAGCGCGATTGCTTTCCGGTGCTTTTCCCAAAGCATGCTTGTTCGTCAGTATTGAGGCTATAGTATTATGAAAGTTGAGCTGCAATTTGATTGGACGCTTATAATTAGTTACATCTCGCACAAGTCCACCAGTCCTATTTAGGCCCCGTCCACACGTATCCGGATATTTTTTAATCCGCAACTTTTTCTTTCCGGATACGGCTTCCGTCCACACGCATCCGGCGAATTCGGCAGCGAATCCGAATATCTTTTAATTCGCACTCCAGAGTGGAAAAAAATTTAATCCGCAACGAATCCGATAACGTGTAGACGGTAAATCTGTATATTTTCGAATCCGATGCCGTAGCAAAATCGTGTCCAGTCTCTTGCTGAACAATAAACCAATATGGCGGCACACTTTCTCTAGTTTCTCTAGAGTGAATTCGGATACCATCGGATGCGTGTGGACAGGCGAATTCGATTTGAATACGCTACGTGTGGACGGGGAAATTTTTGAATCGGGAAAGAAAAAGTTGCGGATTCAAAAATATCCGGATACGTGTGGACGGGGCTTTAGAATCTGTAGAAATGTGTCCTTACAAATATGAGTGATATCAAAATCCAACATTTTGAGTTCTGGCTCTTTGAATAAAAAATGGATTTACTACAGCATCTTATGTACGTGAAGCTGTTTCATGTTCTCATGTATAGCAAATAGCCTACGCTTCTTTCTTGCCGTAACTCTACTTTGAATACCCTTGTACACACCAAGTATTTATCGAAACAATTCTTATTGTATGTTTTTTTGACTAAACAAATAGAAGCAGGAAAAAAAATATTTTTCGGTCTTGGTCTGTGCATATAGCAAAAAAAAAAAATTGCCCTTGGTCTGCAAAACGGTTCGTGCCCAGCAAATAACCTGTATGCACTTTGATTCAAGCAGATTTCAAAAACTTAAAAGACGAAGAAAATGCTGCTGTGGAGAACATCAAATGCAAGAACATTCTCTTGAAGTTCTGTGGACTGCTCCTAGAGAAACTTGATGCAAACGAGGTTTCGCGTCAATTGCTGTCGGCTGGTGTATTGACCTCTGATGATAAAGAGAAAATAGCAGAAAAACCCTCACAAAGAGAAAAAAGTGAAGAGCTGTTGATGACGTTAGCCACGAAAGGACCGAGAGCATATGAGGAATTCGTGAAAGCCTTGGAAAAGGATCACTGTTTTTTGGCTTGCCAGCTCTTGAAGGAAGGTATATATAGCGCGGGCCAACATGAAATTGTTTCTGTGCTAGTTAGTAAATATTTTGTGGGTTATGCATGTATCAATTGGGGGTCTGGCCCCATTCTCCCAGAGGAGAGTCAGGCCTCATGGTGATGAATTGGGCGTCTTTGTGCTCTTCCCAAGAATTTCCAAAACTTTTGATTCATGGTAATCAAAAGTTTATAAGTTTATAAGGTTACAAACTTATAAACTTTAGGGCTAACCATGTGCCAATCATGACGTCGCATTTCAAAATGACCATCTTTTTGATTTAGAAAAACGTTCACAAAATAACGTGACAACAGCTCCAAAACTAAAAGAGATGTTTCAGCTTTAAAACACGCTAAATTTCGGTTAAACAACCTTCGAGAATATGCTTACCATAGAAACGTAAAGTTGGTTGACAGAACAGCTGACACATCAAAAATATTTGCCGACAAATTTTAGAAGAAATGACAAAGTTTGACCGCAATAGCTTGAAAGTTGTTACAAAAGTTTGAAATCAGCTCGGCATTGTGTCACCCCAGGCTAAATAAGGTTAAGACAAATTCTGTGGTCGTGACATGGACATTAATAGTGCTAGAGCATAATGTAGCGGCAATAAAACTCATGCAAGGCAAGCTCTACGACAATGGGATTTAATAGCAATTAATAACATAAAGAACCAAATCTATAGCTTTGTTGGCCTACTTACATTCGGTTGCAGTAGCGTTTGTTATCACATGCAGGGTCAGGATTTCCGTCTTAGATTTTGAGCACGAGCCATAATCGGGGATGTCTCCGTCCCCGATTATGGCTCCTGATTTTGAGGATTATGCTCGGCGGAGGTAGTTTGTAAACACATAAGTACAATTTCGTTCTTGTAGCCATCCTTCATTCTTCCCGTTATAAAACTTGTTCCCGTCAAGACTACAGTTTCATCATATTGCCAGTGTTCAAGTTGTTAAATTATTCAGTCGGTAGGGGAAGAGAGAAGAGTCATTGACATACATATTCGTTTATTTGACAGAAAAAGAAAATTTACTCTTTGAAGTGAGGGAGAGAGAATGGCTACTGAATGCCGAGCTTGAGGAAGAGAGAGAAATAACCAACCTCAAGCTGAAAAAAGGTAAGATTTATAATGTAAAGTCGGCGTCATTTTTCCATTCTTTTTCGACTGAATTTTACCCACGTGATTCACAACATCGAGTTCGATGTGCGAGCACAGTTCTGCCGGTGATGACTGATTCCTTCGTGCTTTTAAAGCGGACCTCCGGCGCCGCGAGGGGCCGCCAAGCGGAGCACCATAACTATAGGAACAGGATCACTTACATGCATAGAAATAGAAACCCATGCAACTATTTTTTCATGGTCAACATGGTTAGCGACATTGTTCGCGGGCGCGTGCGCCCAACGACAACGACGGCGTCGCGCAACATGTTATCGTCAATTGACACCTGTCAAAACAAGGTATCTGCAGTCCAGTATCACGTGCCCATATCGCGGGCTCAGGTTCAGTGCTCATTTAGGTCATGTGACCAAGTAATGGTTTTCGATTGGATCGCGGGCTCATGTCAGGTTAATTTGGTTGTTCGGAAGCCGCTAACGCAGGATCAAAAGCTAACCGACGTATGAATTCTTCTTGTATACAAGTGTTTTTTACTCCTTTTAAGTCATGTAGGCCAAACAATATAAAAAGAAAACCTCACCGCAAAGTTACAAAACTCAATTCAAAATTCTCGCTTATCCTGGGTTAGCATAATCAGGCTTTCAACAACCCGGCCCAGGAGCTCCGCTCTTAGGCTTGGCGAAATCTGTATCGCCAGGAGGGATGGAAAAAAAAAATCGGTAATCCTCAATCCTGACAAGAATTTATTGAAAAGAGAAAAGATTGCTTAAGAATTCGAATAGTTACATGAATTTGACTGCAAACACGATATTTTCGGGATTTTTTCAGTTTTCGGCATGTCTTTTTTACTGATTTTGCGTGACAAATACTCCACATCGCTTCTCAGCCACGAAGGATTTAAACACACTCAGCCAATTCTCATTTTCTCCTACCCCGTCAATTGTAAAGAATGGCAGATTGCTTGAGTCAGTCAGACTTCGGTGTTCAATAATAATATTTGTTTTCCGGTCTTTTTCATTTGTTTTCATGTTCTCTTACTTTCTCTCCGCAGCTCTAACTTTATCAACTTGAGAGTTAAGCTCATGAAGACAACCTTGCATTTCTTTAACAGTTTCCCTTTTAGTTGATTAAGCATTTTCAGGCTTTTCTTCTTCCTTCCTAATGGTTATTATTTTCCTTCTAGATTCGGCACTGCTAAATTATGTTCTGAAGCTTTTCACCAATATCTTCTAGCCCTGAGGGCATAACGTCAACTTATAGATTAAACTCTAAATTAGTCGCCATTTTCGAAACGGCCGAGTTCACATCTGCTGAACGTTCGGGTGGGGGGTTAGAGCTTGAAAGAAGCCACCTTGATCTGGTGTCCGCTGGCGAACTGCAAAAGTCACTCGGATCAGTTTGAGTCACCCGAAACATTGTTTAAAAACGGAAACTATAAGGGGCGGAGAAGGAGACGTCTACTTGCCCCGCATGCCTCGACCAAGTAGCTACTGTTCTACCGTTCTACTGTTACTGTTCTGTGAAGAGCTACACCCTTTTTCTTTTTAATAGTCTAATCATGATCACAAGTGAATATATGAAATATCATGCCTTAAACCTCCGACCAACCCACCAAAAGAAGGCCATCCCCATCCTAATTCTTCAAGCAATGCTACAAACTGCACAAAGGCGGTCTGTTCATTTCCCTCAACGAGACTACTAGTACTGTACTCTCTTCTTGGGAAAGTTAATTGCTACGGACCTTTAGAGCTTGAATATTGCTCGTGTTAGCCTGAATAACGCTCAGGTTAGCCTGTTTTCGGTTAGATCTTAACAACAGCGTTTAGTAGGTGGTTTCCAGCGATTTATTCCGTAAACACGACGAAACATAGCATTTCCTCGACAGGCCACCTGTATCTCAAAAACAAGCACATGGAACATCAATAGACGGGGTTTTAGTCCCTGCAATACTAGAACCCAGTGTCCACGTGTGCAATAAATCTTAATTGCAAATAGCAAAAAAAGGTAACTTTCAGTTCGGAGAAGGTACCTGCCACTGAAATTGCCTTTCATTCACGTCTGCATAGGCGGTGTAAGACAGGTAAGCCCCAGCTAAATATTGGCCATGTCAGTCTTCCTGCATCTTCATTATCAAACACTTCTCTTTACATAGTAAATCGTCTCGATGCCCTCATATGGATGCAATGTGCATCTGTATTGTCTAAGAATTGGTCCGTTTTTGTTTTCACGGGGTTAAATTAGTCCCGTTAGTACACCGTTTTCTCAACAATATGCGATTGATAGTTCTTTCAGCTGGTTGGAGATTAGACTGTTCTTGGATTTTTTTCCTTCAGCTGTACTCGTTAAGACGCGAAATGTGCCGTTTACAACAGAGCAAATTCTGTTAATACAGCACCGTAACGTCGTAGGCGTCTGCTGGCGAGAGCTTGAAACAACACTTGGAATTGACCGAAGAAGACTTGACAGTCTAACACAAAATTATGAACTCGACAGCGAAAGGGCTTATCAAGTCTTAAAAATGTGGATAGATGATAATGGAAACAATGCTACGGTAGGACGCCTTGCATGTGCCCTTCTTGACACTGGAAAAGAGGAGATAGCAAAGAGGCTCCTCGGTATGTAAACCAGCGTTTTACTTCCGTTAAAATCACAGAAGTGATTTCTCTGTGAAGTCTTTTGCTATCGTAAAATTGCTAATTACCTGGTTGATAGAACTACGGTTTAGGTCTCGATATATCAGCTTTTCTTTAAGTTGTTGAAATGACTTTTTAGCAAACAATATGACTTAGTATTTGAACAAAAAATACCAAAAAATTACAAACTTCGTTTTGTCTTAAAGTGGTACTATAATCAAATTTTTACCCCTTGGTTTTTTTAGGTGTATCACGTAGAATTCTGTGAAAGAATTAAAACGCCGTTTACCGTTTGCAATATCTGCATTAGTTCTGGAGATATTTAAGTTTGAAAAATGTGTGAAATATGCAAATGAGACGACTGATGACGTCATACACTCAACCCAATATTATATCAAGTCTATGAATAGAGTTAGCTCAGTCAATTTGCAGCACAGACCATTGAAACTTGGTAGGCTAATAGTTCTACAGGAAACACACCTACAACTATGAAAAATTCTGTTCCCATGGCAACTGACTCTTTTCCAGTCCCCATCCACTTGATATCAATATGTAAGTAATTTTCAGCTCGAAAAACGTTAAATAAGGCCACGAACTTGAGCTAACATATTTATATGCTTGCTGAATCATGCATATGAGGTACCATTAGCAAATATCAAAACGGAACACCAAAGGTGGCCAGAAAAGCCTTTAATATTGGGGAGGTCTGGAACTCAGTATGTTGCCATGGTAACAAAACTGTTCAGCTCATATTGTGTAGCACATTTAGTAGAATCTTACTGCAAAGAATCAAACACTTCTGATGCAAATTGGCCGAGATATCTTCCTTCATAATATTTGATCAATATTTGGTTGAGTGTATGACGTCATCACTTGGCCAATTTGCATATTTTAAACTTGAATATCTCTGGAACGAAAAGAGATATTTGAAAATAGTAAACATCATTTTTCTTCTAATGCAGACTGCTTGTTTATGTTCTAAAATGGTTTAGATAGGAAAGATGCGATTTTCGTCATAGTACCACTTTAAGGTTTCATCCTATTTTGAAGGAGAGTTATTATGCATCATTTGAATAGATCAGGATTAATTAAAAATAAGGAACAGCACATGTACTTAAATCACGAGGAGATTAAGATAAGTTAGATTGACATTCTCTTGCTAGAGAATATTGAAGCTCTTTTTTGCTTCCGCCTGGAGTAGGAGAACACACGTGGTATTAGAGTATTGATCTCTATCTTGATTGGCTTGGCCGGGAAGGTGTACAGCATAGAGGTTTGATGAGATAATTATTGAGCCCCTTACCGTCTTCTTAGGGCCGATTTACACGGTACGACTTTGTCGCATGCGACAAGTTTACGACAGGTCTACGACATGAATTGTTTCGTGTAAATCAAACCAGCAACTCGTTTATAACTGTTGTGTACGTCAAAAAAAATGTCGTAGGATTTTAAAACATGTTTTAAAACGCTGCGACAAGCGTAGTCGAAATCGATAGAAAATGATGCATTTTGTGACAAATTTCTACTGAGTAGGGGCGGAGGTGAAGTTTTCTTGCGTCAAAAGGGCGGACTGATTCATATGAAGTCGTTTCTCGACAAGTGCTAAACGGATTAAAGCGAAAAACATCTCGTTAGAAAGTTTTTTCAAAGCGCAGGACAGCTTAAATATATTTTTTGCCGTTAATTAGAACTTTCGCTACGTAAATCCCGGTGCAAACTTTTGCATATTTAATTTTGTAAGTGAAAATGTCGTACGCGTGTAAATGGTCCTAAGTCACTGGGTCGCAACCTCGTTCCCAGGGTCTCTCATCTTACCGCCCCCTAGAGCGAGCGAAGAGAGACCCTAGTTGGGTCTGGTCACGTGCCACTTTGACAATTGAGAACATCAGGGAGGGGTCCTCTGTAATCAGCAGTTTGTCGCGTTGAGCTTTGTCGCGCACTGCGACCGCCACATTACCCGCGGCGTTTATCAGTACTTAGCTTTCAGGCTGAAATTTCGAATAATATCTGTTCCAACGTTTACCTAATGGTTAAGCAAATCTGTCTCGAGGCAATTTAGTGGTCGTGATTTTCAGTGTTGCCGTCTTACCCACTAGATTTATGGAAAGTCAGTCATATTTCAACTGTGGACGTCGAACAGCGCAATTTCATCCCGTAGTGATTGTTGTTTCTCCTTTGAATGCACTCGATCAAATTGATGCAAAAAACATAAGAACGTCGCTAGGAAAACGTATAGCTTTCTCAAAGTAAATCTACGGCAGTCTCTGAAGAAAAGCTGGACGAAGATAAATATGATATTCGTACAACGCACTGTGCTTGCAAACAGTTCTAATCAAACAGCCGGGCCCGGCGTCACCTGCGGCGTCACAATATAGAATGCAAGTAAGCAATATGTTCACGGAATATTTTAATCTTTGTCCCTGGAGAGCCAATACTTAGAGCCTTAAAACATATCTTGCAATAGAAACGAACCTAAACAAAGTATAAGCACAGCATGGCAAATTACAGAGGTGTCAAACTCTGAGAAGCGACGTGCAGTTAACAGCGGAAACCATGCAAACCTACGACCTCTAAAAATAGGTTGTAACATAATCAAACGACTCCGCTCTACTTATAATTTCCATTTCTTCTGATAACACGGCACAAAATATGCCCCTCAGAAACACGCTTGAAGCAAAGAAAGGTCGAGAGATCGAAAATTAAATGAAAATGTGCACAATTCTCTCGAACCGTTGGCGTCACGTACACTAATTTATTAACGACACAATAAAAATTATCTTTTTCTTTTCTGGCCTCCTTTCGTTCGAAGATAAATCCATCTTATCAGCAACGACGGCGAAATGCATACCGCGACGAGTTCGTTGTATTTATAACCTTCGCGCTCTGCAAAGTTCGGGGCGCCAACGACGCGGTGAAAGTGACTTTGGCTTTCAGTGATCATCTAAAAGGCCCTGAATTCTCTAAAATTATTTGATCGCCCGTAACAAGACCTACACTTCATTCTGAGGTAAAGATGAGTCAAACATCTTCCATACACAGCCTCGGCTGCGGTGTGTAATTCTCCATTCGCCTTCGTGAGGAGATTTTTACAATATGTAACAACCATCAGCGACTTGGATTTCCGCTATCAGATGATGGATAAGTTTTCCTTGGCGTTTGCAGAATATTACCGCCGGACATTTCGCAGAACATCATATCGTTCTTGGTTTACTTTGGTGACAACACTTCCCGAACTCCCGTAGGCTAAGTATAGACAAAATTCCTACTAGGCCGCCCATCCCTTCAATAATTTAATTGTCATCTCCCAGACTCTGGGAGACACGTGACCAGACCCAACCAGGGTCGCTCTTCGCTCGCTCCAGGGGACGGTAAGATGAGAGACGCTGGGAACGAGGTTGACTGGGTCGTAGGCCTGTCGTAAGCTTGTCGCATGGGACAAAGTCGTACCGTGTAAATCGGCCTTAGATCAACGTTTTGTGTAGAACTCCACTGGTAAATTTGATTTTCAATATTGTTGTCCAATACCAATGCGCCTTTCTTGCCTCAATAGTTCTAATAAGATTGGCGGCACCAATGTGTATCATTTTAGCTACCTTTGCTTTTTTTCTTCTTCTTCTTCTTCTTTCTTTTCAAACTATTTTGCAAAGGTGACAAGTCTAAGCGACCGACTCAATGGGAAGGAGAAGAGTCTGAGCAGCTGAGTGGAAGGGAAGGAGAAGAGTCTGAGCGACTGATTGAACGGAAACTTACAGACGACATTTTAAGCTTACAAGCAGAAGTTAAAAAATTGGGAAAAATCGTTAATAAACGAGAAAGAAAAGAGACGGAGAGTAAAGAGTTACAAAAAAAGATGATAGAAGAATGGGAAGAGATGAAACGACAATTCCAGGATATACTTAACACAAACGCAAGCAAGTATCAACTAGCTAAAATAATTGGTATACGCATTCCGTGTTTTCAAAAGTGCTTTTAGTTTGAATTCAAAGTATTTTAGATCGACGTTTCGAGTAAGATAACTTTTTCGATTCGATTATAGAATGTAAACTTAAGGCTCTTTTAAAAATACTTTTCACATATGCTATCCTTAAAACTCGCGAAAGATTAAGTTCAAAAAGCCCCTTGCAGTCTTCCTTGATCAACGTTTTGTATATAGTTGTGTTGAAGAATAGCCCGCTCTACAGCTGTGAGCTTAGTAACCTGGCCTGTGATTGCAAGCGAGGCTGGCGTTGACCTTGCTTTGATACAGACCTCTCTGCTTTTCTCATTTAAATGACAATTAGTTAAGACTATTTAAGAATAAGAACAATTTGGTTTACACAACAAAAGCAGTGAGTTCTTTATCAAAACAAGGTCACCTGCAGCCTCGCTGCCATTCAAAGGCCAGGTCACTGAACAAACAACTGTAAATTGGTCTATGAGATTTTTGACAGTAAGACTCAATAACAATGCAGGGTTCTTGCGTCAAAGAGTTTAAGAGTTCTAATTAGATTGCCATCGTTGGCCGGTGTCATTTCAAACCCTTGTGCTTTCCTTTTCTTAGCCTTCAACCAAGGCGAGAAGTCTAAGCAACAGTGTGAACGGGAAGAAGGACAGGCTGAGCAACCGAGCGAACGGGAGACACCGGAGGACAAGTTAAGCTTGAGAGCAGAGCTAAAAAAATTGAGAGGAATCGTCAGTGAACAAGAAAGACAACAGAAGGAGAGTGAGGAGCTGCAAAAACAGATGACAGAAGAATGGAAACAGATAAAACTACAATTACAGCAAGTACTAGACACAAATGAAAGCAAGTATCGTGTAGCTTATATAATTGTTAACTGGTGTTTGAAAAAGTGCTGTACTTTCAAATTATGTAAGATCAATGTTTTGAGCAAGAATATTTTATCAGCTTCACCATGGAATATGAACGTTGACTCAGAAAAACAATTTTTATATATTCTTAAAAGCTGAAAAATGACTAAAAATGGTTAACAAACAAAAATTAAGAAGTGCTTCCTAATAACAATTCGATATGCTTGCGTCAAAGAATTTAAGAATTAGTTCTAATTAGATTGGCAGCGTCAATGGATGCCATTTAAATTACTGTTTTTCTTGTTGTTTTCTTATTTATTTATTTTTTTTGGCGGGGGGAGGGTAATCTTTTTTTTTTCTTCTTTTCTTTTTTTCAATTCGTTTACCGAGGTGCAATGCGTTTTTACTTACATAATATTTAAGATCAATGTTTCGAATAAGATTACTTTATCAGCTGAATTATACAATAAGAGCTTTAAGCTCTTTTTAAAACTTTTTACATACACAATTGTTAGTTTTCCCAAACAAAGATGCAACCATTCCATACATGTTAAGTCAAGCAAGTCTAGGCAAGCTCCCTTCTCGCTTCATATTTTGAAGTACACGAACGATGAGATTGCATGACGCATGGTGAAAGCACAGAGTTCAATTTGCTGATGTAAATCTGTAGCTTCTTTGACCACTAGTTGATTGCTTGATAAAAAGATAAGAGCAGCTTCCTGTATTTCATCGATCAACTTCAGTTTTGAAATCAGTAGTATGGAGTTGGCTTCCTTTGAACATGTTTGTATTTGATCGTCAGGTCAAATGCAAAGACAATCATAAGATAATTTTATTTAAATTGCCTCTGATACCGTATGGAAACAGTGTCATATATGACTTGTTTTCTTCTCTCTTCAGCCTTATGCCAGGATGTACAGTCGAAGCAACCCACTGAACGCAAAAAAAAAGCGGATGACATATTTAGCCTGCTAGCGGAAGTCAGAGAATTGAGAGCAGTTGCCACTGAAAAAGAGAGAAGTTTGCAACAAAAGTATAATGAAGACTTGAAAAAAATGACAAAGCAGTGTAAGCAGATGAACATCCAAGTCCAGAATCTTAAGAAAAACGAAAGTAAGAATCCATAAGCGTGAATAATTAGTATAATGTGTTTTAGGATTAGTTTTGGCTTTCTTAACATCTAAGATATATGTCTTTATCAGTTTGATTATAGAATATCAATGTTAATCTCGTTTTTTGTTAGCCAGAGACCAAAGTAGACGATATAAAAATTCACAGTAATGTCAGTCTTTTTTTCTTCTGCACTTTCAAAACTTCCTTTTAGTGCTTTTCTCTGCCTTTCATTTTCTCATTATTACTTGAAGCGGTGATTTTTAGTCCTTTAGTTCTAAAATATTTATTGTCTGAGTTAACACGAACCTTCGATTAATCCCGTCTGCTTGTAAGTCTCTCTTGTAGAAGTGATGGTACCATCTGAAGAGTCAGTCTTCCAATGCGTCTTGCATTGTCAGGGTCCTCGAAATTTTTAGGCGTTTTAGCCCTGCCGTGTTCATGTACCGTGTTTTGGATACGACGTGTTATCAGATGGGTTTAAACCCTCTGTTTATGCACGGCTGATGCACGGGGTGTCACCTTTTTCCTCGACAGGACTCGTTTAATGTACAACGTCTGTGTCCGCGAATTATTTCGAATTTCCAAATCGTCTCATTTTTTCCGATATGTAATTACTTTGCTTTTATTGTTTGAAGATTTTTATTTTCCTCTATGAATGCAAACCAACTCTTAGTTGCATCCCTGTTAGGTCGAAACTGCTGATCGATTGATGATTAACGCGGGCTCAAAAGAAGGTTAAAAGATTTGTACAGCGAGCAACAGCGAGTGACTACGAATTCAAATGGTTGTTGTTTTCCGTTAGAAATCACTCAATATGCTCACCAAATTACTTGTTTTACTGGCCATGTCATCTATTCATGGCTATTTTTGTTGGTGTACGGGTGAAATTCTAAATCCAGAATACAATTGGGGGACGATAAATGCAGATAACACTATGTACATTGTCCTGCGTTGAACGTATAGAACATTTTATTGCTAAGAGGAAAGGGAAGCTCAAAATTTCGCCTAAAAAAGTTGGAAATTCTTAAGTTGTCTTTATGCAACTATTCACAGAAGTTAAACCTCCCTGTTTTATTGTTAATAATGTACATGAAAAAATTTCTCGATTCTGATTGGCTGAGAACAGTGCAGTTCAAGTGTAACACCAGTGCAAATTACACATCGCAATTCTGGATTGTAATTGGCTGAATGACAATAGGAAATTTTCTAAGCCAATGATATCACGTAGAATGATGACGAAAATTTTGTGCAGAAACTTTGAAAAAGTTTTCTCGAATGAGAAAAAATGGCTTCAAGAAAGATCTTTCGGCATTACCTTCATGCGAATTTTTTTATGTTTATATTATTAATAAGCAATCATACGGTTTTTCTCGTTCAATTTCGAATTAATTTGCAGTTGTGAGTTTTCCAAAAGCTGATATTGCACTCGTCGAAGCGGTTCGTAATGTTAATAATTAAATTGTCATTAGCGTTAATAACTTGTACTAGTATATGTTATAAGACTACATGCTATCCAATTTGGAAATAATTGGATGAAAAAAATTCTGAGGACAGCCAAAATTGGACGAGGCCGTAGGCCGAGTCCAATTTGGCTGTCAGAGGAATTTTTTTCATCCAATTATTTCCAAAATTAGACAGCATGTAGCCCTCTTACTTATTAATGTATATAGCTAGTCAGTTATTGGGCATTGCTCAGTCAAGCTATTATCCTCAAAGAAAGGTAAACTAAAATATTGTGAATTATTTTCATTGCCAATGTATTCAGAATAGAACGCCATAATCACACAGAATAACAATAATATAATGGAAGATAAGAATAAGAAAATAAGAATACGAGAATTTGACAACATACCGGCGAAACCTGGCGCCGATTGCCAACGGAAGGAAGGAAGACGGATTACTTAAAGGAGTGTGGACTGTGGACGGAAAAATCTTTGTCAAGACTTCACTCGAGGGTAGGCCGATCCGAATTAATACAGAGGATGATTTAAATAATCTTTAGGTTAATATAGATTGCTGGTAAGTTGCCACCAGTACTGGAACTATGTAATAAATGAGGGAAGTCTCAAGCTAAGGTGGTCTAAGAAAGCGTAGCGAGAAGCTTAATCTCTTTAATTTTTCTTTAGTTTATTTAGTGGAACTAGCGTTTGTTGTTATTTTTATTTTTTGTGTGTGTGTCTGTTTTTCCAAACTACACAATTACATTCCAATGCAAAATAACTTACTGTGCAAAGTCATCTCACTCAACGTAAGGGGAATACGCGATCAAGCGAAGAGAAGGAGCATCTTTTCATATTTAAAAGATCAAAAGGCAAGCATTTACTTTCTTCAGGAAACTTACTCTGAACTAAAAGACGAAACAATTTGGCAAAACGAATGGGGAAGCAAAATGTATTTCTCCCATGGGTCTCGACACAGCAAAGGCAATTGCATATTAATAGACCCCTCAATAAGCTATAATGTACAATACTCTTTTAGTAACAATTCAGGAAGAATTGTTCTCATTACAGTCAATATAAGTGGGCAGAAAGTTTCATCCTGCAATATCTATGCACCGAATAATCCATCGGAGCAATTAGAATTTATCCAAGAACTGAATAATTGCATCATTCATAAATCTGAATTGACCAACCTCATTGTTGGAGGTGATTGGAACTGCACATTAACAAAAAAAGATAAAACAACACAATTCAGGCACTTACTTTTGATGACAATGGAGATTTTTGATTTAATAGATATACAAGAGCTCGCTACCCAAATTTGAACACTTATTCCTACGTGTCTAAAGCCTTAAATGTTAAGTCTAGATTGGATTTTATTTTAATCGCAAAGAATCTTTCAAAACACGTCAAAAGCACCGGAATTAAGGCCTCAATAGCTCCGGGTCACAAAATAGTTCATCTTTGTTTATCATGGCCAAACAACTCGCCGAGGGTACCAGGATTTTGGAAGTTCAATAACACCCTATTGAAGGACGAATATTACACAGGTGAAGTCTAGGAATTAATTCCTCGAATACGTGAGAAATACGAGTCTTTGAAGGACAAAAGATTAGCATGGGAATTAATTAAAATGGAAATTCGTGACCACACCGTGTCTTTCGCGAAAAGAAAAGCTAGAGATGCTTTTCAGCGGGAATCTGAAATTTCTAAACAATTGGAAGAGCTTGATTATAAAATATGTAACAGTGATAATTTATCGAACATAGATGATATTTTAAATGAATACGAGAGCCTTAAAATAGAAATGCAAACAGTATATGAAGAAAAAGGACGCGCGGCTAAATGCCGATGGGTAGAGAAAGGAGAGCGACCGACCAAATACTTTTTCAATTTAGAAAAACGAAACTACAACAGGAAAACAATTACCGAACTCAAAACGGACGATAGCGAAATAATAAAGGACAAAGACAAAATTTTAGAAACAATAGGGAAATTTTACGAAGATTTATACAGCTCCAAAACAACGGTGTCCCAAGTGGATTTTGATGAATTTATTGGGGATATCGAAATTCCGAAGCTTCATAACGAAGAAAAGAGCGAACTGGAAGGGCTTTTCACTTTGGAAGAATGTAAGAAGGTATTAGAAACATTCGAAGACAATAAATCTCCAGGCGAAGATGGATTTACCGCTGAGTTCTATAAACACTTCTTCGATCTAGTAGGAACTGATCTCATAAACAGTCTAAACCAAGCCTTTGAAGTTGGAGAACTCTCCATTTCACAGCGAAGAGGCGTTATTACGTGATACCCAAGGAGGATTCCAATTTATTAGACCTACAGAATTGGAGACCTATAACTTTACTCAACATAGATTATAAGATCGCATCTAAAACTTTGGCTAAAAGAATAGAGACTGTACTTCCAAACTGGATCAAACTGGATTTATGAAAGGTCGTTATATTGGAGAGAATATGCGATTGACAAACGATGTAATGGAGTACACCATGGCGGAGAAAAAAGTTAAGGAGGAATTTTGGTGTCACTGGGTTTTAAAAAAGCTTTTGACACTTAAGAATGGCAGTTCGTAAAGAAGATATTAGAGCTTTTCAATTTTGGTGAGAATGTCAAGAAGTGGGTTAGAATCTTTTATGCTAATATTGAAAGCGCTGTAATGAATAATGGTTTCGCCACCAACTGGTTTAAACCAACAAGGGGGGTCAGACAAGGCTGTCCGCTCTCCCCGTATCTCTTCATACTTGGGGCCGAAATATTATCGAACCGACTTCGTCAGACAGTCGAAATCAAAGGGATTAATTTATTTGGAAACGAGGTTAAAATGAGTCAATTTGCAGATGACACTCACTTATTCTTCGCAGATGTTACTTCTGTAGAACACACTCTTAACACAGTCAGTAGATTTGGTGCCATCTCTGGTTTAAAATTAAACGTAAAAAAGACTAAGGCGATATGGTTAGGAAAGTGGTCAACGAACAAAACCAAGCCATTACAATTAGAATGGGTAAACCAACCTGTTAAAATCTTAGGGGTATACTTCTCCTATGATGAAAACAAGAACAAGCACTTTAATTTCGATTTAAACATTCAGAAATTGCAGACAAAACTGGATTTATGGAAAGCAAGAAATTTGACCCTGTTTGGAAAAGTTTTGATCATTAAATCGCTCGGGCTATCACAAATAGTCTATACAGCGTCTAATGTCAGTGTCCCAAATGAAATCAGATGTGCCATCAAAAATAAGTTATTCGGTTTCCTTTGGAACAACAAACAAAACAAAATTAAGAGAGAAAGTATTTATCAAGACTATGATAAATGCGGAATTCGTATGACTGATGTCGATATAATGATAAAGGCATTAAGACTTGCCTGGATCCCAAGACTTTTGAATCCCGACAGCCATAATTCGAAATCAATACCAGACTATTTAAAAAAAAAAAAAAACTTGGAGGATTAAATTTTCTGTTCAGATGTAACTATGACACAAAATATTTGGATCCTAAATTGCCAGCTTTCTACAAGGACATTCTATCCTTTTTTTCTGAAATCAAATCTCAGTACAAGTATGAACAGGGGCAGGAAACAATCCTTTTTAACAATAAAGCTATTTTAATAGGAGGGAAACCCTTCTTTCTTCGGGAATGGTTTTCCAAAGGAATTATTTGTATTAAGGACTTACTTAATGAAAATGGACAACTTCTTTCCTTTCAAGAGTTTCAAAGCAAATATGACTTAAGAACTAATTTCCTAAATTTTTATCAAGTAATTAATGCTATTCCGAAAGCATTAGTAACTAAGGCATGTAACCAAGACAAACCTCTTAAAGAAAATTATTTAGGAATTCGTAATACTAAGATTCAATTAGCTGAAAATATTGCCATCGATTTACAGAAAACAAAGGCAAAGGATTTCTACTGGCTACTAAATAAAAAGGTAAATTATTCATTTCCTATTGGCCCGAAAAAACGGAGTAATACTATGAATTTAAATTCCAGCGAATGGCAACATATCTTCAATTTGTCAAAACAGATTTGCAGAGAAAATAAATTAAAAGAATTCCATTACAAATTCTTACATAGAATTATAGTCACCAAGAACATACCATGGAACATACCTTTATTAACTGCCAAGTTTCAAAAGCTTTCCAGCGAAGAGTTATTCAATGGTTCAATAAAGTTAATTATACTAATCAACACTTCTCTGTTAAAGAAACTTTATTTGGCCTTTTTCCCAACTCTTCAATTGCAAACAAAACTCTGTTAAAAAAACTCAATTATACCATGTTGTATATGCGCTATTACATATACACCAGCAAATTCCACAATAGATCAATTACTCTCTCTGATTTTGTCAATAAATGAAACACAAAATATAACTTTGAAAACATAGATTAAAATTCATCTAATAGTTAAATATCATAAAGAAGATGCTCCTTCAAGGGCACCGCTCTAGTCTAATCAGTTAGTTTTATTTATTTAGTGTTTTAAGGGTAGATATCTCTTTTCCCTTGCGTAGGTGGTATACATGATGATATTGGAACATTTAAATAGAACTGAATTGGAATGTTTTTTGGTCTTGTAAGTAGTTTGTATGTGTTCTTGACAGACACACCGTGTTGTAAATAATGTTTGTATTTTGAAATAAAGCATATGCCGTATAGTGTGATAGTATAGTGTGATCGTCCGGGTGAGGATAGTTCTGAAAAGAACTGTTGTTGGTGACTGACGTTTCGACAACCTGAGCGGAAGTCATCTTCAGAGTCAAGTGAATAGTTTTTGTCAGTCGATGATGTTATAAGTCTGGTCCGTTGAACATGATTGGTCAGCTTAGCCATGATGGTATTGGCTGAAAGACTCGTGTAAAGTTTGTCATCAGTCATTGGTGGGCTTCGATCCGCCTATTGTTTGTCAAATTGGTTGGTTTTTGGTCCGTCTATTGTTAGTCAAATTAAGTCGGTCTGTTGGAAGTCCGTTTACCGGTTTCGTTTCCGTCATGGATAAGCCAGTCACCAACATTTCTTTTCAGAACTACCCTCACCCACATATACGAGATCCGTATATTGTTAGCCAAATTGGTCGGTTTTTGGTCCGTCTATTGTTAGTCAAATTAAGTCGGTCTGTTAGAAGTCCGTTTGTTGGTTTTGTTTCCGTCATGGATAAGTCGTTTGTAAGGCGCCGGTAGTTGTTGACATCTGTTAAGAGGCGTTTGTTCTAGGTTAGCGTACCAGCTTTCCAGAGTCAGTCGTTAAAAATAGTTTGTACTGTAGGTTAAGGGTGGGCTGTCCCAGGGACCCCCGGAGTGCTGCCTGCAGAAAAAAATCCGCACCGGCTAAAGTGATGTTGTATGTGGTCGAGATGTGTGGGATAACAAAATGTCTTAACACAAAAGAAATTCTTTTGATATGTGCTTCGGTTTATGGTTATTTGACCATTTTGGGTTTCGAACGCTAGAAAGGGGGGCGACTTTCAACAAAACGCTTGCAGGGGTTTTCCATCGAGGAGAAAATCTAACACACAATCGGTTTTCACGTATAATGTTAGGAGGGATGTCGCCAAGTATTGTCTAATTCAGTTCCACTGAGATTAGATGCGATAACTGTACGCTATCGAGAAATTTTCTATTTTGTTCGCTTGGAATTTCTCAGCAGTTTTATAGCATTCATTCACTCACTTTATGCCATAGCAAGGACTAAAGTAATAATGCTATCGTTGTTTCTGATGTTTATCTTCTTGGTCGGTTTGCTATGCACCTGTCTTATGTCCAGCCTCTCCGGATTCCAGTCGACTGCGTGGAAATCTTCCAATATTCGAATCTTTGAACAACGTTTGTCCGTGAATACTTGATATTGGATTTCTGTGTTGTTAGAGGGATATACCGGAATGGTGGGTAGGGTCTAAGCGCTAAATACAGAGAATTTCTTCCAGGAGTGTATGCAATCAGGAGAAGTTATTGGGGTCAGTGTCGAAAATGGACCTGCAAATACTTTATGTTCTGTTACCTTTTACATTTCGTCCCTTTACATTGTCCCTTAAGGTCAAATGAATCAAAATTTAGACATCTTTTCTTCAGCCATTTTATAGCGACGAAATGTTAAAAAAACACACGTAAAAGGAAACTTATGCGGAAATTTTTCTTTCTGAGCCACGAAAACGCTTCCAAAATGACCGCACACTTTAATGGAGGAATGGAACTGAGAGTTTGCTTTGTGACGTCTTTGTTGTCTTGACCATCGTTGCGTTTCTGCGTCAGTGAATCTTTCGTGGGGTAGGTTTTGGATCTAAATACAAACTTACTTTACTGGGGAAATGTCCGAGGAGTTCGCCCGCTGTTTGGCGGGCATTATTCGCTTGTTTTTCGCTGTTTTTTGTCCAATTGCCGGCTTGCAACGTTCCATAGTGAAGTTGAAAATCGTCGGTACCGCGTCTTTCTTGACTACAAGTTAACGAAGCTTGAAAGAGGGTCGCAACAAACTCCTTACTGCAAGATTTTGTTCGAAGCTGTCTTCGGTGAAGTGTTTTACACAAACGCACGAATGCTTCGAGGGCATAAGGTATTCTCTTTTCATTTTTATAAACCATTCTCTTTTAATTTTTGGGTCCTGGGAGAACTTGAAAGTGCTAACTTTTGTTTTAGAGTGGTTTTCCTCTGAAGTTCACCGTGAACTTGAAACCAAAACAATTTCAAATTTCCCGCATTTCTTGAGCTTACCAACAGTGACGTCACAAGTTTTTTTCCGACAATTATCCGACAATTTCCCGACCGCTCTACGATTATGAGGGATAAAAAGCAGTGATTTTAATATTCCGATATCTCCGCAATGCTTCGTCCAATTCGTTTGAAACTTCAGAATATGTTTATTTTATGCTTAATGGACACATTGAACTCAAATGAAAAAATGTCTAATTTTTGGTTCACTAACCCTAACTCTAACCCTTTAAGTGCTTTGAACTAATCTCTGAACTCTAGCTAGCCATAGGCTTAGCTTTTTTCTTGCTTCCTCTCTTCTTCAGGTTCTTTTCTTCACGGCTTGAAGCTAAAATAAAAAGGCAAGAATTCATGTAGTCGCCGTCCTTTGCAATAAAAAAAGCATAAATAAGTAGACTGAAGATTTTTTGATGCAATAACAAAGCCTATATATTGGTTTGTGCAATTAAATATATTATAAAAGTTTGCAGCTGCAAAACAAATTGAAAAAATTAATATTTGTAATAAGAAAACCAGATAAGAATTGCTGATATCGATAACCTTCGAACCAAAGTATCGACTTTATCGATGATACTTGCATTGTCAAATTGAAAAGTCAATTAGATGGTTGTTCACCTAAGATTGATTTGAAATGTTAGATCCTTTGTTACAATTCTTGACATTTCCAATGCTTTTTTTGTTCCGAATTCTCAAAGCATCTGCCGCTTATCCTTGAGACGTTTGCTCGAAGATTACTCATAGCCTGATTTGATTCTGGTGAGGGAAATTCTTGTTGTGAGCCGGCTCTGTGGGCGGGGTCTCGTGACAAGTCGAATTTCTTTGTTACGAATCAGTCTTTTGAGTTGAGATGCGCCCGAAATAAATCGATAAAACGAAATGCCGACGACAAGATTCGCAGGATAAAGGAGTGTTTCCCCACAAGAAAATTAGGGGTCGACAGTTGTAAGGAAAGTCACCAACCAACGAAGTAAGTCGTTCCCGGGTACATAGTTAATAGATAAAAATAAAGCTCGAGCCAAGCCCAGATTGATATCCTTTGGTGGTTTAATTATAATTTTCTAACGAGCATCCCCGACCTTTTCATATGGGAGTTCTCTTCCCCACCCCCAACCCCAACCCCCCCCCCCCCTCCCCACTCCCGTCGGGCTGGAAAAGTTCTTTAATTTGTAAATGTTTTTTTTTTTCTTTTTCTTTTTTTCTTTCAACCAAAACACAATAGTTGTTACCTCTGACCAAGCAGCTGACCAAAATAAACGTTTTGGTCTCGTAATTTATGCACAGTGTTTGAACGCAAAACAAACGATTGTGCACGGTCGTGGACCTTCCAAAATAAATCTTGGCCTTTTTGATTGCCCCTTTGGTTTTTCTCAGACTTCATAACCATTCCCCTTTATTAACTATGCCGGTTATTATAATATATATTTCGAAATATTTAATTGTCTTGATCAGTACCTGGCTTAAACCTGGCTTTAGGCTAGCTTTTATCAGACATTTTTAATCAATTTTACCTTCCTTGGAGGCAGCTTCCAAACTGGTCTCCTTACTGCCTTCTTTTCTGCGATTTTCAATCGAAATTCCATCATAAACTTCCTTCACTAGCTTGGCTACTTCCTTTTGCTCATCTTCATCTTTCTCTGCAATTTTACCTTCTGGCAACTGAATGCCTAGTTCCTTTAGCACAGCTTCCTCACTGCTCTCCCCACTGGCTTCTTTTTCACGATTCTCGATTGAAATTTCATCCTTAGCTTTGTTCAAAAGCCTGTTCACTTCCCCTTGGTCATCGACTCTTTTTTCTGACTCTGCGAAATGAAGCATGTCTGAACTACATGGATCTTTCACAAGATCGTCAGGCATAATATCAATACAGGAAATTCTTGTTTCAAAAATTAATAAGTTAAATTCATCGAAGCACTCCTGTAATTGTAACATGTGAATATCCTTCCGTTAGGAAAGATAGGTAGAGCTTTCTCTAACAAAGGTGAAAGATATACAGTATCCTAGGGACTAGGCCTCAATTTTTCAAATTCATTAAAAAATCTTAATTGCCTCAATCTTTCCAATTGCCTTTGCTTTCTCTTGGAGTTACTTATTTACTCTTCCCGGTTTCTTCTCGGCTCCTAACTTATATGTAATCATTTGATATTTCATGTAACTTGTAGGGAACTTTGTGGGTGACTTAAAATTGCTACCTAAACCTTTCACATTTACATACCAAGCATCTTTTCCACAGGGATACTTTCTGCTATTTTCTCAAGGGTATCTACCAGACGTTCCAATGTTGCTTCTTCTCCTTCCTTGTCCGTCCACCTCGTGAGGACAGAATAGGCCTTTTCTCGGTTTGTTTTGTTCTCTTTCCTTATCTTGCGAACGTTTGGTTCTCCAAGCTCAAGTGCTGTTGCAAGTTCCTCCCAACCGCTTTCCAGGTCTTTCATAATTCCAGCAATTTCCACCACAGAGATAGCCTTCTTTCGCGGCTCTGCGTTTTTAGCTATATACGTAAAACATATGTAAATACTGTGTTACAGTCATGCATTGAGAGGTTTTCATTCGAGTGTCGAAAGGTTATTGGTTTTGCCTTACTTCGATTCACTACACGTTTGGCTTAAAGGACTCGCGCCACTTTTTCATCCAGTCAGAAGTAAAACCAAAATCAGTGTTGACTCCGTCACGTTTTCCCTCGCTTTGCATCAGGTACATGTAATTTCTTCGAGTTTTGATTGGTTCACTGGATTGTCTGTGTCCTTTGTGATTGGCTAGAGTGATTACTTTGGTTTTGGTTTAACGACACTCAATTGGAAACCGCTCTAGAAGGAATAACAGAAATAACAGCAACAGATATCATCTGTCATCTCTTCCTCTTCTAAGGCAGATCACTGAGTTGTCAGCTTCCTGGAGATTTCACGAGTTAGAAAACTGAAATCGGACTCCTTCACCGCTCCCATAGTTTGTTGTGTTTTTTTAACCATTTTTTCTATAATTAAAAGAGATCGAATAAGCAAGGCTTGAGGGAAGATTTTCAACGCAAAAATTAGCGAAAGAAATAAATGACGTTTCGACATCGTCTAATGTCATTGTCAAGTAAATATGCAGGTTAGTTTTTGCATTATAAATAGATCTACAATTATACGCATAAGGTGGCAAAATACCTTAAGTGACGAGAAAACAAGAACAAATGACTATTAGGAAACTATGTTAATTAAAGAAACAATTTTGTTCTGATTGAGTGTGAATGAGTTTTAAGTACTGGCTTGAGATCTCTGATATATAACATTTCATATAGCAGGCAGTCAAGTTTACTCATGCATTTCTTTAAGATGGTAAAAGGGTCTTTGAGGTTCCTTGGCTCCATTTTATGTTCCTCCTTGATGTGGTTTCCGATTCTGGCTGAGCTCTGATGTTCGGCAACACTTTGAAATAGGTGCCGACGAGTGTAGCCGACATAGCTTGCATCGTACAGGCCACATTTGAATAAATAGAAACGCTTTGCTTGGCTTTTCCTCGTCCTCAATTTTTCTACTCGTAAATACTGGCTGTAGTGTTTTTCCAATTTAATTGCTCAAATCTCGTAGTTGTCTCTTTACAGTGTCTTCTACAGCTGTCTTATAACCCTAACCCTAACCTACACATTTACTTGAAAATGACGTCCGACGATGTCGAAACGTCGTTTATTTCTTTGGCTAATTTTTGGGTTGAAAATAAAAGAGAGGTTAGAAAGGCAGTGACTCGAGTGCCTGCTGCAATTCGCCAGTGGAGAAAGGAGCAAGTTGGTTACTTTCAAGCTCAAACTCCTCACTCAAACGTTCGGCAGATGTCGAGGAACTCCAAAGTCTTCGAAATGCCGACTTATTTTCAGAGGCGACAGCTGAAATCATCCTTTCAAAGCTAGAAACTGTGGATGAAAAGCTTGAGAAAATCGGTTTATCAGTATCAAACCTAAAAACTTAACACGTTGGAAGGAAGAAGATCTTGAAACTTCTCAATCGACCACGAGGGACACTAGTCTGTTAAAGAAATGCAAGATGGCGTCCAGGAGCTTAATTAACACGCATCCCTCGTGGTTTTATTGCACCGCTAAACCATTAGAAAGTGCGGTCTATTGTTTAAATAGTAGTTTTATATATTTTGTAAGTCTTACCTTCCTCTAGCTGGGCCTTCAATTTTTCGTTCTCGCTAGCAACAGTTGTTGCTTTTTCTTTCTCAAGCCACAGCTCATTCCTCGTTTCATTCAGTAGCCATTCTCCCTCCCTTACTTCATACAGTAAATTTTCTTTTTCTGCCAAATAAACAAACGCGTATTAACAATGCTTCTCTCATCCCTTATCGACTAAATAATTTAACAATTTGTACACTAGAAATGCGATTGATTACACTCTAGTCAATATTTGAAGTGCCTATGAAGTAAAAAAAACAACTGCTGCTTATTTTAAAGGCTTTTCAAAGTATAGAAGAATGGCATTTTCCTTTTTGGAATATCTTTTTTCGTTTTAGAGATATTCACGTTTTTGTATTATGCAAATGAGGAAAGTGATGACCTCATAAATAGTTCCACGTACTTAAACAGTAAAATACTGAATCAAAAATATGTCCAGAAATCTTGGGGCACTGTTCTTCAAACTTGGCACCAGAAATGTACAACTCAAAAGAAACAGAATGACACCTTGGCTCCAGTTTCTTTCTGTGAAAAACGAAATATCCCCATTTGCAACCTTTTAAAGTGGGACAGAGGGTCTTGCTCGGAACACACATGGTTCCCATACTGTCTGAACTCTCCCCATTAAATTGGTGGGAGTGGATGATCCTTGTTTAAGATAAAATCTGGGAATTTAGTCTTAATTAAAACAGGACCAGCGGCATAACTGTTGTCATGGCAACGGCACGACGGGTGTCATTTTGTTTCTTTTGTGATGTACAGTTCTGGTGCCAAGTTTAAAGAACACTGCTTCAATATTTCTAGAGTTATTCTTGATTGAGTGTTGTCCTGTTTTAGTGGAATCACTTATGACGTCATCATTTTCCACATTTGCATAATACAAAAGCGTAAATATCTCTAAAATAAAAAAAATATTCCAAAAAGGAAAACGCCATTCTTCTTAACTTTGAAACGCCTTTCAATTTAGCAGCAATTATTTTTTATTTCATAGGCACTTAAACGCTAACAAAAGAAGAAACTGATTTCCCTACTACAATAATCCCTCAGAAACTAACATACGGAAATCCTGATCGACCCTTAAACGACCACTTAAACCCACCTCCGCGAATGCAAGCCAACAGACCTATAGATTTGGTTCTTTACCTCATTGATCGCTATTGTAGAGCTTTGCCGCTACGTTATTCTCAGACACCATAAATGCCCACTTCACGACCATAGAACTTGGGTTGACCATATTTAGCCCGGGGGCCGGGGGGGGGGGGCACAGTGCCCGTGCTGATTCAAACTTTTGTCGCCCAAGCTATGGCAGTCAAACTTTGTGACATTTTTCTAAAATTCAGCAGGAAATATTTTTGTGTGCCAACTGTGAAAGCTGACTAATAATGGGTCAAAGTCTGGAGATTCCCCCACCCCCACTCCACTCACCTTTCACCCCCCGCCTCTCTTCACCCTGTTCTTTCAGGCTCACGAACGAAATAAAAGCATAAATACATTATGAAGCAGTTATCGAGGTGATGCTTAATAATTTGGAATTCTAACAAGAATGTATGAGTTTTAAATAGAAGTATCAAAGTTTTCATGTCTTGAGTTCTCATGGGGAATTTTTTTTTCACCTCAAAGGTTTAGCCATGTTTAAAGGGCAAATACAGAATTAGTTGGGCTTATAAGTCACCTGAAAATATTAGTTCCGCGAGAAAGATTGATAAGTGCTTATCACAAAAGCCTTTCAAACAGAAATAGGCCCACGAAATTTACAGGCTTCTATGTTTTCAAATCAAAATGTTGCACTTTTGAGAAGAAATTTAAAAAAACCTATAATTTTACCGACTTGTAATCGGTTATCTGCACTAACTTGCCACATTTTAAATTGGTCTGCGCTATACGTACCCTCTTAAGAGCTGGCAAGCCAAAAAAGAGTGATCCTTTTCCAAGGCTTTCACGAATTCCTCATATGCTCTCGGTCCTTTCGTAGCTAACATCATCAACAGCTCTTCATTCTTTTCTCTTTGTGAGGGTTTTTCCTCTATTTTCTCTTTATCGTCAGAGGTCAATACACCAGTCGTCAGCAATTGAAGTGAAACCTTGTTTGGATCAAGCTTTTCCAGGAGCAGCACATAGAACTTCAAGAGGATGTTCTTGTATTTGATGTTTTGCATAGCAACATTTTCTTCGTCTGTTAAACTTTTCGTGAGACCTGTGTAGATCAAAGTACAGACATGTTATTTACTGGGTAAGATCCGAACTCGAGATCAGGGGCACTGTTTCTTCGCTATATGAACTGACCTAGACCAAATTTTGACGTCGTCTGTGATCACTTACTGATAAGACGTACCACAATATGGGATCTATCTATTTTATATAATAAAGAAACAAAAAAAAGGGTAATGACGTCATCTATGCGTCTGTCCTCCAGTTGATAGTGAGTAAGAACCAATCAAAAGGCAAGAATCATTTGACTTATCAACTGAAGATGTACATCTAGATGATCAATTGAAAGTCTGGTCATTTCGGCATTATGAACGGAGAGGTAACGACTGTAGTTGGCCATTTCATACGCAAAAAACCATGGAAGAACAGAACGGATTACATGGAGATAGTTGGCCGGTTACCTTCTTTTGAAGCTCGAATTATGTGAGGAAGGATTTGGACCATATCAAATCAATATGCAAAATCCAAAATTGTGTACAAGCTCTAGAAGGCGTCAAACTTGTATTTTGAAGTCTTTTTCACGGCACTATACGCCGACTACTAATGAATATGATGCAAAAAATGTACATTTCTTCCCCAAAATAAGGCGAGAATTACTTGTAACATTAACTGATTAATTTGACATAATTTTGAAGTTGCTTGTTTGAATCTCGATAAGAATGCTCTCGTTTATGTTCCTGTGAAGATAAGTCACGTCTTAATTATGACTTCAGCAAACTTCAAAGATAATACGTCACTTTATCAAAGTCAGAAATGCTATCGTCTTGGAGATCCAGGATTACAAATTTATTTGTTGTGGATGGTTTATACAAGCCATCCTTTTGAAAATGCACTCACAATTCGACTTATTTTTCAAGTTGTTTATTTTAATCTTGATAGGCCACGCTCTCGTTCAATTGCACCCTGGGAACTCAGCTTACCAGAAATTTCTGTTAAAAACTTTTTGCACCTCAAGTAGTCCTCTTTCAAGATAGTTGTTTCCAAACCGACGGTATCCACATCATCTTCACTCTTTTCTCCCATTTCCTCTTTGGTCTTTGTTGTCTCGTCTGTAAGAAAGCACTCCTCGGCTAACGTGTCTAAGTTACCCGAGCAATAATCTTCCCACAGCCGCTCAAGAATCTCCAGAGTACGACAATGAACTGTCATTATTAAACTGCCTTGTCTTTTATCTCTTAACTCTACATTGAATTTTAAACTTAAATGAGAACAAAAGTTTTGTAGTTGTTTTTGTGTTGTGACAGGAAAATTTCTCCCCTTCTATTGTTCCATAGCGTCTCAAGCGATCTTGCTGTCTATTTTGTTTCTGTGAAGGTTTTTTGGTAGTAACACCAGTAGTAGCAACTTTGATGGGTATAGTACCTAAAGATGAAAGTGAGAGAAAGAAGGAGAACATAATGATATAAATTCATCAACCTGGTAAGCAGCAACTACGGACTGGGCTATCGAAATTAAGGCGGAGTAATTTCTTGCGTTAGAGACCGTTCGTTACTAGCATAGTACTCAGAGGGGACGTATGGTAGGCATAAGATCAGTTGTGTTGAGTTACTGCCTTTTGTATCTGCGGGCTCTTATAAGAAGTTTAAGATACTTTCTCAGCGTACGACCCGAAGTTAACATTATCAAATATTCGTGCCACGAAAGCTTTAAAGGTACGTTCTGAGGTTTTGAGCACTTTGTTCAGTATAACCACCTGGTCCCATATATTCTCGCTGACAATGGAGAAGAACAAGGTTTTTGAGTCACATTGGGCCCTAGCTCTCGCAAAGTACAGTAGTATATGAATTGGGACGGTGCTTGGAGCAGGGGGAGGTGGGAACAAGAACAGGGTTGTCGCGTAATTGTATATGGTAATCATCTCCTGGGAAACAACTTATGTAGCTGATCATAATAGTCTAGGCATTCTTCACACTTTGCTTTCTGGTCTTGCGCAGCTGTTACAACCCTGAAAAAATTATCAGCTGGTCATCCTTTATATTAGGCTGATTATCTGCTGCAACCTCATCAATCAGTGTTTGCCAATGATTTCAGTTTCCTGGTACTGCCTGCATCAAAGTTCCAAACGATGATACCCACAGTGCATGAATCCAGCATTCCAGCTACATTACCTGCGGCAATGATTCAACTGATTCAACTGATTTTTTTTGGCATATTCATGGTTCGATGTTGCTGCTAAGCCTCCAGCCAGTTGGTATTTTTTAACTATCTTGCGTTGATTTGTGATTGTCTCACACACATTAATTGTGTGTTAAAAGTGTAAAGTGAGTTACCTAAGTTTCCCCGTGATTTATTCTTTGTCTTCTTGGTGCACTTTGTCTTCCTCCAGCGGGGCTGTTTGATGCTGGATTTGTTCAAAGCTATAAAAAAAGGAACAAAGATAAGCCGACACACATGCATGTCTTCATGGTAGGTAGGTAGGTAAAAGTAACGTCTGCATACGAGGCATACGAGGCCGGAGCTTAACCCTGTTTCTGTCACATGAAGCGACTAGGAGTATTTCTACTTCCCTGGATGGGATGCTAGTCCATTGCAGGGTTACCCCAACAATAAATTCGCCAGTGCCCCTGGTACCCATTTATATACTTGGGTGGAGAGAGGCGCTGTGAGAGTTAAGTGTCTTGCCCAAGAACACAAAACAATTTCCCCGACCAGGGCTCGAACCCGTACGGCTCGATCCGGTGTCGAGCGCACTAACCACTGCGCCTCTACATGTCTTCATGAGTCATCTAGATTGAATGAACTCTTTCAGACCATCGTTGTGAAGGAATGGCACATTTTATTCGTAAATTTATCTACCAAAGAACTCGCACAAAACTTACAAAGCGCAAAACTTACGAACTTTTTCAGCCGTTTTAAGTCTACATTTTTTGTGGAAGATACGAACTGATCTTCTGTAACGTAAATTAAGGAAACTGCTCTTGATCTCACCCTGTGTTGCATTTATAAAGCATAGGGAAAAGTGAGTGATCGATTCTTGTTCTCGATGCAGCCCAGCTCTCTGGCATTTTTCTGAATTTGGTGCTGACGTCGAATTAAGAGAGCTCAACTTATTTCCGGTCTCAAATAATGAGTTCCTTAATTTACGTTCCAACTTTTTTATAACAGAAAAGAACTTCTCATACTCGGTATAAATATATCCGTAACTCAAAAACGATTCGGATCCCCCAATTTTTTGTTATTTAATTTTGATAAGCATGTACAAGAGTTGACTCTTGCCAAGTTTTAAAAACGAGTGGATATATATTATATGGCCGAGCGGAGACACGAAATTTCTCCTTTCGTGTTGAAAAATATTTCACTTGTGAAATATTTTTCAACACGAGGAGCGAGCCATGTAGTATCCTTTATAAATCTAATGAATATCTTTTTCATTGGGCTCAATCAAAATAGACCAAAAGCGTTATTTCTTTCCTCACTCATGTTACAAACGTCTACAAATTGAACACAGTGGCACGAGGCATGTTCGTCACAAGTCTGGGACAGGAACGATTTTAAACAAAAAAAATAATTCTAGCCTTACCTTCCCGATTTTCCTGGAATTGACTTTCTTGTTCCCTGCTTCCAGTCTCAGCAGCCACGAATTCTAGTGATAAATCCAAACCACATGCTGTGTAATATATTCACAAAATGAACGAGAGAATATGTTTTACCAAATTTGGTTGAAATAAGACGCGCAGCGGAGTATTTTTGACGAAATAAATATGCAACTAACGGAGAAAAATTATAACGAGGGAGAAATTACCTCACTCCAGGCATCCAATTCGTAAAATTACGAAAAGACAGTGTTGCTCTAGGGGTTTTTTTTTTTAGTTGCTTTAAATCCGACTATCTTTGTTTCATTTTAGTAATTCTGTCTTGTCTTGCCGTTTGATTATTCGGAAGGTTATCAATTAAATTAAACAATTTTGCCCGATTTCAGGCACGCTTAATTGAATTTTCCCGGTCCGAGAATTTCTCATTCTCAAACTCAAGAGAGGATTACGGCTAAGAGAGCTGCGTGGATGTCGAGGAGGATGAGCCTGGGCTGTTCACGTGAGCAAAATCTGCTTCACATGATTGGCTATTTCTAGACCCCCTGGGATATCCGAAATCAGCAGTGATCTAAAAATAACTTGGTCGGGATTAACTCGGGAATAACGCCTGTATGGGGGATAAACTCTATTACTTTTCATCCTCTCTTTTCAAAGGCACAGTTATGTGCAGATTGGAACATTAACCATGGTTTCATTCAGCTGCTGTATTTAGAAGTTGGCTCAGAGAGTTCATTAAACTAGTTTTAACTTCGATTAAGGAGACTTATCAAACACTCAAGACGATGCTACATCTCGTATTCAAACATCTAGAATTGCGACTAAAATATGCCACACCCTTCTCGGTATATGGAAATGCTATGAAACACTGTCGCCAGACCCGTGGTTTAAATATTACTACAGAGCGATTCCCTTTTCTCGAACCTCTCAAAACAAAAACGACTTAATGTAGATAATCCTACTAGCCTCACCTTCCTGTTTTTCCGCGAAACGATTTTCTAAGTCCTTGCACTTAGCCTCAACAATTTTAAGCTCTAGAGAAAAATCCAAAACCGCAAGTTAATAGAAGACATGCTGTCACAGCACTAGTTCTTGCCTTGTCCAACCAGTGAATTGCCGCGAATCAGGGAGATAATAAAGTTTAGAGTGTGAAGTGAAGGGAGCACGACTGTAATTAAGTGAAGTGAGCGAAAAAGCAGGCATTTAATAGATAGCTATATGATCTTTGTCCTCAGGACACAGCATATGTATGGCCGCTTACCCCATTCTCCATTTAGGAACTTCAATATTCTTTCATTTGTTATGAAGTCAGGCATGATTTCGCACTTGAAATCCGGCTTCGGTTGCGATTAATTTATTAACTTCGTACTACCAGCAGCTCCTCTTTTTTCTTAGTCCCGCGATTGTAACGTATAAAAAAGGGAAGAGAACGATTCCTGCGCGAGGCCGAGACTCTTGCGCGGCAAATTTATTGTCAAACTTTCTTTCGCTCCACGCTCAACAGAAAAACCTGTTAAAAGTGCTTTTTTTAGACGTTATAGCTTAAAATTGGTAGTTTCAGTTTTGTTAATTTAAGCCGTGCAGTGAAAAATGACTAAATCGTGTGGTCTTGGAGCAAAGAATTCCGTATCTGTGTACGTTCGAACTTATTTAAAATTAGCATATGTCAGACATCTCAAGTGATGGGATAAATTATACCTACCTTCTATTAAAAGAATGCAGGCCAAAAATGATTGTTTTTCTTCCAAGGCTTTAACGAACTCTTGATATGCACGCGGTCCCTTTGTTGGTAGTTTTCTTAGGAAATCTTCACTCTGGCTTCTCCGTGTGGGTATTTTGTTAATTTCTTCTTGGTCATCTGGAGTCATAACTCCCTCCTGTATTAAATGCGCAAACAGGTTCTTTGGCTCAAGATCTCTTACAAGCACCACATGGCACCCTGTGAGTATTTTCCGATGCTTGTCTTCCATCTCAGAAGTTGTTTGGGGGGGAACCTGTTTACAGAGTGTAAGTCAGAGTTAAAGTTAAAAATGGTTTCTGAGGTGGCATTATTTTTGTACCACTAGTGTGAGACTGAGCACGCTGATAAGACGCTGGCTGAAAAATATAATATTGCTTGTTGAACGTGACACTCAAATTCTTTTTAGTTACGCGCTCAATAAGTCTCTTTGCGATCTGCACTACTTATGCCTCGCCAACATTATACGTGCAATGTAGCTTGCGAGTAGATCTTCTTAGGGGAAGAAAGCTAAGAAAGTTCACTAAAAGGCCGCTACATACCATGGCTTGGCAGTGTCACGACAGTATAAGCAGTTTCTCTTAACAATTTCCTGCCTCCTGGATAGCCTGAATCTAAAACCCAAGAGAGGAAAAAATTGTTCGAATTATAAGAAAGTTGCTAAAGAGTTACCGCGCAGACTGTGGACAGCCCATATTGTCTAGTTCCTAGCCCTCGACAATTCCCCGAGGTCAATCGGTTTCGGTTTACGTGACGTGGTCCGAGCGAAAAACTGGCCGTCCGTCTCGGCTACGTCACCGCAATGAATCGACCGTAATAGCCTTGTGAAAGTCGTAAAGGAACTAAACAAGTCCTCGTAATTGTACTTATGTCCTGATCTTATTGATTTTCAAAAGTCTTAGGCCGGCGCAGGAAATAAACAAATGTTGACTTTCTATTACACGAACGGCCCAGTTCTATCACTCAAACCACAAGCAGGCTCAGTGCTGGCTAGATATGAACGCGGTCAGCTTTGTCTTGCATCTGATCTTGCTCATATCTTATTTTGTGCTCTCTTTTTTCGTGAGAAAAGATTTTTAATCTACGTTCAACAATGAATGCCTGCGATATTGATATTCATTTTCGCGGAATAATAAGACTGGAAGGTTTCACATTGCTACTTCCGGTGGAGGCCCAAAATGTGTCTGTTG
The DNA here is from genome assembly GCF_964199315.1 of Orbicella franksi. Classification (NCBI taxonomy): domain Eukaryota; kingdom Metazoa; phylum Cnidaria; class Anthozoa; order Scleractinia; family Merulinidae; genus Orbicella; species Orbicella franksi. The sequence goes on along the minus strand of NC_138149.1, from coordinate 23,762,692 downwards.
TTTCTGTTCCTATTACTATTTCGTCCATGATTGTTTAAGATACAGATTTTCAGATTTATGAACATTACTCGGATTTATAAACATTGCTCGAATCAACTTGATACGATATTCCGCTCATATTCCGAGACGATATTCCAGCTTCTGGTAAAGACAAAGAATTGCATGTCTTGGTTTTACATTTCGTCGAATCGTCCTGAGGTCAGAACATCAAATGTCCGTTTTGTCGTGACCACCAATGATTTAATACAACAACCATTGAAAGGTCAGATTAATGGACTCCAGTCAAACAGTTAAACAGGCCTTTCTATAACTTCATATATAGGCATCAACAAATCAGTGTTAACGTTCTTCGATCTCACATGTTTCTCCGCAGTATTTCTTGTTCGAGGGCATAGCCGTTGGACGCAATATTAATTTGAAGGTGTCAAACGTTGATGGCGTAAAATGTGATTCACTTCGGAATTATTCACTGTCTGTTGTTTTTTTAAAGCGCGGCAAAGATTTTAGTCAGTTTTCATTTGTGTTTTAACCACAACATAGAAATAAGAATGTGAACGTCACAGCCCTTCTTGATTGGAAGGTTTAACATGTGGTGCTCTGTCGTTTTCAACAGATAAATTAACATGCATTTTTTAACCGCATGTAACACAAATGAGTAAACTATCAAGATGGCTGCCTCACACTGTGAGTGCGCATTTGTTCGCTAGACGAGGGAGTAAATAGACAGACACTTTTCACAGCTGAAACAAAGACCGTGAGCTGAGGCTGAGTTATTGAACTAAATCAGTAGAACAAGCATTAATTGTGAAGAAAAAAAGCACTAACCTTTGAAAATATTTCACTGCAGCAACCGTAGCTGTCCCAAAGGAATTAGAGCACAGATTCACCCTGTCAGCCAACTGAAAATCACAGTTACAAGGGCCGAGATCGCTCCAAGAAGATGTACTTAGGAGTAAGAAATGAAGGGAAAGATGGCAGACCTGTTATTTGCAAGTTCAGTTTAGGTGGGAAAACAGTTTCAACATGCTGCGAAAAGGAAGTAGAACTAAACACTGACGAAATAAGATATCTACGGAAGCGTCGTCTGAAGTGTCAGTGAAGTGCTATTTTGCCTGAAGCCTTTGGCCTGTTGTTTGGGTAAACGATCTTGTTGTCATGACATGAGCACGTACGTAACTGACGAGAAAAAAAGAAACGAAAGATCGTCTCTCACCCGGGTTTTCAGTGATCGCTTCTATTGGGGCAACGCAAACAGACGTAGGCAAAGCAATTAACGAGAAAAGGGCGGAATGAAAAATTCCGTCTTTAATCTTCTCACTGGATCCCACGAAGTAAGAACTAAATTAGTTACAGTGAAACCTCTATTAAGCGGACACCTTCGGGACTTTCCCAAGTGTCCGCTTAATCTAGGGTGCCGCTTAATGAAAGTTTATAAGAATTACGCAATGTTTGTTGACAATTAACATTCAACGGTTCCTCTGTACTGTAATAAAGTTGTAGGTTGTTAACGAAGCTATCCAGAGTTCAAGTTAATCAGCTTTCATTACCAACTTTAATTTGTTTCTAATAATGCCCTTTCAATATAGCAAGGACAATACGGGTACATTTAATCGACTATTTAATCGATTATTTCATGGACGTAAATTTGCCAAATACAATATATTTTAGTGTCCTCGTCCGGTTAATAGAGGTTTCACTGTATTACCATTTGGCATTAAAAAAATGGTATTTTTTCTTCCTTTAAAATTTTGACCAGGAATGGGGGTGGTGCTAATTTCAGTTGTCAGTTAAATACCACTACGATCACATACCAACATTAACTAGTCTAGCAAAACAAAGGATTTGCGATTGAAGATTGATGATAACATTTGTCCCTCTGAGTGGTATGAAATGTCCCATTTCGAGGATCTGGGCCTAAGGACTATACCACATTCTCGGGCCCTGGGTGAAAATTTAACGAAATGACGCCGGCAGCAAGCTTTCCATCCGTGGAATTGCAACTGGAGTTTAACGCCGGCACAACTAACGCCTCTCCGATTAAGGCCCCTTGACCACTTACAATCTTCCCCGTTACGGCCCCTGGGTTGATAATACATTTTGTCAACCTCTACCAATAATGTTGTATTCTCCTTCCGCTTTGGCAGTGGTCAGCAACAAAAATTGCGATCTCTGGCCCGACCAATCCCGTTCCCAGAGTCTTCGTTCCCCTGACCAGCGGTCGGAAAACGAGAGCTCTAGGAGCAACCATTTTGAAATAACCGAATTTTGCCCATCCGTTTCACTGCACAGTCTGCATCTATGGCGCACGCCGCGCACGCCTGAAATGGATGCTCCCAGAGTTCTCGTTTTCCAACCGCTGGTCAAGGGGAACGAAGACTATGGGAACGAGATTGTGGCCCGACCCGATTTTCTTGCCCAGAGTATTTGTTTCGTATTCTTTGCTAATCAGATTTGTCCGATTTGACTGCATGTCCGTGAATCGAGGACGACCTGTCAAGAGGTTGCGATTCTTGGTGCTGACCAAAAGGAGCACGAGCTCTGGGGACAATAATTATCCTGTAACAAACACAAAAAATAAAATAAACATCTTAATAGACCTATTTCGATATATTTAAATTCAGCCATAAACAATAGACCTCAGTACGAGGCTCTGGGGAATAAAGCCCACAAACTCTGTAGTTATTCCCCAGAGCCTCGTACTGAGGCCTATTGACCACTCCCCTAATGGGGCTTTTAAGGGCCAATGAAACCAAATAATGAAACAAGATAAATTTCGTCATAACATTGTCAACGTTTACTGCAGAACCACTCGCCTGCGGCTATTGGTTCCACAGCCACTTTGACAATGTTATGACGCAATTTATCATCAATAAGAGGGCAGACGCATAAAAAACTGACGTCAATTTGCTAATTTTTTTTTTTTTTTGGAAAGAAAAGATTTGCGGATTCGGATTGAAGACGAATTTGACCGGAAATTGTGACTGATTGATTGGCTTATTCCCATAATCCTAATTCATTCCCACAGTGCGGGGAACTCTCAATCGACCAAGCGAGTGTGGCAAAATGAGACAGAAAGTCAAACTATTTGAAAATATCCATTGCTGATAAGCGTCATTAGCTCATTAGCAGGGTAAAAAGAGACAGCCAACCGACAAAAAGCACGAATAATATGTATACCAATGAAACATGGTGAGAAAAACTATATTTATTATATGGAGAAGAGTGTTTTACTGGGAACTAAACCACTCGTAGATTCCATACGCCACTTCATCCGGGACCCGAGTGGCGTATTTTCCGTATGTCACCTTTGTGAGTGTCGTATCGTTCAATGAAGTCACGCTTCCCGCCTTTTGCTTGTGTTGAATTGGTTTCTCGTGGCAAGAACAATATCTCACGAGTGAGCGAAGCGAACGAGTGAGATATTGTTCTTGCCACTCGAACATAAAATTCATATCTTCTCGCCACCGTGTAATATCCTCTATATATTGATAGGCGTTTACAAAAAATACAGCTAGATTACAGTTTAACTTTTTTAATGATTATATTCTTTACAGGTAGTCATGCGTTCATAAATGGGTCTCCTAAAAATAATGAACTTGATTTCATTCCTCGCTGCAAACATCGATTAAAGTACGACGTCACGAGCCAGGTATGTGACGGTTTTACGGCTTTCCTTGTAATAGACCCTTTTACAGTTGTATGCTCAGTGATCTGGCCATTGAATGGCAGCGAGGCTGGAGGTGACCTTGTTGCTCAGCAACTTTTTGGCAACTTTTTGGAAACTTTTCGTATTTCGAGCCACTTTTTTTGTTTCGAGCAAGTTTTTCCATTCTGAGCAATTTCTAGTTTTCTAGATATCGGAGAAACTTTTAGTGCTTTAATTGACCATGCTTCCATATTCTACAATGTTTCAGTAGACAATTTGTGAATTTCCTGTGAAAAAGGAACAGTTCCTGCCCCCTGGGGCAGATCATGGGCGAAAGATGCATGCAGCCGGGCTGCTAGGTCAGCGGTTTTTTAAAGAAAATACAAAATGGCGGACGAAGATTCACACTCCACTGATTCGAGTGTTTCAGGTCACGTAGGTCATTCAGATCCTCCGACAATTTTATTCGTTCATAATAGAATTTTTACTAGATTAATATTGTTAAATTGATATTGATGCGCAGTATTTACTCATACGTATTGTGAAAAAATTTATTTAGTGACGCTGGTTACAACGCAAAATTGCACAAAAGTGCTTAAAAATGTTACTTTTGTTGTACAGATAACATATTTTTGCTTCAGACCAAATAAAAGAAGAGAGAAACAAAAAAAAAAGTTTTTGCTTTTTTTTAGCAACTTTTGAGCGACTTTCGTTACAAAAAGTAACTTCTACTTTTTTTGGAGTAACTTTTGAGCAACTTTTGAGCAAATATTTGAGAAATGCCGGGCAACTTTTTGGGAAATCTCGACCAACTTGTGGCAAGCCCTAACAGACCTCACTGCTTTTGTTGTGTAAATCAAGTTGTTCTAATGCTAACTAGGTGCATTTACATGACAAAAGCAGGGGTCTCTATCAAAGCAAGGTCACCTCCAGTCTCGCTGCCATTCAAAGGCCCGGTCACCGAGCAGACAACTGTAAAATGGTCTATTGCTAATTATGGAATAAAAGGCCCGTGATTAAGAGGGCCGAGAATAAGAAAAGAGCGCCGATGTTCGTTGGATTTGCAAGACTCGTAAAACCTGTCAAATTTCTCTTAGTAAGAGTACGAAATTTGAAACGAGGAAATTCCATCAACTATCAATTAGATAGAGCGTTTTCACATGACGTTATGCCAGCCATATTGGTGTTCCAAAACAATGAAACGGCGGCCATATTGGTGTACCAAACCAGTCCTGTGGGAACTGGAACTTTTTACTTATGTAAACTTTTACTTTTGTTCCAATAAATTTGCATGGCTGCTGGACACGTGTGTGAAAACGCTCTATTCAAGTGGATCCTTAATGAACTCCTTTGAGCGACAAAAATACACTAGCAACACAAATGCACGGAAAAAAGGAATAAAATACAATATAAACAAATATTTTTTATATAACAAACATTCTTTATATAAATATTGTTATATAAAACTATCAAAAACGATCGAAGACTAGAGAGTATAAACAAACGCCTCCACTTGGCGAGAACATATGCTGGGATATTTGTCCGCGGACATTATTGTCCCGAGAAACATAGTTTTCCCAGAGCGAAGAGGAAACTGTGAGCTTTGTAGAACAGAAAATGTCCGCGAAAAAAAACCCGGGCATATTTTCTCACCACATGGAGGCTATTGTGTTCATTATCCTTCAAATATTTTTCGCAACACGCGGGTTCGTTTGAGACTTGGGGAATACCACTAGGATGTTCCCCAGTTCTAGCTGGGCATATTCAGTCACGTGACGAGTTTAGACCAATCGCGTACGAGCAAATATATTCCATAGGTTTTTAAGATAACTCTACACTATTAATCATACAAAATGCACCCGGTTTGATATTGAAACATGTATTTTCACGAGTAAACGTTTATTCCGTGAATGGCGGTTTACTTAGGTCTGTAAACACAATTTTTTTCATTCGCTTACGTCAGTCAAGTTCAGATGCAAATGACATTTTAAATCTCTTTTTTATGCTATTCCCCCGCATTAGCCTCCATTGCAAGCTAGTTCCAGTCCAATACCGAGAATACGGATATGGCCTGTGTTGATCGTAATCCGAAATTGCCTTGGTTTTGGTTTACTCGCCCATTTAACCGATAGATCTGATACCCAACGCTAAAAACAACTTGGGCACATGCGCTTTCCCGCGGTTGGCGCCCATCATGTGTACTTATTCGTGATGCAATTTCATGTGACATTAGCCCTCGAATACTCACTTAAATTAATGAAGATTCTGATCATTCAAAAACGGGTTCTATGCTACTTTAACATGCATTCCCTCACACGCTACCCGAAAAATTATAGAAATTGAAAACAAATTTATTTTGAGACAATTTCTAACTATAAGCTAATAAATCTATCGAACGATCGAACGAACGAACGAAAGAGTAAAACAGCAGATCAATCAGTTTTAATATGCCTATCCTATCCCAGACAGTTGCAATATTTTTAGACTTTCAGAAAAGTCCTTCCTCTTGTCGCTCCCTCGACCCGCATCGCGGCCTAAAACCTCGCAGCTCGCTTTTCTATTTTACCCTATATTCTTTAACTTATCTAGCGTAGAACGTTAATATTTTCTATTTCGTCACTCTCGTTGTTTTTTATGCATTATTTAACTAATATAACATGAGTAATCTGATAACAACTGATCCGCCTAGATTAGCCTAATGCTACTAGCGGGCCAGTCTTACACTTTTATTCATTTCTAAATGTAACTGAAGTAAAGTGTGTAAAAAGTGTGTGTAAAACTCATGAGGTCGACTTGTGGCAAGTCTGCAATGATTGACCAATATTTTAATTGAAGTCTTTTTCCAGTAAAGCTACGAATTCTTTGGACAGTCAACAGTTTCAGGGAACACCTACTCTCTGTTATAGAATAAGAAGGGACGCTTATTCTTGTACATTATCACCTCCTTGTTAACTTACTAAAAACGGATCACTTTAATGACTTCCCTTTTTGGGTCATTTTTGGTCTTTTATATCTTATCAGTATGAGGCTATCGGAAACAACTAAGTTCTAATACCTCCACTAATCTTTTAATAGTGCCTGAATTTAATAAATGTCATCTATTATATTTAGATATATGTTATCAACAGTCTCGACTAACCCTGGTGGCGTTACACCTACTTGTAATTCTATCGTTTTGAAACAAAATTCTACTTTTTGTTGGCCTACCACGACTTTGTAATCCGATTTTGTCATAAAAGCACTTCGCACGTTTTTTATATTCACTTGCGGCTTTGTCCGACCAAATGTGGTGGAACAGATTACTTTTTGAATAAATGAATGTACTATTGTGTCCAATTTGCCTGTGTACTTGAACACCAGGCACGTAACTACCTGCAAAGAATTGCATTTGGTTTCTTCTATAGATACAGTGTAAATTTCCCTTACTGCATCAGCTGGAGTTTCTTCTCTGAATTACCTGAGAAAACACGTGGTAGCGTGTTTACATCAGGACCAAACAAAGGCCCTACGGCCTCGTGTTTTGAACAATTAGACACTTAAAACATTACATGGCATCGCAACATAGCGTAACAAAAACATCATAAAATGGGCGCATCGAAGAATCGAGATTCACTCAAAACTGTGACTTCATACTCTACTTTGGTTAAAAAAAAAAAAACCTTTTCCTGGTTTCGAGCGGAAATACGTCTGTAGTCACCTTTTTACAGAAGGTCAGCTATCACAGGCATTTCACATCTGGTTAGCACGTCGTACAGATCACCCACAGTTATAGGGCACTGTTGAGTAGCATAAGTCAGAGCCCCGTCCATTGGGTTCCTAAAACGTGTGTCAAGAAAACGAATCTCTTCCGGCTTCAAGCCCAATGCCTCAGCAACCCGCATCCATTCATCTCCGCCTGTGACACAGAAAGACACAAATACCTCTTACTAAGTCCATAAGTCCATAAACAAGTAAAAACTAAGGATATAATGTCCCGACGTTTCGGCGACCTCATGACGCCATTATCAAGGAATGAATAAATGAGAGCGAGTTCAAAAGAGATAAGACCTGTAGATTTGAGCAGTGAGCAAAGTCGCACTATAACGACTCTGTGACAGCAGCTCTTTTCAGAACTACTCTCACCCAAACGATTTCCCTATACCACCTTAGGATATGCCACCATAAGACAACTATTCTACACATACAAAAAAGCAGCACTCACCACTCAAATTAACTGTAATACCCCACCTAATGGAAGAAGGTAATTCTTGCACGGCAAGGTGTTCGGGTAACACAGGACCTAAAGAAAATAAATTTGTTAAATGGCGCCGTAAATCACGCACACATGGACGCCTCGCAAGTCATTTTGTACCAGTCTGTCTGTTATTGCGAAATGACGGAATACACCGATTGTGCAAGAATTCAACTGTTAAGTTCTAGGACCGAGAAACACAAAAGAGTTGCTAAAGACAATGCCTCGGGTTACCTTCAGGGTGTATAGGTATGTGTCGCGCAAAGAGTATGGTTTTTTACTTAAGAATTTTGACCACTTTACCACTTTGGTCTGAAATAGCAGAATGTTCTGTCAACTGGTGCAAAATAGCTCTTAGGGTATACAACTACTGTTTTCATGTTTTGGCTTGGAAGCCAAAAAGTTCTGGGGTCCGCTCTGTTAGGGTTCGAAACTTTATTAATTTGGGTATGAAATATGGTGTGAATTTCAAGCACTAGAAGGCACACCCCTACCCAAAATTACAAGCTAGAGAACCCCCTGAGGGTATGCGAGGTAAAACTCTCTTTTGATATTTATTCAAACGTCTTCACTTGACCTTTTCCACACCTCTTTGCAACACAAGCTGGGAAAGACAACGTCAATTGTTGGACCATTTTTAAATTAGCCCTCCTATTTGCTCGTGCCGCAGCTTACGACAGCCTGCTTGCAGGCTGGTCAAGTACATTTTAAAGCTACAATCATGGACAAAAGCAGTTGAGACACTCCCCGAAAAAGACCTGTTTCGCTTAACGCGTGAGTTTTTCAATCTCCGATTTTCACATTTCGACCCCCTCTCCCCTTTTCAATGTTTTAAACACGTGACAGTGTCCACGGAGCGTATTTCAACATTGAAAAGGGCGAGGGGGGGGGATTTGGCTATCGACAAAAAATATGTTTTTTTGTTATTACGGAAGGACGCCGATAGAAAGCGTTTGTTTTCCTCAAATGTGTCAACACTTTTATCCATGATTGTAGCTAACTGGGCTCTCTCGAGGCTTACAGAAAAGCAGTTAATCACCGAATTCCAAGGAATAATTAATGATTATTTACCGAGGTTGAGGTGAATAGTGGTGGATATTTAATGAGCCGCGACGCTCAGAGGTGAACAGTGCTTTGCTAACTACCTCCGAGTTAATCAATCAGAACGTGTGTAAAGCACTATTCACTTGTGTGGTACATACTAAACACAGAGATTATCCCCCAAAATTAACAAAATAAAGGGTTGATTAAATACCTTTGCATGGAAAAAGAATTACCTGTAGTACCAGCAGGTGTTATTTCCCTCAAAAATTCCAACCCATCAAGTCGGTTCATTTCTTTAGCAACTCTAGCCAGGTTGCGTAGAAGACGCTTAGTTCCAGGCTGCGGAATTTGCAGTGATTCCTGTTCTAAGTGAAGAATGTCTAGTAGTTGAGCTATAACATCCTTTGCCTCAATGTTTCTTGATAGAAGACTTCTTAGCAGCTCACCTGGGAGGGCAACGGCGCTCTCTTCAACTTCTGGAACAAAAATTTTGTTTGGCAAAGCAGTTAATGAAGAGATATACGTTCCACGAGACTGGAAGAAATGATTAGATTGATTAATAATTCTCATCGTCTTTTTGAAATAATAATTTTGAAGTGGAGTTGTAGCAAACGTTACCAATGTTTGTCATCACTTCTGCTGCATCTTTTGTTCGAACACAAAAATAGAACCTTCGGGTAGCCAGGACGGCGATGGTCCTGATCAATCGGATTATGTCAAAGGGATACGGAGCTATTCTTACTAGCAAGTTGACAAATTAGATTAGTTTTCAAGACGATAGCTTGCATAAGCTATCTTAGATGTCACAGTACACAGTTACTTAACTTCGAATATGGTTTCAACTGAACATTGACCAACATTCTATGGTATGCATTAACAGATGACTGAACCACAGACATAGAAAGTCAAAATGCTTCATTAATTTAGCTTTCATTCATTAGCGAGTGTATTTTGTAAGTAATGTTATCCTTGTAATTAATTCATTTGTAATTAATTTTACACGACCCCACAAGCTTTGAGCTTTAAATCTTGTCGTGTTTAAATAACGGATGTGTATGTATGTATGCATGCGTGTATGTATATATGTATTTAGTTTTGAAACGGAAAAAATGAAACATTGCAACTCATTTAGGTAACGTGTTTGTGCTTGATATATTATCATAAGCTTCTGATATTACAAGTAGTATCCTAGTGCTTGTTCATGTAAACACTCATTTAATGAACAGATAGTACTCAACTGTAATAATAATGGCATACCTTCCACGGGTGTCCTAGGTCTTCCAACCAGATTTGCAGAGGCATTCTAATATTGACAGACAAACATCGTAAAAATATGCAAATATTTTCTGTTCTCCTTTTAGAAAGAGCTTCATGGTTTCTATCATAGTTACTTACTGAAGCAAATAAACTAAGGCAGTTGCCAAAATGAAGCCAGAAAAAATAGGTTTGGACGGGATTCGATCCTCTTTGATGATGGCTCAGCACTCAACCAACTGAGCTACCAAGCCAACTGGGAGCTGGTCAATTTGTGCTGAGTTCGTAATATACCAGTGAATCGATGGTAAAGACAACCAAGTGAATATTAACTACTTAATAACCGACAGTGAGGTCGTTACGGGAAAATCTCAAACTGAGGCCTTGCCGTATTGACCGAGCGATAACGAGGTCAATACGGTAGGCCGAGGTTTGAGATTTTCCCGTAACGACCGAACGGTCGAGGTTATTAAGTTTTTTATTATATGGCTCATGAATTAAAGAAAAGAAAAAGAATTACTCGAGCGGAAGTCATCAATTTACATCCGGCGATGCGCGCGTTTACCGATTCATTCATCGTCTCAAACCCAAGGCAAAACTACACAGTCAGTGAACTTCACCACTGTATAAGTACGTATTCCGTTAAAAACGCACATTTCTTTACGGCAAAAATGATTGTCACAGCCTCAAAAAGGTAGTTTAGTATCGTGGTGCAACAACTTGATGGGGGAGTTTGCTGACTTTTGTGGCGATCTTTCGGGGAAAGAAAATACTAATGCTTCAGAACGCACTTCTCAGAATAACTCGATCTTCGCATTCGCTTTCGACAACATATCTTCGCCTTCTTCATTCTGGGATTTATGGATGAACTTTTCAAGCCTCGTGAACGTCTAAAACTTCCTGCAGTTATCAGAAACACTGCTACCGACAGAAACCACCCGATTGTTTACTGATGATCCTGGAAGCTGATTTACACTTGCGTGTGTTCAAGCGAGGGAATCTATTTGATGAGAACTCTGACGGAGTTCAATATTTCGGTAAATTGTTGTGACTAAGATGATAACTTATAAGTTTCTTCGTGGTGTTCTGCTCAGGATGCATGACAGATCTGACGATGTTCTTTTTCACTAGGCGATTTTAGCTTTACTTAAGACGCGGCAAACTTTGATTGTTTTTCACACTTAAGTCTGGTAAGTCAAAAACGAATTCTATATAAACTTTATTAAGGAAAAATCAACTTTTACTTACTCGGAATTAAATTTACTTTCTCTTACTGTTTTAATCGGCTTTCATCGTTTCAATGCGCGTGAATTTTCAGAGCCGCTCTTTCTAATTTGATAATCCGTAATCGGCCCATGGGCATTACGGCAACATAATGACTGCTCGAATCTCACTCTTAGCCAGTCAGAGCGGGCGTTATATCGACCACAAGCCAAAGCCATATAATAAATGACAATTAATATCATAAATATGAACTGTGGGAGAATGATATGCAACATGAAAGATCATCGCAGTTACGAAAGCAACACTGGAAGCCATGTAGTTGCAAAAATAATGCCTGAAAAAATATCAATAAAGTTATTACCAGTTTGGTACCCCTTAATGTATGTTATTGAACAAGGTAAACTTACTGTTTTTAAGCATAAAATGGAATCAAAATGCGTACCGGTTAATGTATTACTTGCACTTAAATTCAAGAAGCATGTTAAAATGTAAACCCATCAAACACACAGTAGGGTGGGCACTGATGCTACGATATATGAATGAATGAAAGAATGAAAGACCTTATTTAAGATTCAATGGTATTTAGTTTGAAAAAAACTAATTGGGGACACTATTTACACATTAAAATATACCTTGCTACACAAAGTTAATATTATTTAGAATATAATTCGAAAAAACCTCTAGTTAATATATATATATATATATATATATATATATATATATATATATAAACAAACAAACAAACATAAATAAATAAATAAATGAAACGTGAACTCAGCATGATATAAAAACTTAAAAGATATCAAATCCATATAAAATGTAAAATAGCAGCATATATCACAGTTGTTATAATTATGTATGTAATGGGGTGTATATGGAGAAAATTACAAGTACGAGAACTGAGAAGATTGCATCTAAAAAATGCAATGAAAATCCACATACCTCTTCATCCAGAAGTTGGAACCAATGATTAAACAACGAAACTTGGACCCTGGTAGGGAGACCGAAGGCTGGGGTGCAGATGACGGGTTTTGGAGAGTGTAGCTCTGACTCTGACAAGAAGTGCAAACACTTCTCTTCCCTACACCCTTTTGTCTGGTGAGATTTGCAAGCTTCAGTAGTACCAGCTGTTGGACAACACACTGGGCAGAGGACACTCATTTCAAATTGCATGTTCTTCATCCAGATTAACTCCTGACCCATGAACTGAAGCATTAACCTAAGACGTTTACACACATCACGGGTAATCTTCACATCAAACCCTTCATTGTGGGAATCTGAAGAAAGTTGAGCCCTGTGAACAGCAACCTCAATAGAAGATGTATGACAGAGAAGGATGACAGAATATTCATCTGCTGGATGGGTGTAAAACTTGGCAAAGTTGAGGAACAACTGAGGCTGTTGTTGGCCAGGCCATTTTTCAGTGAGCCACTGAAAGAACTGTACCACTAGCCGGGGGAACAGGCTTGGGGGCACTTGGCCAGACTCAAACTTAAGGAAAAGTGAAGGAATTTTCACAGATGCAATCAGCTGCATGACATCATCTGGTGGAGGTGACATCAGCATGGATGGCACAAGGTATTCACATGATCTGCTAGCATCGGATGAAGGCCAAGGGCACAACAAACTAAACCTCTCCATAAGTGCAAGAAGACCTTCAGAGACCTTCCTTTCCGTGGGGTTCCACATATGTTCTAAAAGGTCTTCCTCGAGAATTCCTGTTGTTTCAAGTTTACGCCACAGTTCTTCAAATTTTCCCTCTCTGCTTTCATAGGGCACAATGGTTATCACCTTCCTAAAAACATCAATCAACCACTGCAAGTTTATGATGACCATCTCGTGCAATTCAGGAGTATCAATAAAGTGAAGTATAATTCTCTGGTCATGCAACATGGCCATTAGTATAACAAATTCTTCATCATTCACAATGTTGCATACTTTGAGGGCAACTTCCCTGGCTTCACCAATGGGAATCCACTTCCAGCCACGTTCACGCATGACCTCAAGTGCCTCCTCGAACTTGAACCATTTTTTGGACAACTTTGATTCAGATGTGGAAGTTCTTTAACCACTGCAAGTAATTCCGTTTTCAAATGATTTATGTCTTCTTGGCACTCATCTGCAGTTCCTGCCTTTGTGTTGTCTACCACAAAGAAGTCTTCAAGCAAATGCAAACCAGACGTTTTCTCCCGTAAACTACCATATATTTCACGGGCTAGGTCCCTAGGACTGCCTCTCTTGTAGGGCTTGTCAGCATGAGTACAAACAAAGAAGACTGGTGGCAACTTCTGTGGCAGTTTCTGAGATGCTGCACTCATTCGGGGACCTTCATCTTGAGAAGCAAAACACGATATTGATGACATCCAAAAGTCAAGATATTGCTTATTGGTTGTGTTACTGAATGTGTCCTGGACAACCTTGAACAGCCCTTGTCTTACAGAAGGGATAGCTTTGTCATCTGGGTTACGGCTTAGATTATAGACCAGAAAATAGATTGCATTCCTGGTCAGAAAAAGTGAGTTGGTGGCATAGTACACTGACTGTCCGCCAAAATCCCACAAGGTTGCATAGGTTTCCTGGTGGTCGTCATCCTTGCCAAGTACTTGTTGTAACATCTCAATCAATTGTCCTTTATCTGACACATCTTGTACAGTTAGAGAGTTGTTGCCGGAATCTGCAGCTTGATTTCGCCGTACTACCTTCCAAACTTCAGTCGTCACTTTGCAATGTGAAGGATCGACCTCCATCAATACAGTACTGTTTTCCTCTGGGTCAAAGGGCTCACCCTTCAAAGATTTCTTAAGACTAGTCTTTCCTGAGCAGCCCCGTCCAACAATCATTATGGGTACCCTCTTTAGCTTCTTTGACCCCTCTAGGAGCGCTTTATTATACACTTGACGGGCTGAACGAACTCGAAGGATTATCTCTTCAGGGACTACAACCAGACGAAAAAGACCAGTCACTATATAATTTTATATAATAATCAAATGAAAGTGCGCGCCCTGATTGGTCAATCAGCTATGATTTATTGTGCCAGTAAACTCATGGAAATTTCGCAATAGCAATAGACCACAAGTTTCTATGGTTTAGTGGCATGATAAACCACTTGGGATGTTGGAAGAACACTCGAAGAATTCGTAAATCACTCGCCTGTGGCTCGTGATTTACGAATTCTTCTCGTGTTCTTCCAACATCCCGCGTAGTTTATCAGCCTATTAACCATAAAAACTTGTGATCTATTGGTTAAATATAAAATTATTGTCTATCACATTCTGGAGTGAAATGTAACAAATTTCTAACTTAATATAATGCTACATTTCTACATTCCAACAAAACTGAGTACAACGTGGTGCTACGACTCACAGTAACAGTAACATAAATTTAGAAAACAGCCCTAAGAAAATACGCGCGCTGATTGGTTAAAAATCGTATTTCTATAACTCGATGGAAACACAGAACTAGCACGAGCTGTTGACATAATGATGGCGCGTACAAAGAGAATTTACATTTTGATAATCAAAGTTAACAAGTTGTTTTCCTTTTTTTCGTCGCAGTGTTTTCTAAAGAAATAGTAAACATGTTCTCCGTGTTTCTATCGAGTTATAGAAACACTCCAAAACCATTTACTGGATAAAGTCAAGAAATTGTAATGTTATAGGAGATTAATAAATGACACTTCTCTAATTTTTAAGTCTGTGTGTTTTCCCAAACCCAGATATTCGTCGAAGTATTTTGCACAAATTTACAGAGCCCAGTATGGAGCCGCCATGTTGGTGTACCTCCGCCACCAACATTGCGGCCGGAAAATAGTGTAAACATCTGGAACTACTTTGGCTATCTAGGCGGTTGATTATCTGTACTGAACAAACAAGCATTCACATTAGCACTTTTCCTAATACTTTAACTTCTGAATGGGCTAAATATTACGAAATAAGTATATGTTTTTCGACAAACGCGTTCGTAGCTCTATGTCACGCACCGCCATAACTCTGAAATTCAAAATGTCTCGCTTGCTTGAGAAACGCAAAAAATAACAACAACAACAACAACAACGACAAAGGCTAAGGAAAATAGATTGAAACGTTTATAGGCTGATATAGACCTTGACTCAATTCATGCCCTAAAGGCCTGCAGACGAGTAATAAGCTATCAATCGATTCCAAGAAATGCAATAAAAGGCAGAATAGCTTGAGCACATCGATTCGATTGAGTTTCGTACGACTTCAAATGCAGAACGTTTAGTTCAACTGCAATATAGCTAGTACTTCTCAGTATAACGACCGCCTGGATACACGCACTAAAGCGTCTAGTTACTTTAAGTTTACAATTCTATGAAAACCTAGAACTTAACTATACAGACAGCGTGGGAGGCCTAAGCAGTATCAATCTACAGCGTTATATCAGGATCTGTTATTCATACACTTAATTTCTGTAAGGCTTATTGATAACGTCCCTGGGGGTAGGGACTCTCCTACATCTCAAGCTACATACATACGTGTATGTGCTGTGCCAATTGGTATGATTTATGAGCTGTTTTCGCCCCTCGTGGACTGTCGCCTTGCAGTGGTAGGGGAGCTTGTGTGTTCCCTCGATCCCAAGAGCTATACCGGCGGGGAGTTCAATCTCCTTGGCAAATTCAATCATGCCGGGCAGGTCAGAGGGTAGAAACCAGACTAATCAGATGTTTGAAATTCACACCCAATTTGGTTTTCACTCGATTAATACCATGGCGAAACAGCGATAACATGCACCAACCAATGAAGAAGAAGAGAGGCAAAGATGAATTTTACGAACAGCTGCAAAGAGGAAGTGGAAAGATCACCAAGGCATGATTATTATGGGGGACGCGGATGCCAACGTTGGCCAAGACAACCTAGGTTGGGAGAGGGTGATGGGATGGCGAGGACTAGGAAGGGTGAATGAGAATGTAGAGAGGTTTGCCGAATTTTTAGCACTGAATGACCTTATTATTGGCGGAACATTGATATTCATAGAGATATTCACATGCTCACATGTACCTCACCTAATGGCCCCGACTATAACCAGATTGACCACAGCATAATCAGTGGAAAATACAAGAAGTTTCCTCTCGACATCAGAGTGATGAGAGGTGCATATGCCAACAGTGACCATCACCTTCTATTGGCAAGGGTGAAGCTGAAATTGTGAAGAGCTAAGAAGGAGAAAAGGGGAGGAAGGAAACTGTACAACACAGCAAAGCTCAGAGATCAGACAGTTAAGGAATAGTTCCATATTGAGATCCAAAACAGATTGGCTACGATTGAAGAATACATACTGTGAGAGTACAGATGCTGTTCTCGGAGAAAGGAGAAGGATCAAGTCAAACTGGATTAGTGTCCAAACATACAGCAGAATGGGTGAGAGAAGGCAGATCAAAGAGCAGCTTGGACGAGTCAGATCTGAGCGACTGAAAGAGCTGAGGAGAGAGAAGTACAAAAGAAAAGACAAGTGGGTGAAAGCAAGTGCACGAACTGACAAGTGAAGAATGATAGACAGAATTGAAGAAGCACAAAGCGCAGCAAGGAACAATAACTTCCGTGACCTCTCCCGATTGATGAAGCAGATAGTTCAGGCAAAGACAAACACAGTGACAGCTGTCAGAGACAAGTGTGGAAAGCTGCTAATGAATGAAGAGGAAATCCTCCAAAGATAGAAGGAGCACTTTGAAGAAGTGCTTAATGTAGATTCTGCAGGGAATGAATTACCAACAGAGATAACAACATCAGAAATCTCAGAGACCAAGATAAGAGGTGCCATTGCACTACTACTCTCAATAAAGTTCGACATTTTAGCCATAACTAAAACCTATCTAAGAGAGGATATTTGTGATGACGAAATTGCTATTACTGGATAAAAAACTGCCCGATGTGACTGAGACTAAAGAATGGAAAAAGCCCAGGAATGGATTCCATCAGGGCAGAAATGCTCAAATGTACGCAAGATGCCGCAATCAAGAAGCTTCATGTGCTTTTTAATACGATTATGGCTGAGCACAAAGTTCCATCAGACTGGAGAAGATTGCTCATTGTGAAAATTCTTCAGAAGGAAAATCTGACCATGTGTGACAACTACCATGGTATATCCCTCTTATCAGTGCCATCGAAGATCCTATGTAGAATTCTGATTGACAGAATCAAGAAAGGTGTAGATCAGAGGCTGCGCCAGCAGCAGGCTGGCTTCAGACAAGGAAGGGGAAATATGGAACAGATATTCACACTCAGAAACATCCTTGAGCATTGTATGAATTGGCAGGCCCCCATCTGCGTGAACTTCGTTGACTTCAGGAAAGCATTTGATAGTGTCATCAGAGAGAAGTTATGGGTCATCGTGCAAGAGTACAGCATCCCTAGTATGTACATCAACATAATCAGAAACATGTACGATTAGAACTTAAGCTGCATCCTCAAGGGCAGAAGAACATCAAACTGGTTCGAGGTAAGAAGCGGTGTTACGCAGGGTTGTGTTATGTCTGGTTTTAACTTCATCATCGTGATTGATTGAGTCATGAGAAAAACGCTTGACAAAAGAAGAGGACTGCATTAAAACTCACCACTGTCCTAGAAGACCTGGACTATGCAGATGATATCACACACTTAGCAAGCAGACACAGTGATATCCAACAAAGGATATCCTACCTTCACGACGTAGGTAAAGCAGTGGGTCTTAACATCAATTCCCAGCAAAACCAAGACCGTGTGCCTGAACTGCAGAAAGAACGACCTGATCACTGTTGGCGGCAATGAGCTAGAAGACATTGAAGCATTCACCCACCTCAGTGCAGCATTAGATAAGCAAGGCAGCACAGAAGCAGACATCAAACAAAGACTGGCCCTTGCAAGGAGTGCTTTTGCCCCGCTACAGCCCCTATGGAAATCATCAAAGTACAGCTCTAACAATAAGCTGTGCATTTTCAACACCAGTGTAGTGGCCATCTTACTGTATGGTGCAGAGATGTGGAGAATCACAGCTGCAGACATGCACAAACTGGATCCTTTTCACAGGAAATACATGAGAAAGATACAGAGAATTTTCTAGCCAAACCAAATCTCAAATGAGAAACTGTACAGGCAGACCACTATGCTGCCACTGTCTATGAAGATAAGGATATGGAGATGGAGACGTCCTGTGGAGAGACAGCAATAACATTGCCAATACTGAACTGACCTGCACACCAGAAGGCGAAAGAAGACCGGGAAGGCCACAAATGACCTGGAGGAGGAGTATTGAGAGAGAGTGGAAGGAGATGGGACGGCAGTCATGGGGGGCAACAACAGTGTCTGCGAGAAACCCTGATGGATAAAGGGCTGTTCTGAATAGCCCTAGGTGTCCTGCAGTGCATAAAATGAGAATGACTCATAGATTTTGCCATTCTACAAAAGTGTATTTACAACTATTAAGAGGCGCCCTCTGGACCAGAAAAAATCAAATTCCTCAAACTTCCTCAGATGAATGGTCTAGATAATTAATTCACAAAAATATAACTTTCAGTTCAATTCGATTCGTATTTTCGCGTGGGGCCACCATCTTGGTTTTGCCCCGCTGAGAGGGCTTTCTGCGGCCATTTTAGGGCACATTTTTAACAATTTGCCATACAAAGAAAACGATATAAATCCGGGTAAAAACCCTTTATTCGAGATAAGCAAATGTTTCTTGTCACATTGAGAGGCTGTTTTGGCAATTTCATCATCACCTGATTTTTTTACAGAATTTTAAATTTCTTCCCTTTCGGACTACTCATGAAGCGCCATAAAAAAGGCGAAGTTTAAAGGAAAATATCGCCAAAAGTACATCACTTGAGATCCCAAAACTACCCTCCACTTAAAGAGCAATGTCTCACCTGTAAAACCATGCAATAAAATTTTGGGGAAGTTAAAACTGTAAAATGTTAGAAGAAGAAGTTTAAGCTGTGCTTTTGTCAACAAAGACCGCCGTCCTAATTAGCATAATAACGAGAAAATAACGATGCACAGAGACAATAATGATATATTCCACTTAACTCGCGACATGTCGACAACTGGATGTTCCACGATGCCTCATGTTATATTTCCAGTATTTATCAGCCACATTTTCGGTGATTAGTGTACGAAATCACTCTCAGACATCGCCACGGTTAAGCAGATTTCAACTCTCCGAAGCCCGCTTCATAACATCTATCAATATTATTTGTCTTTCGTCTCATAAGCCGCCGTTTACAAAAAGTTTAACAATTTGCTGAGATCCTAACTGACCCAGGAGTCTGGTAGCAGCCTTTACAATCCTCCTCTTAATCGAGGATTTTCATCAAGAACTCGTCTAAGCTCAGTTCTGTTTTGATCTGTTGTGCACCCGCCATTATTCTACAGATTGCGTTACATTTGACAAATGCGCATTCCAACGGGTAGGGGTAGGGTGGGTAGGAAGTGAAAATGTAATCTACATTAAAGCCATTTTACGCATTTCTGTGACTAAACTAGTAACTGGCTTTCCCAGAATGATTTGAACATGAGCTTGTGCTTGCAGGCATTTTCTAGGTTATTTTTGCAGGGTAGGTGGGGGCGGGGGGGGGGGGGGACGTGTATTAATTCAGTATCAGGTCAAAAGATTATGATCTGTGTATCTTGATCGGTTTTATCAGTTCATCAGTGAGGCCCTATTAGGGGTTTTCAGGATACTGGATATTTGGGCAAAATTAATAGGATGCAAGAAATTTAGGGGAAAATTAATGGGGTAGAGCATGTTTAGATCAGATAAAGCGGGACAGTTGTGTCTTTCGCTGCCGAAAGTGCCATCAAATTTTGCAAAAGACAACAGACTGACGAATAGTGCGCAGGAAGTAATGGTAAGCGACGTTTTATTGAAACTCCTTACATTTTCTTAGCCGTTTCACTTTTTCATCAGAAAAGAAAATGCTCAGAAAATTACTGAAGGGCAGTTAAGGACGGTGCCTTCTTTTTTGTGGGCACACGGTCTGTGCATTACGTAAGGAATGGTTTAAATGCCGGGCGCGCGCTTGGGTTGGAACTAGTGACGTAAATAACTACCCTACCAAGTGTGCATTATCGTCCCCAGAGCCCACGATCCTTCTGGCCTGCTGGAGGGATCGAGAGCTCTGGCCTGGTGCAACACCGGAAGTCAGCGATTCACGGACTTCCCGTCTAATCTGACAAATCTGATTGGCTGAGAATACGAAACGAATACTCTACGTATGCTCAGAAAATCGGGTCTGGCCAGACCTCTCGATTCCTGCCGCGGGCCAGAAAGATCGTGGGCTCTGGGGACGAGAATGACCAGGCTTTTATCGTATCCGTAGAAAAAATCATACTGAAATTCAACTGTAGATGGCATAATGCGCGCGCAACACAACTGCGAGAGACGTCAATGTTTAACTTACTTGGGAAGTAACAGGAAAAAATGTAACGGACACCGACAGTTTTCGAAAGGATGAAAAAACTCATTTAACTTTTGAAAGAGGGGTGATTACAGCTACATTTTATGGTATGAATCGGAAGTGGCAAGCCTATTGAACAATGCATTAGTTTTTGGCTGTGAGGAAAAGTTATGTAGACTGTATTTTGGCTAAGCCAGAGGAGTTCTGTCCAGGGAGGCTCAAAGCTCTGTGGCGACGATTCTGTTATTAAATACATATCAAAAGTGGTTTTATATTACCACTAACCACGTAGCTAGTTTAAAGATGTTTTTTAATATGTTTAGTTTTCTGCATTTAGAGGCGAACCTTAGGAGAATCTGTGAAGAAATATCTTTACCTTTCTCTCAGAAAAATGCTACCGTCAGCAGTAACTAATTATCTCGGAAAAATTAATGACTACACCAAGTTTTCTATGTGGATTGTAATAACCCTGGCTAAGATCTACTTTTTCCACGTTTTCTTAATCTGGCGGGAACACGTTTGTATTTTGTAGGCACCATTCATTATTAGCCTAAGGCACCCCACAGCCGCTAATGTCGTTCAGTTCTGTGATGGAGCACAGCTTCATGTCTGCACAAGACTAGTTTTCAACCCTATGCAGGGCGCTTTAAAATACCCGCATCTATCAAGCAAAGCACTAATGTTCACGCTTAGCTTTTTAAAGACATTATAGATGCGTTTAAGGCACACAAGTCGCCTCATCTTTTGTGCTACAGTAATCGCTTCGAATTTTATGGCCGTCTCCTGACCCGAGAAAAACCTTTCTTCAAGGTAATTTTTTTTTGTTTTTCAATGAAACGAGTGGCCTTTTTGGTCACTTTCAGGGCCCAGCCTTTAGGTTTAATTTCTTCAGCAGGGACTGGAAGAGTAGAATTTGCTATGACAGGGTAAACACCATGCACGATTGTCGCTATATCATATTTTGGCCTTGTCAAGTAGGGTTTCCCTTTCAGGAACAAGTCAATATGAACCGTACTGTAAATTGTTCTTCAGTACTTTTCTAAGCATTTCCTTATCTGAGACAAAAGTGGAACCGCTTAGAAAAAGGAGTTTCAATAAAACGCCGCCTATCACTACTTCTTGCGCACTACTTGCCAGTCTGTTGCCTTACGCAGCATTTGATGGCATTTCCGGCAGCGAAAGACACAAGTATAATGCTGAACAAACAAACAAACAAAAAAAAACAAGTAAGAGGCTTTTTATTGGAGTTCTATCCGTATTCTATTTGTAACAAATACAAATTCTCATCAAAAACTAACGGCTGTCAATGAGATTAGGATAGTTGTCTACAAATATAGTGTGATATGTTGTGCCTCGATCTCTTTGCAGACACAAAGGTTGTCATGTAAGAAATTCGTGTTAAACGGTACAGAATTCGGGACACATTT
This sequence comes from Orbicella franksi, assembly GCF_964199315.1. Classification (NCBI taxonomy): domain Eukaryota; kingdom Metazoa; phylum Cnidaria; class Anthozoa; order Scleractinia; family Merulinidae; genus Orbicella; species Orbicella franksi. Next base: position 23,740,478 of record NC_138149.1, on the reverse strand, counting down.
GATTCTTTTTTATTTCTCCAGCCCAGTCTTTATCTATCTATTCAGTGTAACAAGTGTGGGCTTCGAAATCACTAACAAGGAGCTGCGTTACCTAACCTCAAAACCCCTAAAATCTGATACAAAACTTTCATATTTCACCGTGATATAAGTACTAAGATCCCAGAATAAATGCTTATAGCAGTTGACTTACTTTTATTTTATCCTAAATAGCAGACCATCGTTGAGGCCCCATAGTGGGAGGAACGGAGGAGGGGGGGGGGGGGGTCGGTGTATCCCTTATCCTATTAATTTTTGTCCTAAATATCTTGTATCCTGTTAAATCCAGCTCAACGATTTCCTGCTCAATTAATATCCTGTTTTATCTGATCTAAACATTTTCTGCCCATTAATATTTCCCTTAATTTCTTGCATCCTATTAATCTTTTACCCAAATATCCAGTATCCTGAAAACCCCTAATAGGGCGTCACTGATGAACTGATAAAACTGATCAAGATACACAGATCATAATCCCTAGACCTGATACTGTCTATCGTTTTCTTTATCTTTTTATTATTATTATTATTATTATTATTTTTAATACACGACACCGCCACCCACCCCCCCCCCCCCGCCCCCACCTACTCTGCAAAAATAACCTAGAAAATGCCTGCAAGCACAAGCTCATGTTCAAATCAGTCTGGGAAAGCCAGTTACTAGTTTAGCCACAGAAATGCGTAAAATGGCTTTAACGTCGGTTGCATTTTCACTTCCTACCCACCCTACCCTTACCCGTTGGAATGTGCATTTGTCAAGTGTAACGCAATCTGTGGAATAATGGCGGGTGCACAACAGATCAAAACAGAACTGAGCTTAGACGAGTTCTTGATGGGAATCCTCGATTAAGAGGAGGATTGTAAAGGCTGCTACCAGACTTCTGGGTCAGTTAGAATCTCAGCGAATTGTTAAACCTCTTGTAAACGGCGGCTTATAAGAGGAAAGATAAATAATATTGAGAGATGTTATGAAGCGGGCTTCGGAGAGTTGAAATCTGCTTAACCGTGGCGATGTCTGAGAGTGATTTCGTACACTAATCACCGAAAATGTAGCTGAAACATACTGGGTATATAACATGAGGCATCGTGGAACATCCAGTTGTCGACATGTCGCGAGGTAAGTGGAATATATCATTATTTTCTCTGTGCAACGTTATTTTCACGTTATTATGCTAATTAGGACGGCGGTCTTTGTTGACAAAAGCACAGCTTAAACTTCTTCTTCTAACATTTTACAGCTTTAACTGCCCCAAAATTTTATTGCATGTTCTTACAGGTGAGACATTGCTCTTTAAGTGGAGGGTAGTTTTGGGATCTCAAGTGATGTACTTTTGGCGATATTTTCCTTTAAACTTCGCCTTTTTTATGGCGCTTCATGAGTAGTCCGAAAGGGAAGAAAGTTAAAATTCTGTAAAAAAAATCAGGCGACGATCAAATTGCCAAAACAGCCTGTCAATGTAACAAGAAACATTTGCTTGTCTCGAATACAGGGTTTTTACCCGGATTTATATCGTTTTCTTTGTATGGCAAATTGTTAAAAATGTGCCCTAAAATGGCCGCTGAAAGCCTTCTCAGAGGGGCAAAACCAAGATGGTGGCCCCAGCGCTAAAATACGAATCAAATTGAACTGAAAGTTACATTTTTGTGAATCACTTATCTAGACCATTCATCTGAGAAACTTTGAGGAATTTGATTTTTTGTGGTCCAAATGGCCATGGTTGAAATTTTTCAGAGGGCGACTCTTAAATGGCTGACGAAACCGCGATCCACAATTCCGTATGGCCCAAGGCGTTCTGAAGCCGAAATTGATCACACTAGTTGATACTACTCAGAGTGTCAATACGTCCTAGCATAGAAGCCCCACTCTATAACTTCTTACGAAGTTTGACAAGATCGTTTTGGTTACAAGAAATCCAGATTTACTTGCGCTTTCACCTAGCGGTAGTATTTAGTAGTATAGGGGGAGTCAAACAAATACCGTTTCGCAGAGGGAGCTTTATTTCACCTTATCGCAGCCCCCACCGTCAAGTCCGGCCCTCACATGCTCGGGCCGGTTGAACTTGGGGGCTGCGAAACGGTGAAATTCAGCTCCCTCTTTGAAACAGTATTTGTTTGACTCCCCCTATACTACTTACAACAAAGGAGTGACACCAATTGGAAACAAGCGAGCCCGCTGTTATACCGCCCGAGCCGCGATGACTCGAGCGCCAAACTAGTGCGGGTGCCTGATGCGGGGCCGGAAAGAAAGCTGCGGACTTTCCGAGGCCATCCAAAATCTCCCTCCAGAGTTTCGTGAGATGATCTTCAAGGAGTACATCGCGATAAAAATTAAGGTAAAAAAGGAAATGGGTTGGGATAAGGTACACGAGCATATTTCAAAACTGGGTTGGGATAAGGTTCACGGGCATATTTCAAAACTGCCTTTCTGCCAATACAGGCAGCAGATTGTACCGATGGTAATTTGCTTTGAATATGCGAACTGCCGTTTCGAGGGATGTTGTTTCCCCTGTTACGAAAGTGGAACTCTTCATAAAGCAACTCTAAACCCTCCGATCGAGTTAATATCTTTCATAGAAGCCACCCCTGAGTACAAGAATTTTTTAAAAGTATGCTCCTGGGATGGTTATGATTGGAACGAGTGGTTCCTTTTTGGCCGGGAGCGTTAGCGAAAAGGCGGCGACTAACTTTCGTTCGAAGCAAAAGTTTTGTTTTGAAATCTGTGAGTTGCGTGACGTTTTCCTCAGAAGACTGGAACCAAATATTCCCCAGGCCCCTTGGACGAGCTGTACTGAAAAACATGGAGGACAACTCAAGATTTTTTTTGTTGTTTTGGCCGAAAACAACGAACCAGAAGAGAATTTACAAAAAAAATACGCCCAGTCAACGCGCTGTAAGTTATTTTTTTCACCACAGAAGCTGCCGAAGTGAAGCGAGCAGGAAGAAACGAGAAAATAGCAAGATTTGATCGCAGTGTTCGATCGCTCGTAACATGTGATATTCCTTGAACAAGGGTCTCAATCGGTTTCCTCTGCTTCTCGCATGGCTTCAACGACTTGATATGTTATCTGTCTGACCTCTTTCTGCCAAACGGGCGTAGAACGTTCCGTGAAAATAAAGCAAATAGCTGTGGAACAGCACAATCATTTTGGCCTTCAGAAGTGCTGTTGGGATATAATTTATTCATACAATCTCTAAATATAGCTCAAGCATGACATCATCTCGCCACCCAAAAGCGCATGCGTATTTGTGAAAACCTGCGAATTTAGGGAAAGGACAGAGAAGCAACACCACAAGTGATAGGAGAGGCGACTGGATCAATGTATATAGCTTGAGTAAATATACTATTTATCAGCGAGCAAATGATGGTGCTTTTGGACGTGAGGGTGGCCACCTCTGATTCCTCATACGGCACGTACAGGCGCTTGTCGGGGTATAGGGTGAGACCGTCCACGGTGACAACCCCGTGTGAACCCGCCCCGGCCCAGTGGAGACTGGGGGTGCTCAGAGGTCCCTAGGGACCTCAAACCTCGTCCAGAGGTAAAACGGGCGACAGCCGCCTTGTCAGCGGCGGGAAACTTCCAGCCTGGGCTAGGCAAAAGAATAGCCAACGAGCACCCCCGACAGGGTTTTGCCCTTTTGTGTGACCTGTCACGCAACGTCACGCGTAAAGGTAACGCGGTGTAACACAATCATCTGTTTTTAATAAGACTAAGAGATAGTTTCGTGTTTTTTCACTCAAAATTTAGTTCAAATCTGCGGTTTAATCCGCAAGTTGTTTTCTATATTCTTCCCGAACCTGGTTTCTTATTTTTTCAATATCTGGCTGGATTGGATTTGTTTGTATTCGCGCAAAGTTCGAGCCTAAAGTCTCTTTAAGCTGGCGATATTTCTGCATTTCACGTGTGATCAGTTGAAACTCCGTGTCAGAAACCCGATTATCATTAAGAGCCTGTGAGACGGCGAGGTTAATCAAGTCATGTTTCCCGATAACCAGAGAATGGATTCTCGAGTGCTTATTAACTTCGCGTTCAAGCTTCTTGTTGACAACGGACAAGCCAGTGGAAACTGCGCCAGATAAAGCCGCTATCCCGGCAACAGGCGCGCCGACAATAATTCCAACACCAGTGAGTGATGTTGCAAAAGCCCCAGAAGACAGAGCTGCCGTGACAGCGCCAAGGCCAACCACGGAATAGTGAAGCGCTTTCCGGGCTTTTTTATATTTTTTCAACACAAGCCTGTAATGCTCGACCTCAGCAGATATTTCTTTTTCAATTCTACTTATCTCGGTTAGCCGGAAATTCTCGGCATTTGTCGTTTCGGGAAGGCTTGGATAGAGTCTTCTTTCATTCTCGGCAGGCGGCGCGCTTGGTGGCAACAGATTTACCGAAGACATTGCGTATATATAGAGATTTAAGTTAACTCTAATTCAAAAAGAAGAGGGAAGCCCTTGAAATCGAAGAGTTCGCCATTTTCATCTTTCACGCTAATGGTGATGCTATTTATAAACTCGTCTGTAGAGCAGTCTCGCAAAACCTGTTGTGGAGAAGCCTGGTAGCTTACTTTTTCATAAGGCTCCCCTTTCACATCAAACAGGGCTAATACATCTGACCTTTTGCCATTGAACAGATTCCGTTCTGTGTCGATCAAATTACAATGAATAAAATATGTCGTTGGATATGTAAGCCGTTTTACGAATGTTGTAAGATCCAACTTTCGCCCGATACCAAGCAAACCGGCTAAATCGCGATCAAGTTCAATCGGTTTTCCCCCAAAATTTTTGATTACAAGCTGGCCAAGAGGTTGGTTTATTTCTGTTTCCAACGTCTATACAGATATTTGTCGAACAGACCGTCTATTTGTTTTGATATTCTTTTTAAATTATAATGCCCTGGGGGTAATTTACTAACTGTCAAAGCTTTATCTTTGTTTTTATCTCCCAAGGAGGCCGAACCTTCTTTTTTCAAAGTGTCCCAGCTGTTGTACAAACTGCAAGATATGAGTTTTATGAAATGCACTTTCGGTATCGGTTTTTCAAAAGATATTGTCCCTCCGTTCTGTTGCGTGACAATAGTGAGAACAACCATTTTATATTCAACAAATAAAATTGTGTTCAAATACAATGCCGAATGTGTGGGACGATATCGGTCAAGACCCCGGGTTTGGTGATCCCAAGTTTTTGAGAAAAGAAGATGCTGCGAAGAAAAAGGCGAGGACAAACTTTTTAAAACGCTTTCCAAAAGCGGACAAAAGCAGGTTCATTTCACAAGCAATGATCGACGAGAAAAATAACGTGACCGCGGAGGTGTTTTTCAAAGAGAGCGAAGACTCCTTTCAAAGCGTCTTCGGCTCAGACAGAAAATATTGGAGCGCCGAAATGAAAGAAGCGCTCGGTTTGGGAGACAGCGGAGGTTTTCCTTATCAAATGGCGCCGCTCGATTCAAAAGTTTCTTTGCCCATCCCTGCGGTACCTTTCGACGGAAAAGCGCCAAGCTTGAAAAAAATATTCAACGACGCAATCCAAATCTACGTCACGCCTGACCAATATTTCACGACAAAATTCCGAGAAATATTTCAAAAAACAAAACTCAGGCACACTTCTGCAGCCGAATCAAAACACTGGTTAGGAGGGCCCGACATGAAATATTGGCCGCAACAGCTCAACTTCGCGGTTTTCTGCGCGACACAGGGGTGTGGAGTTTCTCGCGAAATCTTTGACAGCGGAATGAATCTCCCACCGCAGATAAGAGCTTTTTATGTCTTCCACGTGTATTTCACGGTCAGGCGCATTTTGTTCCAGCTAGGAGGTATTCAGAGCATGAGCGCTTTGCCTGGAGACCCGCCTTTCAATCAATACAATAATCATTATGACGTTGCTTCGTACAAAAGGCTATGCAACGAGTTCGGTATAGACCCCTCGAGCGATTTCCGCTACACGCACGGGGAAAACCACGGTCTGGGAAGCGTTTATGTTTACGTGTCCGGCGCCGGCGCGTCGAAAACCGACTATATATCCGGGATGGAACAAATTCAGCGATGAAGGTGGCAAAGCTATTCAAGGAGACTTGATTTATTACATCGAGCCGGGGGCCGCTTCTGATACGCAATCGGACTGGTTCGCGCCAAACACAGCATCAGGTTTGACGCAGGCGGGCTTGGCACGAATCAACCAGTCAATCGAGGCTTTCGTTTACTGCGTTCTGGGCGCACAAGTCAACGTCCACAGCAGCATTCTCGGTTCTGGTGGCCGAGCAAGAGAAGCCCAGAGCGAGTTCCTGGTGCTGGTAGAAGACGCGATCAGACAGCCCGACTTGGCCAAGAGCGTGCAAAGGTACCAGCTCGCGGTGGATCAAGCGAAGGTCAGGCTCAATCTCGCTGTAGCCCCCATGGCTTGGCTCATGCCCGCACAAATGATAATAAACACCGCAAGCACGGTCGGCTACAACAACAAGCTGAAACAGGCGGTCTCGGGGATGAAACTGGGAGTGAACAACGAGGTAAACCCGGAGACAAAAAAATCTGCCCTCAAACTCATGGCAGGCGGCCCATCAAAAATTAACCCTCCCAACAGCCACCCGTCCAACGCGATACACAAAGCCGCAACAGCCAAATCAAGGAAACCAGCTTCGACCGAAACTGAACAAGCACAGCCGACGGCGCAAAAAATAGAGCCCACGGCTCCAGATAAAACACCGCAACACGAAATTAACAAAATGGCTGTCATTGTCGGTGTAGTTGGATTATCGGCGTTGCTGTTCATGGCTTGGAGGTAAGTTAACGCTGCTTCTTAAAATATTGTTCGAACAAAAAGGCAACCGCGGCAAGAATGAGCAGCCAGGTGTGCTCGGCCAGAAACCCGACGACTTGGCCGGCGGCTTTGAAAAGGAAGCTCACAATCGAGCCAATCAGCCTGGCCAGCAGAGAACCAAGTTTCGCGGCAATATCTTTGAGGCCATTTCCCAAAGCTTTGCCGGTGGCTTTCAAACCTCTGGTGAGGGCCCCGATGACGGCTCCGATTGTGGTCCCGGCGGCGAGAAGAATAACGGTCAATGTCACGACATGTTTTTTGAAGATCTCTTTGACCCTTTCCAGAAGAGGCCGCCCCCTTTCCCTTTCTGCAATCTGAGTTTGCAAACGCGCGATCTCCTCGTTTCTTTCTGCAACTCTGCCTTCTGCGGCTTCTTTTTCAGAGGGTGAGGCATTCTCATCTTGGATGATCGCCTGGTCTTCCTCGTTTTGGCGTTGCAGCTCGCTTTCCTCCTCTTTCAGGTCGTCCAACGGTTTTGTTTGGTTGAGCCTTTCTTCCATGGCGTTTGTTTCACTTTCTTTTGCTGCGAGGCTGGCCCTGAGTCTGTCAACCTTGGCTTGTTCTTTTTCTCTGTTTTTTGCTTGTTTTGTAAGCGAGTCCAAAGCTTTTTTCTTGTTTTCAAGATCGGTTTGATAGTTCCTTTTCAGTTGTTTCAGCCTACGCAGCTCTGCTTCACTTTCAATATTCGAACCTTGTTCATCCTGAATGGCCTCAATCTGAGCGTCGGTTTGCTCGATTTTTCGTCTCAGAGCTTCTGCTTCTTTTTTTTCTTCTTCTCTTTGCGAAGAGAGTGTTTCCGCCTGTTGTAGTTGCTTTTCAGCTTCTATCAGTCTTTGGCGCTGTTCTCTGATTGTATCTCTGTCTTCATCTATAATTTCTTTACGGCTCGGTCCAAGTTGATCGCTGAAGTTTTCTAAAAAACTTTTCATGAAGCCTGACCCATCATCTTTTAGAATCTTGTACTCAATCGGTTTTCTGACCCCCCCCCCCCCCTATAGCAACAATTTTTCCCTCATTTTTTCCAGTGCCTCTTCTTATTGGGATTTTTTCAAAGTTTGTATTCGGGAATTTGTCTTTTATCGTATCTACAGCTTTTTTGAGTTTTTGCCGCAAATAACTTTCTTTTTGAAGATCACTGATTGAACGTGTTCTTCCAAGCAAAGGGGTTTCTTCCTGGTAAGAAGTGTCAGGAAGGCCGGACTGCTCATGAACCGTAGTACGCATTTCCGTTTGTTCGCCCCCGTGGTAGGGGTCGCCAGGCTGCTAGGGAGTGGACGCCGCGCCTAGCTGAAAAGGATGGGTTGTGTCAACCTCTAGTTCTTCATCACCATCATCGTCGTGGTCAATCCGGTTGTCAAGGCCCGTGTCTTCGTAACCAAATTCGCCGCCTTTCGACATAGCGATATATTGCAAGCCTATTATTTTTCAAATTAGAAATAATCGCCGGGATATTTATACAATGTCAGTTGTTCCAGAGAACCTTCGCCCAACGTACAGCGAAAAGACAGTACACGCCATGAAGGCCGAGCGCGCGGTCAAGCGGATCACCTTTAACCCCTCGGAGGCCAACCGCGACAATACGCTGTACGTTTACGTGCCCAAGCTGAACGAGAACGAGGTTCTGGTGCCGGACTCGCTAGCGCTTGTCTTTGACATCGACCTTTCTGGAGGGCACGCCAACAACTTCCTTGTCCAAAAGGTCACGCGGGCGCTCGTTGACAGGCTGGTCGTGAAGTTTGCGGGAACAACCCTGCAAGACACGGTTGGGTACGGCATCTACAAAACTTTCGAAGACCTTTTTCTTTCGCAGGAAGAGCGAGACATCAGGATTCTCGAAGGGATTCAGAGCGAGGATCTATGCAAGATCCGCTCAGACACGGGAGACAAGAAAACCTCGGGCGTCGACGCTGAAAACAAGCTGAACGAGGTTTACGGAAAAAAGTACCGGATTAGGCTGGACCATCAGATCTTAACCGACCACGGCGTTTTCTACCCTTAGGCCCTTTACAACGACCTCACGTTCGACCTAAAACTTGCCGAAGCTATACACGTGGTCAAAGGCCCCGACACAACCCAGCTGAAATACAAGCTGAAAAACATCCAGCTCGAGTACAAAATGATCCGCAGCAAGACTCTGGCAGACGAGGCGCGGAGCGTGCTGAGATGGCTTTCCGAGGGCACCAACACGCTCATAATCCTCGACGACTGCGCAGCCTCCAAGGACGTGAAAGGGCGCACAGGCGAGCTGGTGAATCTCGCCTTTTCTGCTCGACATATGGGCATCAGCGTTTGGGTGCTGACCCAGAAGTTGACCGGCATAACAGCTTCCTTCCGGGAGAACGTTGCGGCGATCTTCGCGAGCAGCTGGCCGTGCTGGTGTCCACAGGCAAAGCCAAAGAGGCCATCGGAGTGCAGTTGACCCACGAGCAGGTGAAGCGCCCTGAGCGGCAAAGAGGTCGACAAATTCACCAAACGCTACGAGACGTACGTGGGCTCAAAGACAACGGAAAGCCTGATCGACAGCTTCATTTTTCTTGCAACCAAAGTGGTCGGAATGACCGTCAAAATCAAAGACATCGACGCTTACCAAAAAGAACTCAGAAACGACTACATCTTGAACAAAGAGCTCTCCAATCTGGCCGGCAACCTTGCTTTGAAGTGCGACCGGTTTCTTGCTGCGGCCAACGCGACGCTGATCACCATTACACATGTTGATTTCAGTCAACAGTTGCCGGAGCAGAGCCACCCTTCTCGTAATGAACAGGGCTATCCGCTTGAGGGCGTTGACGAAGTACCCGGCTCAGCAGCTGCAGAATAACCGGTCACCATTCATTAACAACTGCTGAGGGTTCGCTTCAGAATGTCAACCGAACAATCCGAGAGCGCACCTGGACAAAGTCCACCTGCCGTCACGGCGCCTCAGGTCGAGACCCAGGCAGCACCTGCCGCCGATATCACACAGTAAGCGACAACTCCGACTGCAACCACGCAGCGCGTAAAAAAATCCAAAGCGTGTGGCTGCTGGAAAAATGGTTGCCGAAAGAACGCGGCTCGCCCGGGAAGAACAGAAGAAAGCAGCCAAGGCTTATCACGCGGAAAATAAAGCGAAAGCCGCCATAGCGGCCCCTGAGCCAGCCCCGACTACAGAAGGTGAAAGCCCAAAGAGCGAAAGCCCAAAGAGCGGCGGCCTCAACACCAACGAATGGATTGCTATTGGCGGCATAGGCGTTTCACTGCTCGGGATTTATTACAAACGTGAAGAGCTCAAGGGTATGGCTAATGCCGCATTTGACAAAATAAAAACGCCAGTGCCCACGCCTGAGCCCGCGCGTGTTGAGCCAGAACCCGCTCGCGCGACACAGCGAAAAGGATTTTAAAAAATGATTTGAACTTTTGTGTGAGAAGTATATCACGATGCCGAAACTTCACATTGCAAATAGTCTCTTGTCTTCAGCCGCAATTTTTGGTATAGGGATTTTGTGGTACGACTTCAACAAAAAGGTTTGTGAAAGAGTCTCCCATCTTATCAACATAATGTGGTGTGAAACGGCCGAAGAAAGGGAAACAAGATGGAAAAAAGAAATAGAAGAAAGAAGAAGAAGAAGAGAAGAAGAAGAGAAGACAAGGATAGAAGAAGAGATTAAAAGACTTGGAGATAAGAAAAGGATAGAAGAAGAAGAGAAGACAGATTAATTTTGTTTTGAACTTTTGTTCTTAACTTATATCAAACGCATCATGTCCGACAACAAGCTTGTCAAGACCGTCATTGAGGCCGCAACTCTCACGGGATTAGCCGCGGGCATCGGCTGGGCCGCAAAAAAGGTTGTGAAAGAAGATTTCACCTCTGATCCCAAAAGCAGCCCGATGAATTACGTGAAGTTCACCGCCGTCATGGCGTGCAGCATTGCGCTCAAAAAGTACCTCGAGGACCAGAAAATCCTTCCCACCAGCGTTTGAAATTCGTTTTGAAGAAAGGAAAAAGTCTATTATATTGCGCCATGGCGAGTATTGCAAGCGTCGACGTTCACGAGGCTGTTTCGAGATCCGCGAGAGAAAATGAAAAGAGCTACGATGAAGCACTCAAGGAGTTCCTTGAGCTTCTCGAGCATTCACTTCTCAACCACGCCTGGATCGAGGCAAACGTGAATAAAAAAGAAGATGCGGAGTTTTTGAAAGATTGTCAAGTGCGAGCCGCCGAGGCGTATCAAAACGCCAAAGAAAAATACAAGATCGAACCCGAAGGCCTTCTCGACTGGATTGCGAACAACTTGGTACTATACAAGGAAAACAGGAATAACTTAGAGTTATGATTTGAAAAAAGCTTCCGATAATATATAACCATGGCGAGCATCGCGATTATGATTGGCGGGGCTGTGTTGAACGCCACGGCTTTTATCGGAGGCAATTATCTGGCGAGGGCGCTTGGCGGGGGCGACAAAGCTGCACTTGAAGAAAAAAAGCGTCACGACAAAGCTTTCGAAGATTATCAAGCGGCTTACGCCAAATACACGCGAGACCGAACACAACTTCTCGACTGGATCGCGACTAACGCCCAAGAAAAGGAGCAGGCCAAGCAGAACTTCACCAACACGGACTACGCCTTCAAACTCTACAACCAGGCGCATCCTGACGAACAGATGGTACCCCCCAAGGAGCTCAAGTTCTCAGATTTCTATCAGCCAAGCGAGCAGCAGAAAAAGGGTGAACTCGTGTTCGTGGGCGCCGGGGCGCTCGCTCTGGGCTACGCAGCTTTCCTTTTCCTTTAAACGTTTTTACGCCTTACTTATATGGACGCCAAACTCGCAAAGATTTATTGGAAAGGAATCGCCGCGATAAAAAAAATTAGCCGAGGCCGCCAAGGTACCTGAAGAAACCGCAAAAAAATTGGCTGATCAGGCAAGCACTCTGGCAGATATTCCTCCCCGCGCCGAAGCGAATTCCTCGACCGAAATTCGACGTTCCCACACCCAACAAGGTCCATCAGGCGGACCTTTTTTCTGCCGCACGACAAACTACCCCGCGGCCGCAAAGTTTTCAAATACGCGCTGAATGTTGTCGACGTGGCCAGCCGCTACAAAGAGGCCGAACCCCTGACTTCGAAAAATTCTGATGAGGTCGCCCAGGCTTTTCAAAAGATTTACAAGCGCTCGCCTCTCAAATGGCCTGAAATGCTGCAGGTTGATCCTGGGCGCGAATTCATGGGCGCTGTCACAAAAGAGATGGACAACCACAAAACCTTCATCCGGCGCGGGTGTGTTGACATTCACCGCGACCAGGCCATTGTTGAACGTTTCAACCGCACTCTGGCTGAGCGCTTGTTCGGACACCAGTACGCCGTGGAAATGCGACTCCCTGAGGGCCAGCGGTCCACCGCCTGGGTGAAAAGACTTCCAGAAGTTGTTTCGACTTTGAACAACGAGGTCACAAGCCTTATCGGCAAGAAACCCGCCGTTGCCATCAAAGAAAAATCTGTTTATGCAAGGCCGTCGACACCTTACTCGAGGCCTGTTGGGAAAAACGAAAAAAATACTCCCCTCTCTTGTCCAAGTTCGTTATCTCTACCAGCCTGGCGAGCTTGAAGGGGGCGTGAAAAGAGCCACAGACCCAATCTGGTCTTTGAAAGTTTACAACATTGAAAGGTCTTTCATCAAACCGGATCAACCCGTTCTCTACTATCTGCGCGACGGGCCAAAGCGCGGCTTCGTGCGTGAAGAGCTGCTTGTTGTTCCTCCAAACACTACTCTTCCTCCGGCTGACGTGAACTAAATGTGAAACTCGATCGGTTCGGTGTGAATCCCGTCGGGCAGCACCCACCGCTTGTCGTAATAAGCGCTAAGCCCCAGCTTCTGCTGCTCGTAAGTGACCATCTGCCCGTCCCGCATCCTGAAACCTCTGTTGGTCGCCATATCCTTACTGCCTTCCAACGCTTCCTTAAAACGCTGCCACGTGATCTCGTTCTGCTTCTTCGACATCCCCTTCGTGCTGAACTTCTTTTTTTCGCCCCCCTCTCCTTCGTCGGCGAAATAGCACTTCGAGCAGAGCGCGATCATCCGGCTGCCCTCGAACTCAAGTTTGAAGAGGCCTGGGGTCCGGCCGCTCCACTTGTCCCAAGGCAGGCACTGATTTTTTTCCGCCTCGAATTCGGCTTTCAACTCTGGCCGGACAATGTCTTCGAGCCGCTCCCCCGAGATTGCCATGTAGTTGCTGTCCGTGTCCATCTGGATGAGCTCGAAGTCTCTTCTGTCGACGTAGTTGTCGAGAAAGTCGTAGTAGAATTCCAGCATCCGCAGCTTCGCCAGCTGATAAACAGCGATTCCAATCTGGAACGGCCGTCTGATTGTGATCCGGAGCTTGCGGCTTTGCAGCTCGTAGGCTTGCGGCTTTGCAGCTCGTAGGCCTCCCCGATCTCGTCGAGGTCTTCGAAATACGCCCTCCGCAGCGCTCTGTCGACAACCTTCTCGTCGTTCGTGTATATCACGCTCGTTTGCCGCTCCAGCGCTTCAATCAGCTTCCCGTACGCGCTGTTCCCAGCAGTTTGAACACATCGGCGAGCAGCGCTTTGCTGCGTTCCGCGTCTCCTGTCCGGCGCACCTCCGTCACCTGCTCCACGAACCAGGTAAAGATCTTGCCCGGCTCGTAGTCGATTGTTCTGGAAACTTTCGTGACAACCGCCCCGTAGTTCACGTACCACAACAGCAGAGGGGCGTACACCAGCAGCCGTTCTCCGGACAGCGCCCCCACAAGCTTTCTCCCGTCTCCACGCTGTCTGCCTGTTCTTGCCAAGTAGTCTTCCATATGTTTCGGCACAGCTTCGGCAGGAATCCTTTTGTTGTAAAAGAAAGGGCACATCTCCTCGAACATTGGCCGCAAACGCTCTGGGATCTCTATGCGAACTTCGGCGAAGCCGAACCACTCCCCGGCTTTCAACCGGCGAATCACAACTTCGGCCGCTTCCGCTCTGCGGTCATCGTCGTAGTGCACGACCTTCTCCTTCCCGCAAGGCATTTCTCTGAACATGGTCGAGAGATAGAGAGTGCTGGCGTCGAAACCGAGAATCTTTTTGCAAAGACGCGGTTCTTCGAACTGATGCGACCTTATCCGTGCCACACCGGCCTCGTGCCGTCTTGTGAAAACCAGGCTCGGTCCGCCAACAACCGCCGCTTTGAGCATTTCATAAGCTTCTTTGCTTGGGCTGTAAAGGTCAGCGCCGCGCTCGATTGCCCCTCGGAGCAAATAGTGAAAACTGATTCCTGGCATGCCCACCGCTTCTTTCAGAATGTCGATTCCCTTTTCGGTGTAAAAGTTTCTCATCTTTTCGAGCGTCTCGAGGCCGGGCTCCACATCAAGATTGTTGTAGTAACACAGCCGGTCTTTGAAGGTGCGCATGCCCTTTTCTTTGAACAGCCGCTGGCACCCCTCCCACTCTTCCCGCGTGAGAACGTAGCCGCCCTTCAACTTCGAATACCAGGCCTCGTATTCTGGGAGCCCGGGGTAATCCAGCTTTGCGTAGGTGTCGAACCATTCGTAGGGGAACCACGTTTTGACTGTCTTGCATCCGTAAGCTTTCACCTATTTGTCATAGCTCGTCCCCGGACCGAGATAGTTGATGATGTCGAGGAAACGGGCCACCCTGGTGAGCAAGAACATGACTTTGTTCCCCTTTTTCGCGACCCTGATCTTCTTTTCTTCCTCGGCAAGAACGCTGGTAAAGTTGTTTTTGATCAGATTGAGGTCATAGGTGCCTGAGTTGAACCCCAACATTGGTACCTGGTCGCACCATTCGCGAATTTTTCCCCACTACTCTTTTGGTAGCAGGTGCACGTCTTCTGGAACGAACTCCGCGCGCACCTGGTCCTGGATGTTTTTCCCGCGTCTCTCCAGCTCTTTCATGAACTTTCGGACCAACTCCGCGGAGTCTCTTTCACAGATGTGGGTTTTCGATCGTCAACGCTCCTGTCGGCTCTTTTCGGTAATTTTTGTCTCTATACGACTCGAAATCATAAATTATCGCGTGCGGGTACGTTTTCGTTTCCTTCTTCGGGAGTTCCCCGTTCAGAATCCCAACTTCGCAAGCCCAGGCTTCGATTACTTCATAGCCCTTCTTCCGCAGAAATGCGGTACGGTTCATGGTGGCTTGGTACAATTGTTCGGGTGTTTTACCGCCATTCAGAATCATTTGTTCTCGATAGCGCGGGTAATATTTTGGGCATCCGTGGAAGGGGCAGCCGTGGTATTGGAACACTGTCTTCGTTTCCTGGTTGTATCCGTCAACAGGAGAGGCCTTCATTTTTCCATTTCCCCGCTTTAGCCATCTCTCACCCCCGTGCCCGCACATTGCGTGGTGGATGTGGATTTCCCGGCGCTTCGCTTCTCGCTCCAGCCACAACACCGCTTGAACGGATGCTGAGCCCTTAGGGGGGTACATCACTTTCTCGAAGGCCGTCAGTGGCGCTTCCACTTTTGTCTCTGGGCAAACGATTACCGTTTTTCCTGCGCTGCAGGTTTGATGGTGGCGTTGCAGATTGCAGGTTTTTGTGAATCTCTGGCCGCAATGGATGTATGCATAGGTTTTCGCCAGCTTTGTGATGTCTTTTATCAAGAAAACGTGGCCTTCGTAGACACCTATCGTCAAAATGTTTTTGATTTTGGGGCTAGGGTTTATTTTGAGATGCCATACCACTTCACCTCCTACCAACCGCTCAGACTCGTAGACACGTATTCCGAGCCAAGATGAGACGGGTGAGCCCTCGTTCAGATGGGCTTCCACCTTGTCTAACTCATCTAGAGACGTTTTTCTGAAGTTTGGTGGAATAGCCTCGAGCTTGTAGAAACTCTGGGCCAGTCTTTGGGCTACTTTTGTGCGACGATCTGTACGCGCCCCTCGGTGCACAGCGAGGCACCGCCATAGGCACAGGTTGTCGTTATACACGTCCAAAGATACCATCGACCGGCTATGGGCAAAGTTGCATAGCCAGTCAGGCAAAGGCCCTGTTCCCACCAAAGGCTGCCTGTCAAGCACAACCTTCAGGTCAACGTTGAAAAAGTTTTCAAACACCCACTTTGTGTTGGGCCTTTCAACTCTTTCAAGGTCAAGACGCAGTTCTTCCTGGCGGCTGAGCCATTTTTCCGCATCTTCCAGTTTGTTAAACCACTGTGAGCCCTTGGGATTCGAGTAGAAAACAATTATCGTTCCATCCTCAATGTTGCGCAACTGGTACGCGAAAACGTGCCACAGATAGAACGACGTGCTTACTCTTTCGCGTATCTTCACCATAAAGTCTCGTGTTAGGTTTCTCCCCAGACCTCTGATGAAGCGCCATCGAATGTAACGCCGGCCTGTACTCTCTTCCCCTTCGCTCTCTGCATCGTCGAACAGATCCAGAATCTCCTTCTGGTAATCTGTCACTATTCTGGTTTTCCGCGCAGGGAAGGGGTCGTACTCCCTCAGAAGCTCCTGTGTTTTTCTTGACTTTCTTTGGCGTGGAGGGGCTCTTGGCTGGTAAGGCTTCGGAAGTAGTGGCTTTTGCAGACACGCCTGCGTTTCCTGAGAAATTGGTTCTTCCAGCACGTTCTGGACAACCTTTCTTACCGCTGGCGCGTTTTCTGCAAGAAGTTGATCCAAATACTGCAATGTCGCTGGATCTATTTTTGCGAGTTCTTCTTCCAGTCTTTCTTGATTGTTGTAAGCCATAGTGCCTTACGTTATTACCTAAGATACATTTCTCTAAATGATGTGTTTCTTTCTTTCCGCTCGAGTAAAACAAGTTCGAAAATTTTTTTTGCTTTTTTCATGCTTGCGGATAAGACGTTGTTTTAGCGCGTTACCGCCGCAGGGCTTGCAGAGACGGTAGTCACACAGAAGACCGACTCCGCAAACTCTGCAAGGCTCTGGCATTTTCATTCCTTTTTTTCAGCTGGTAGTTGTGCTGCCCGCAATACGCCCCGTAACAACGCTTTCCGCAGCTTTCTTTCCGGCCCCGCATCAGCCACCCGCACTTGTTTGGCGCTCGAGTCATCGCGGCTCGGGCGGTATAACAGCGGGCTCGCTTGTTTCCAATTGGTGTCACTCCTTTGTTGTAAGTAGTATAGGGGGAGTCAAACAAATACTGTTTCAAAGAGGGAGCTGAATTTCACCGTTTCGCAGCCCCCAAGTTCAACCGGCCCGAGCATGTGAGGGCCGGACTTGACGGTAGGGGCTGCGATAAGGTGAAATAAAGCTCCCTCTGCGAAACGGTATTTGTTTGACTCCCCCTATACTACTTATTTTTAAATATACGAAATTATTTATTTATTTATTTATTTAACTTTTAATTTTGTTTCTTTTCCTTGTGAAGGGTAACCTTAATTTTTTTGGCTTTCTTCCATTAGTCTATGTAACTAAGTTTTACGTCAGGTTTCATGCGTCTGTCATAACATTGTTAATTAAGTAGTCTGTTGATCCACTCGGCATCGCCTTGTGCAGTCACAGCTACTTTGTTTGTAATCTTTCTGAACCAAATATTGCAGTTGAGTCTGTGTCGAATTAAAAGGGACAAACATGAGGCAAAAAGGCTATTAAAATTTACCACACTGTAATTTGACGCAAATTTAAGCTTAAAAACTATTTCTTCGTGCTATCTTCTTACAGAAATTCAAATGGGAGGGTGAACTATTTTATTGTTATCTAAAATATTGTATTCGTGCTACTTCACTGAACGGGCTTTGTGGTCTAATAGTATGCCCATAGGATACCATACATACAATATATAGAGTTTTCGGTCTAGCGCCTATAGCTATGGCCTGATTTATAGCTGCCCTTGGAAATTTTACGCGCTAAAGAACAAATATTAGCCCAAGAACGACGTTCCAAGGCTCATACATCCTGGGTATTTGGCTCGACTACTTCTCGCCAAATTGTGAACCATGGCTCGACCAAACATGCCTGATATGGTACTAAGCGTATCAAAGGTACGGTTAGGTATAAATAGGAGCACGTTGAGCTCTATCGCCTGATAGTACCCGAAAGCGTACCACGTGATCAGCTTTGGGCCAAAAAGAGACAGAGCGGAAGGAACTCAAATGCAGATTCCAATAGAACACGCTGCGTATCAATTCGATATAATATAATACATGTAGCTCGCAGAACAAGCCCGAGGCGTTGACGTAATTAGGGTGAGAACATAAACAATTTACATTTTGAAAATCGAAATAGACGAGTAAATTTCCTCCCTTGATCACGCAATATCTTGCAAAAGAAATAGAAAACATTTTCTCAGTATCTCAATAAACCTATGTGGGGGCGAGGAGGCCTATGGGCTGGGCCCCGGGTTTAAGCCCTGGCCGAGGGCATCGCACTGTGTTCTTGGCCAAGACATTTTACTCTCACATTGCGAAGGGAACATTCTCCACTCATGTGTATAAATCAGCACTGGCGAATTTAATGCTGGGAGTAAACCTGCGATGGACTAGCGAGAGACTTTGGGAGAACTCAAAAAAGCTGCGTAAACACTAACCTAGAGGTTTGTGTTCTCACAGAATTTTTCCATCTCACAGACTTTTACTGGGGTTTCGATGACTCGATAAAAGCGGAAAATGTATGCTATTTCTTATTGAAATTTTCATTCCTGACAGTGCGTAGTACCAAGTTTAAACTAAAAAATAGTTTTCTTAAACAAAGGTTCATTTTAAATTCATTCAACCATCCGACTGATTGAGTTAACTTTTCGTAAACATTTACGGTTTAAACTTTACAAAAGTCAGAACACTTTTAAAAGCAAATGTACATTGGACTAATAATGTAACTTATATAGCTACAATTTTTTACTTGCGTTCCAGATTTTTTTTATGTATTAAGTGCTGGATCTGTATATTCATTTGCTTGACATCTTCTAGCATCTCTTTCAACGTTTGATTCTCCGTCTCTTGTCTCTTACGTTCAATGGCGATTTTTCTCAATTCCTTGATCTCCGCACGCAAGCTAAACATGTCATCCGCTGTTTTGTGCTCACTCGGTTGCTTAGACTGTTCACCTTCCCGTCTAGTCGGTTGATTCGCCTGCTCACCTTCATGCTCCGTTGGTTTTCTCGCTAATTCAGTGACAACGTTTCTCAATTCTTGGACTTCTGCTTGCAAAGCAAAAATAGCGTGTAGTATTTCCGGTTCACTCGGCTGCTTAGACTGTTCTCCAGCTCGTTTACTCGGCTGCTTAGACTGCTCTCCTTCCCCTTCACTCGGCTGCTTAGACTGCTCTCCTTCCCCTTCACTCGGCTGCTTAGACTGCTCTCCTTCCCCTTCACTCGGCTGCTTAGAGTGTTCACCTTCTCGCTCACTCGGTTGCTTAGACTGTTCACCTTCTCGTTTACTCGGCTGCTTAGACTGTTCACCTTTTCGTTCACTTGGCTGCGTAGATTGGCGTAAGCCTAAGAAAAGAAAGCAACAAGAACTGACAAAGGTGAAATTATATCTTATTTTACTGGAGATAAATAAAACCAGTATGGCGAATTTTTCATGTTTTATTTTGAGCAGAGTTTTTATACCATGCCATGTATATTCGACGGTATTACATCCAACGTTCCTATCATGCGCTGTGCTATGTGACTGTGTTGGCCACTGTATTCTCCATGGCATGGTGTAAAATAGTTATGCAACGCTTTCTCGTGGTATACCTTGGTATACCTGATATTCCCCGTTTTAGAGATTCCCCTGTTTAGAGATTCCCCCTTTTAGAGATTCCCCGTTTTAGAGATTCCCCCTTTTAGAGATTCCCTCTTTCAGAGATACCCTCTTTTAGAGATTCCCTCTTTTAGAGATTCCCTCTTTTAGAGATTCCCCTTTTTAAAGATTCCCCGTTTCCTGTTCTCCGATTCTCATTTTCCGTTTTAGAGGTAGCCATTCTAAATATATATCGTTAATCTATGATTTAATATACAGTTTGTTTATTTTTGACCCCATTTTGCTTACACAGGTAAGGTGACACATTTACAGACAGTATAATTTTATGACTTATAAATGTAGGGTTATGTTGTGCTATTAAGATACATGTGTTGACTTCAAATCCAATTTCGTTTGTATTTGACAGTGTTAATGATCAACAGCTATTGGCAGTAACGAAAAACTACAACTAGTCATTTCTTGCCATGCTGCTTTGTTGTCAATGTTAACCTCCATGAACATCTGAGCCTATAGAGAAGCTGATACATTATTGTTTCATTCAAAAACATCTGTTCATCTAGAATCTTTAACGAGAAAATACTGCTGAATGTGCTTGGAAGACTGTTTAGTAGACACAAAGAAGCGGAAACTATACAGCGTTTTTTTTTTTTTTTTTCATTATTCAGGGTGGGCATGTTATGAAAATGCACATTTGCCTGTGCTCTGGATTCTAATGTGTTAAAGGTTAAGAAGTTGAAATCCAGCCGAAGCCATTGATTTGTCAAGGCAAGATTTAAATGCTTGCCTTCTGACAATTTCCAGGCTGAGGTTGTCCCTTGTGACAGCCTTGCTTGGGGAACTGCATGGGCTCTTGATTTCTCATTTGACATGGCACACATTATGATGGAAAATATCCCTACTAACAAAGTTCAAATTTAATTCTATCGTTCAAAACTATCCTCCCTGATTCCAGAAATATGAACAGCAACACCATCTGGAATCAACCAAATGTAAACCTCCAGTTCACTGCTCCAAGAGTAAAAAGAAAAATGAAAAAAAGCATACAAAGGAAAAAAATCATAAATCAAAAAACTCTTAATTGCTTTGCAAAGTAGTACATCTTCAGCCAAAATATAAAAGAAACTTTAACTGACTTTGAAAATGAAATTAGAGCGAGAAGCAAATGGCAAATGGTCTTTTTATGGAAGAAAACTAAACTAGTTTTCAGATATACCAAAAAGCATGACAATAAATTAGTGTCGGAGACACCTTTCAGCTGGGATACAGTTGGTCGTGAGCTGTAGTGAGCTCTACTTTTCTCGCTACTGTGCCCTGAAACGGACTGGAACATTAGCGTTGGAAAACAAGGTTAAACTTAAGCTTATGTGTTTGTTTAAACTGATGATGTTTTGATGTTTAATTCCTGGAATCAAACTGTGTCAACAATCATTTTGAGACAGAGAAAAGTTGAATTGTTTAAATAAATCAATGACATAAACATTTTGCGTATTGAATGAATGAGGTGCAGAGATTATAGCATATCATGGCAGCTCCAGCGCACGTGGAGGAGTCATCCATCGAAAGATCCTGGACCCTTTGGGACGCTTCATTGTTTTTAAAGCTGATATCAAAGACAAAACATATGTTTTAATAAACGGGTATGCACCAAACAAGGACAAAGATCTCATATCGTTTTTCAATAATTTACTTACAACGCTACAAAGAGAAAACTTAGATTCGGAAGATAACGTCAGTATAGGAGGCGATTTCAATCACCCATTAATCTAGAGATTGATAAAAAAGGAGGTATACTTACTCAAAGAATATCAGTTACTGACTGCATTGATTGTTCACAAAATTAACTCGGTCTGGTCGATATTTCGAGAATCAAAAACCCAGACACAAGGAGTTTTAACTGGTGTCAAAAATCTCCAAGAATCTTTTGTCGTCTTGATTATTGGTTGATTTCTAATAATTTGAATGAGTTAGTGAAATCAAATGACATAATTCCAGCCATTAGAACAGACCATGATGCAATTTCGATAGAGATTGGAAAGCTAGCAAATGAGCATAAAGGTCCCGGGTATTGGAAAATGAGCTGTTCCATGTTGAAGGATAAAGAATATGTAAATAATGTCACTGAGATGCTCACGGTGTGGACGACAGAGGGACGCAAAGTACTTTCGGATAGTCTTAACGTTTTGGATTGGATCAAATATAAGATAAGGGCGCACGCTATTAACTAAGCAAAGAAAAAAGCCAAGGAAAGAAATGCAACAGAATCAAATCTCCTAGATGAGCTTAGAAAGGCAAACCAAGAATACGAAACTACACCCAGTGACTCCAACGCAATTCGCTTTAATGCGGCTCAGGAAAAGTTAGAAACCTTTTATGAAGAAAAAACTAAAAGAATAATTATACGTGTACGTGTTCGTTGGCATGAGCATGGGGAAAAGAGAACAAAATATTTTAAAACCTCGAGAAAAGAAATCATATAAAGAAACATATACGAAAACTTCATTTCAGTGGATTAATTAAAACGGATCCATTTTGTATATCAAAGAAGCAAGAACGGTTCTACAAAAACCTGTACAAAAGCAATACTATTGATCCAGATGTTGCACTGAAAATTTTTTCTTTCCCAAACGATTAAAATATACCCACACTCTCTGAAGACCAGAAAAACTTTTGTGAAGGCAGAATTTCAGCAGAAAAATGTCTTCGCCTCCTTGATGACCTTGACAATAGTAAAACCCTCTGGTAATGACGGCATTCCTACTGAATTCTATAAGACATTTTTTCAGTACTTAGCGAAAGCTTTATGAACTGCAATAATGAATGTTTCGAAAAAGGTGAGATGTCTAGTTCTCAAAAACAAGCAATCATCACACTAACTGGAAAGAAAGGGAAAGATCGTTTACTTTTAGAAAATTGGCGTCCTATCTCCCTCGTTAATGTAAATACAAAAATAATGACCAAAGCAACTGCATCGACGTAAAAAATGTCTTGCCTGATACTATTTATCCTAATCAGACAGGATATGTAAGAGATCGTTTTGTAGGCAAAACAGGACGATCTATTTACGATGTTATCGACTTACTGTGACAGAAAACATTCCCAGTTTGATGTTACTCGTTGATTTCCAAAAGTGGAAATTTCTTTTTAAATGCCCTGAAGCATTCAATTTTGGTCCGTATTTCCTTCACTGGCTTAAAGGATTCTATAAAAATATACAAAGCTGTATCTTGAGCAACGGCATGACTTCAAATCTCTTTGCACTGGAACAGGGAGTTCGGCAGGGAGACCCGCTGTGTCCCTATCTGTTCGTAATAGCTGTAAAAACACTGGCTATCACCATGCATTAGACAGAATTCAGGCATTAAAATAATTTATATCGGAAAAGATCAAGAAAAGAAACTTTTACAGTATGCTGACCACACCACGGCGATATTAGCAGATATCAACTCAGCCAAAGTATTATTTGAGCTACTAGACCTGTTTCGAAATATTCCCGGTCTTAATTGATCAGTTGCTCAAAAACCGAGGGTATGTGGATCGGATCATTACAAGAATTTAAAGAAGAACATTTTGGTATTAACAGGGAATGTCCACTAACTTAGCGCCAGTCTTGGCGCTTGATGAAACTCTCAGAGATAGCCTATAGTAAGCATGGAAACGTGGTGGGATTTTTTTTCTTGAAACGTTTTTTAAACCCGCCAAAAAAATCACAAATTCGTTACGGTCCCAAGTCTGGTCAAAAACACGCAAAGTTTAGTGACTCATCTCTTATTATAAACTTCGCTCTGTTCAATCCGCATCACAATAACACTCCAATTTGAGCCTGGAAATGTATTTTTGAGTGGCTTACAAGTCTTTCGAGGCCAATTATACTTCTGTGAGTCAATTTTCAAGGTCACGACGAGCCGCTTAAAACCACTAAAATTCGATTCCTCAAAATTCTTAATTATGCACACTTTTCCAATCGGCAAATTCGCTACCCGGTAAAACACCAAAACACCTCAAATTCTGACAGTTCGAAAGAAGAAATGTCAGTGTAAAACCTGATATAAAAATTATTTTCCGGCTTTCCATCAGCTCTGAGTACTGACGATCTCAAAATCACGATAATCACAACACCAACTTGCCAGAAACGAAAACAATCAGCAAGTGCTTGTAACCAGATTATCAAAAGCAACGCGAAAATGTTTCTTGCATTTGATTTCCTCGGTGTTTGGACTTGAATTATGGCAGAGTCATGTTTAACTCACTTTCTGTAAGATATTACATTCAATTGTTAAGTGCTGGTACGTGTCTTCAGAATCCTACAGGATAACCATTGCGACGCGTGGAGTTCGGATCATCTTCTGATTGACATTCAATCAATGACTCCGAGATAATCCACCACATTCCTATCCCTTGTTCTTAAACAGAAATCCATAAAAGTAGGGAAGCCCTCCAACGTCAGTCCCTTGTTTGCTAAAGCGAATATTCTTCTCTCCTTGCTCATGCTGCATGCTGAAATGTAAATATGGCGTCTGATGTCGACTTAAATTGTCTGTCACGCAATGGTCACTTGATAGGATTTTGTCAAGCGTTGTTAAAAAATGGACAAAAGAATAATGAGTAGAAAGATTTAATAAGAAGTTCAAAGCAAACAAGTTTTATTTTAAAGCTTAAAGGATCCAAACTTGATCCGTAAATTATCGCACGGAAATCTCCCTGGCAGAGAAACTGTGTTTTTATGTGTTTTGGGCTCGGAAGGGATGGGGAGGGATGGAGATTACTCCCCTATATAGGCTATCAGAAATATGTGCGGCCCCGAAGGGTATGGTTTTTGAGCTCTTCATGTCTCAAAAAGGCATAGATTTTGACCACTTTGGTCTTAAACAGGGTGTGTTTTACACTCTGGCTTGACATTGAATATTTTGTTTACAACGCACCGACTATTTCCGCATAAACATTGGCAAATTTGTTGCCCTTCTCAAATGTTTACGCAGATGAGGCCTTTTTCTGGTTTGCGGCGGTCATATTTAGAGCCGTTTCCTAATTTTATAGATCTGAAAATTTGGGTATCGATTTTTTCCCCCTCGGGAGGGGGTTTTGGAGTTGTGCGACGTCTTGTATCTAGCTATTTCAAGTGAGAGATCAATGCCGAATGATGTATCGTATACTGTCATGATTTGTACCTATTTTGTTATATAATCACAATATTTCTAACTATCAATGAAATTCCCTATATGTTTACTACTGTCAGAAAATAGTATCGAGCTACAGAAGCGCAACGCCTCGGAAATTTTGGACGAAAGTTGTCCGAAGTAATGGAAAGTTGAACTTGCATACAGACATGCGTTGAAAGGGTAAACGGACTTCACGTTTACAACCAAGTTAGCTGCAGTCCTGTAACGAATGACGCGCGACAGGTGATGGGCTCCTGCGTGCGATCAATTTGTGTTTGCTGCCGATGGGCGGGCAAAGGGAGAAAAACTTCCGCTGACTTGCCTGTAAATATTGATCTCGACCAAAGTGAATGCAATTCCTTACGTGTACTAACGACCCCGTTTGACCAATACTTGAGAAAAAAAAAAAATTAAAAAGTTTCATGATGGAACTGATCTCACTGCCAGAATGGATAGAGATTAACAGAGCGGACCAACCCTTAAATTCTCCAAAAAATTGAGGTGGACCTGAATCTGCTTCCATCATTTTATTTACACTTACCAAAAACTTAAAACTTGACATGCTGATTAGAAATCGATTATAAAAACGTTAAGGTAGTTGTTCTTGAGTTCGCAAACCCACAAATCTAAAATTAAGGGTGTTTCAAATAGTTTATTCTTTTGCAATAGTAATTATTTGCGTCATGAAAATTAAGTACCAATTGCTCACCAATGTTTGGGCATTTGTTTGATACAATCATTGTAGTGTTGATGGGAGGCGGGTGGCCACATACTGGATCGAGCGGTCCCGGTTTGAGCCCTGACAGGGACATTCTGTTGTATTCTTGGATATGACACTTTGATTTCATAGTGCCTCTCTCCACCCAGGTGTTTAAATGGGTAGCGGCAAACGTAATGCTGGGGGTAATTCTGCAATGGACTGGCAACCCATCCAGAGGGGAGTAGAAATACCCCCATTCGCTTCATGCTACAGAAACCGGGACATGTTCCAGCCTGATGCGCCATTAAGTTCGTAGTCAAATTTAATTTTACTTCACAACTAAAAACTAATCTTGATCCATCAAAGGAGACATCCTGAAAAATGCTGCAAAACGTTATGCGCTACATAAGTACCATAAGAAAACAAACCATGCCAGAGGGATTCATTTCGTTACAGAGAAAAAATATATTCTCCAAAAGCTGAAGACTAAATTCACGCCATGAAATGTTTCCGTCTTGTGGATATTTTTTTAACAATGACAGCGGCGGATCCAGAACTTGAGCTAAGAAAAGGGGATAGGTGGGTGTTGTTCCGCTTGCTCTGCCGGCCTCTCTTCCTCTGTGGTTTCTTCTTTTTTTAACCCCATATAACGGAGGGGGAGGGGGGGGGGGGGCACCGCTAAATGAAACAACGTAAAAAGGGAAATATTTTTTTGGTTCTTTTTGCACTCAATACGTGACAATTTTATCAGATTTATCACTTCTCGGGTGGCGCGTGGCACAAAGCACGTAATTGAGGTTATGTACTGAAAGAAATGTGTGCATGGTGAGTAGTCGTCGCATATAGATTATATCACATCAGTCTTTTTTTTCTGTTTGAAATCATTGAATGAAAGGTTTTTTTACAGAACTCCGGCGCTGAAACATAAGACCACAAAATAACGTAAAATTAATTACTCGAAATGTAATGAAACAATTTGTGGCAAAAAGTGTGCATTGAAAAACTTGTGATTGTTTCCCTTGTTAAAATCATTGAATGGGAAATTTCCGTGCACATGGTGTTGCAAACAGGATAAAATTAAACCCTACTGCGGCTGTATAGGCGCTAGTCCAAAAAAAGAATCGTTTATTTGCATCGCCTATGATTAAACTGTACAATATCTTTTCGTTAGACGACAATCTGTCCAGTTTTCGTGCGATTTCTGGCGCTGCGATATTTTAGGGATCACGTTTGGATTCTTTTAAAATTTTCCTGATCGCTTTCCGCGTGAAGGGTCGCAGAAGTATGTTCCCATAGCTTTAAGCTAAAAATTATAGCTTAAAATTGTTTGCTTTGAACGTCTAATTAAATCTTTCGATTCTGTTTTTGGCAACGCGTGACAAATTCAAAATCCTATCAAGTGACCATTGCGAGACAGACAAATTGAGTCGACATCGGACGCCATATTTACATTTCAGCATGCAGCATGAGCAAGGAGAGCAGAACATTCGCTTTGCAGGCAAGGGACTGACGCTGGAAGGCTTCCTTACTTTTATGGACTGCTGTATATAGGAATATGGTGGATTATCTCGGAATCATTGATTGAATGTCGATAAGAAGATGATGTACTTTGCCGAACTCCACGCGTCGTAATGGTTGTCATGTAGGATTCTGAATACACCAGAACTAACATTTGAATGTAATATCTTACAGAAAGTGAGCTAAACATGACTCTGCCATAGTTCAAGTCCAAACACCGAGGAAATCAAATGCAAGAAGACATTTTTTACGTTGCTTTGATAATCTGGTCACAAGCACTTGCTGATTGTTTTCGTTTCTGGCAGGTTGGTGTCGTGATTATCGTGATTTTGAGATCGTCAGTACTCAGAGCTGATGGAAAGCCCGAAAATGATTTTTATACCAGGTTTTACACTGACATTTCTTCTTTCGAAATGCTAAAATTTGAGGTGTTTTGGTGTTCTACCGGGTAGCGAATTTGCCGATTGAAAAAGTGTACATAATAGGCCATTTTACAGTTGTGTGCTTAGTTACCTGGCCTATTAATGTAAGCGAGGCTGGAGGTGACCTTGCTTTGATACAGACATCACTGCTTTTCTCATTTAAATGCAAACTACTTAGCATAAGAAAAACTTGATTTACACAACAAAAGCAGTGAGGTCTGTATCAAAACAAGGTCACCTGCAGCCTCGCTGCCATTCAAAGCCCGTAGGAGGCCTGTTCTTTCTAAATTATGATTATGAAGTTTCTAATTACACGATATCTTCTCGATTTTACCACGAACTTTTGTCATAGTGGTTGGAGTTCCGCGAAACTTTCGGTTAAGAAAGTGATTGGAAACATCTTGTTTGGAATGATAAAGAGATTCGAATAGACGGCAATAAGTCGGTGTAACATAAAAACTACTTTAAGTCGTGAATCATTTACATACATGATCTTCTATTTAGCTTCAATACAATAGACTCCTACAGCTATTTTCGATCAAAATTGACAAAAGCAATTTTCTTCAACGGGCGGGTCTCCTTCATTCTATGCCTACGCATTTAAAAGCAAGCAGCCTAGATACATCAACCATATCTCCATCACTTATAATTGGAAAGAAAATCGTCGATATTAAAGACAAAAAATCAAAAGATTATTATTCGTTGCTGGTTCAAAAAAAGCTCAACCTCCTAATTTTATCCACAAATTGAAGAGTGAGTTTAATTTCACAACCCAACAATTTAGAGAAGTCTTCTCGTTACCGCCTTTGGTTGCACTTGAGTCATATGTGAAAGCCTTCCAATACAAAGTAATTAATTCTATTCTTTATACTAAGAGCAAATTATCCAAAATTGGATTTAGAATTAATGATGCGTGTACTTTTAGTAATGGTAAACTTGAGAATGTACATCACATTTTCTATGAATGTCCCCACTCCAAAAAGTTCTGGACTGATTTCGAATCGTATTGGTACCATCTATCGAATCAGCCAATCCATCTTTCTGTATAAAACGTTATATTTGGAGTTGTATCAAAACAATGTCCTTTAACAAATTTATTAAACTTTTTCACAATAATTGAAAAAAAAAAATTGTGGGACTGCAGAAGAAGCGAAACACTCCTAAAATTCAAGGACTGCAATCGAAACTTAAGATTAAATGTGAAACGGAAAAAAATTTCAACAAGGCAGACTTCTTTGAAATACTCACTCCAGTACTATTACTTATGCCCAACTTATTTTATTGATTTTTATTTTAATATGAATGTATCCTGTATTTCGTTGCTCATTTTTGTAATATGAATCCAAGTAGCATCAGTAATCGTATTATATTGTAAGTAGTGTAAGTGTTAGAATGGAAAGTTAAATAAGTAATCGTATTGTTTTGTGAGCTAAGTTATGCAAATTGTAGTATTGTAAGTAGCATCTGTAATTGCATCGTACTGTGATAGTGTAAGAAGTGCTCAAGTAATTGAATTGTATAACAAGTTTTGTTAGTAAAGTAAGAGACTTGTATTACTTGTGATTGTATTACTGTCATAAATTGTGTAAGTAGACATACCAGTGTTGTAAGTAGTGTGAATCACAATTAGTGAATCACAGTTAATGTATTAAAACATTTCATCTTTACAAAAAAATAAAATAAAAAAAGATTAAGATCGCGCCAGTGAAATACTACCGCCCCCCTACCCCGCCCCCCCCCTCCTCCCTAAAAAAATCTTGCAGGGGGCGTGCCCCCGAAAAATATCCTGCAGAGGCAGTGGACGTGAAAAAAAAATTCCTGCAAGCTAAAAAAGTCCCAACCCCTCCCCCCATTTTTCTAATGGTCCGTCCCTAAATTAGTGAGTCATCTAAAAATAATATTGCTGCCTTCCTTTTGCTCCCCCAAAATACCGCTAATTTCAATGGCGCGATCAATCAAGCAGACCTTAGCATTTGGCGTGAGAAGTAAGTGGACCCACGGTCCGCCAATACTTAATACGCATTTCAGTTGTTTTTTTTGTTTGTTTGTTTGTTTGTTTTTTTTCGTTTTACCTTCTATCCGTGTCATTTGCGAGTGATCGTTCCAAGGTTAATGTATTCCCCGTGTAATTTACTTATGAGCCACATTTGACTATCACTTGACTAGTACATTAACAGGTCAAGCAGTGACAAAACTACGGACTACACAGAGAAATCACCTCTCTCATTTTGCTCGAAATAAACCGTTTACGTACCAAGCAGTTTATTTGCAGTCTTCATACGTTTAATTTGTATAAGGGTGCAGGCAAGACTTCCCACCGTAGCGCCTGTCCCATTCTCCTCCATCCATTCTAGTAAGAGCTGATTAGCCCTGTCTCTGTTGGTTTTGATTTCACTTCTCATGTTGTTAAGTTTTGCTTGGTTAATTCTAAGCATTTGTCCAAGATCTTCCCAGCAGTTTCCTACGTCGTCCTTTATTTCGAGGAGGTGGTATTGCGAAAATTGTTCGTTTCGTGTCTCGAGGAGCTCAGCTGTAAAAAAAAGGAAAAACAAAGCAAAACAAAACAAAAAAACATTTTCAGTCATTCCTAATCACATCATTTCATTCAGCTGATGTAACAACAAGTTCCATATTAGAAAATGGTGTACCACGGGACTCCCGACTAAGTTTGACCAAGAGAAAATTGGACCCATGAAAAGGGTAGGGACCTAAAGGCGTACATGCGTCCAGAGTCATTAAGTTAACTTTTAGGTGCGGTTTTAGCTGTTTTTTCCTTCACAGAAGGCCAACTGAGAAGAAGTCTATCTGCTCTTGTGTTTCAAAGGGCAGATCTACATTAACTGAAGCAGGTGGATGTGAGCAGAACCACAAAGTCCAGGTTAAGTTTCTCAGATATACTGCAGAATTCTCAGTAATGTACATGCTACAAGACATGTTCGAGGAAAGCTAATGGAAACACGTTCGAATTTTGATCGATCTTACTAATCTCTTAGGCGCAACGTGTATAAATAAAGTATTGATTGATTGATTGACTGATTGATTGATTGATGATTGCTTGCTTGCTTGCTTGCTTTGTTAAAGAATAAAAGGTAAATCATAGCGGAAATAGCCGCTAGGAAACGAGATTAGAACAAATAGCAAGGAAACTCTAGGTCTGCAGCCTGCAAACATCACACAGTGATAAGCCAGTTGCGTGCCGTGTGATACATGTATTATAATGAGCAGCACTCACAAGACCGAAGTCTGAAAAGAATGGAGAGAAAATAATCAGGAGTCTTTCAACCTCCCTGCCAAGACCAGAATCTCAAGAAAACTACTAAAATTGCCGTAATTTTGGAGAAAACTACCTACATTGGACGATAATCTACGAAACTAGCCGAATCTCACGGACTTACGATCTTACACTGTACAAGGTCATTACATAGCGGCTTTAGTCTCTAATAATAAAACCAAGTTCAGACTTCGTGATTCTGCCCTGCCGAATTAAATTAAGGAATTAAAGTTGAAAAAAGTACGTTAAAGGCAAAGCAATTAAGTTCCAAAAGCTCTAAGGTGGTACATGACTCTAGCACCGTCGGTGACGATTTAAACGCCGTGCTTCTGCAGCGCCATACCAAAGCTCATAAAATATATTTATATATAATTAATATTCTTGCGGGGAGTTACGAGGCCAATTGCCACGAGGATTCGCAAATCATGAATTTAATACGACTTAGGCACAACTTTTGAATTGGTGTCGTGTTCTACCGTACTACAATCAAACTTATTGCAATTCAGTTCGGCAAGGCAGAAGCATCACGTCAGTTCTCAGAAAATCTAGCTGGTGAATTCTTAGATAATATAGATGCGACGCTGCATGCAAAGATGATGTATGAGGGTTCCCTAGTTACATGAGGGCGTCATGACGATTTGCTTATTAGTCCGGTCTGTTAGGTCGGAAAATTACGAAAATCGTGACAAGACGCGTAAAAGCATCAAATTTGGCACAAATGTAGTTCAGGGTATAACTAATCATTTTAGAAGGGGTGCCACAAAAAAAAAATAACCCAGGGGAGGTGGGGAGGGGATTGTTTAGTGAATGAGTCTCAGTTGTGGTGTGTCAAAAGCCACGTGCCGTTATTAGCTATGAAAGAATTCATTTTGTTGACTACAGTGTGGTTGAAGTGTTGGTATAGGTAAAATAAAGACAAAAAGTGAAAATTCAATAAAGCTGTGCTCAAATGTAAAAATTTGATGCCTTTTTGTAGTAAAAGAGGCAAAAAAAGACGACATATATGCGTAGTCATTATAAAGCTTAATCCGATATGAATTTCACCTCATTGGTGACATTAATGTTTTAGCGAGAAGACATTCACTAAATTCCTTTTATTTAAATTATTTGTAGCTTAATGAAAAATATGTACGGCTCTTCTTTAAACAATAAATGATAATAAAAAGCCAGCGGTGTTTCCATACAACATCCGCTTTACCTCCCGGTGACCGGGTTGACAGCGGAGTGGTTGAGAGTGAAGTTTCTCCTTGTTTTACGCAGAATTTCACTATATGTAAACTGTAAGTATCACCTCATATTGTATACTTCATCCTTCAATGAGGTAAAATTCATTTCGCTATGATGTGAAACAAGGTCAATTTGTAGAGTTCGACAATTTTTATTTTTATCCGTATATGTGAGCCGGTGTTCAATAAACGTTACTCTGAATAAGCGTTATAACTTGGGATAAATGAAAAACTGTGAGAAATCACTAGGTGTTATAAAAAATGGTTCAAGAAGGAAATTTTTTAAGGTAATTCCCCCGAAATAAAACTGTCGACAGATTTTTGTCCAAACTTTGTCTACTGAATATTTATCATATGAGAACTTTAATTATAAAATAAAAGGGGGGGGGGGGGAGATGCCCACGCTCGTTAAGGAGCAGTGAGGCATTGAAAATGTTCCATTTTAGCATTATTCAATGCTTATTACAAGAACGCATTCCAAGTTATTGTAAAATCTTTGAGAGCCCAGACTCATGAAAACACGCCTCAAACTACAGTCAATACTTGTGTCGGACTCAAATAAACTTTTTAAGTTTGATTTTGACAGACAGCTGAATCCTTGTTAAAATATTGGAACCAAATTGCTCGCTACGGCTATCAAACTGCAAATAGAAAAGACTACAGTGCAGCTGCTATTTTCCTTATTTCTTCAATTTTCAGCAATAGAAATCAGATCAGTCTGTTCTCACGCAAAGCTCATGATTAGTTGATTAAAACGACTGGAAAAAAAATTGGGGTGCCCGTGCTCGTTAGTGAGCTATAGCCATTTTTATACTGACAGAACTCAATATCAAGGCAAATCCGCCATGTTTTCAATGTGCGCGTGCACGAGCGCGCGTTTGTGACGCCATAGATTATGCCCAGTAAGGATGCGCAATGCAAATGTGAGGAATCACCTTAAGTAGATTTATGATTTGATTTAAACGAAAAGTTATGGAATAGCAAAATATCATTTAGGAGATGGATGGTGGCCGGACCAGAAACCGCTCGAGTGTTGCAAGAGTTCGAAAGTCAGTTAAAAGGTGAAACAAATGTTGATGAAAAGAACAAACACCACGGACAAGGACTTTCTACACAGAAAACCTTTCAAAGTCTTGTCAAGAATCTTGTAAGTACAATTTCAGAAATGGGAAACCCTTTTAAGTATGACTGCCCTGAATTACTTGGCCTTGACACGCACAATTGCGCAGATGCTTCTGTCGTGGATACTGTGCATAAAGTCCAGGAAATTAGATTACGCCAGTACAAGAAATTCGTAAAAGACGTCATTGATGAAAGGACTGCGTCGATTCACGATACGATTTCAAAGAATACCTTGCCATTTTTCAAGCGCCAGCAGCCGAAGCAAATCTCCAAAGCGTCCTTAAAGTTGACAGCGGTAACAAGTGACCGTTACCTCTTCAGTCGTTTATGTATTGCCAGCCAACACCGCGACGGAGATCTTGAAGAGTTCTTCAAGCATGAAAATCAGCCGTATCCACCTTCTTTGTCAGAGTTTGGCAATCTCCGATTTGGGAAAAAGTCTGATTTGAGATCATGCGTCAAGAAAGAAAAACCACCACCTCCACCACCAGCATCTTACGACGTCAAAGTTTTTGATGGAGCAGCTATTGCGCATGCGCTTCCAGTTTCATCCGTCGCAACGTTTTCTGAATATGCAGATTCAAAGTTCTTACCTTTCCTGGAAAACCACTTGAAGAGTACCAAACGAATCCACATTGTTTGGGATGAATACCGAGTGGAGAGTGTGAAAGAGGCTCCCCGTGAGAAGAGAGGGAAAGGCGTGAGACCAAAGGTGGCTGCGCAGGTCAAGTTACCTCAGAACTGGCAGGCGTTTCTCCAAGATTCCTATAACAAGAAGGAACTGTTCGACTTGTTAACCAAGCAAATTTAAACAGCTTCCTTTCCAGCCGACAAAGTTGTCTACATAACTTCGGGTAAGATGCTTACCAATTTTTGAGTAGGTCTTTTATATAGACACCGTTCAAACCTTTTATGTCCATCAAGTCTTGAAGAACGGTAATACTGACTGTATGATCTTTAATTTTAGGTGAAAACGTCATCTCAAGTTGCCCTAGGAACCAAATGTGTAGCTGCAACCATGAAGAAGCAGACATGCGGGTTCCCGTACACCTTAAAGATGCTTTGGATAAGGGAGGGGGGGGGGGGGGTGGAAAAGAAGTATCTTAGTTCGCACAGTTGACACAGATGTTATTGTTATTCTAATTTCGCAGTTCCACACGTTGTCTTCAACTTGGCCTGGGTTGAGCTTTTGGGTCGCTTTTGGGATGGGAAAGAATTTCCAGCCGCTTTCCGTTAACACCATTTGTGAGTATTTGGGCGAGCAGAAATGCCGTGCGCTTCCATTTTTGCACGCGCTTACTGGTTGTGACATTACGTCAGCATTCCTGGAGAAGGAAAGAAATCTGCGTGGTAGGCCTAGAAAGCGTACCCTGAAGCCACAGAGGCTTTCCTTTTCGTGAATGATAGCCTCTTTCTTCCACTTGAGATCAACACTCCTGTGTTTGATGTCCTGCAGCGTTTTGTGGTGATCCTTTATGACAGGACCAACCTTGCTACTGATGTGAACACTGCTCGACGAGAACTCTTCAGAAAAAAAAATCGGGCGCTAGAAAACAGTCCCCCAACAGAGGTAGGAACCTATCATACACAAATTTTAGTTGGTTTTTGTTTTTGCTAAATTTGTATATGATAGGTTAACATCTGTTAGGACAACGCGAAAAGAATTAACCAGTTTAGCGAAAAGACGAGAAACATTTCAAGTAACCCAACCTTTTCTGGTATTGAATCCACTTATCAGTTTCTTTTAGCTAACCAAAGCCTACCATAAAGCTGTGCTGGACTTGAGCCTCTAATTATTCTAATTGGGCTATTAGAGAGCTTAATTTATATAGCACATGGAAATAAGCGGTGGGTGTTTGTTTAAAGGTATACTTATGTTAAGTCCATTTATATACAATTCCCGTTGTTAGGATGCCCTGTTGAATCATTCTAACGGAGCTCTTTACCAAGCACGCATCTGGACGTCCCTTGATGAGCAACCCATCCCCGTCTGATTTTGGATGGAAAATGGAGAACGATAGATTGAGACCCCGCTGGACTGTACCTCCAGAAGTCTCTAAAGCGTGTAGTGAAATGCTGAAGTGTGGATGCAAGAAAGGTCGAAAAGTGGTCATTGCAAATGTGTCAAGGCTAACCTACCATGCACTGAGCTCTGTAGTTGCTCTGGAGGCTGCCAGAACAGAAATACTTAGAAATGGAGCAACAAATAACGAATACAAATACAAATATCTAGCGGAAGATGTTAAGAGTGAATGCCTATAAAAATCGACCTAAATCGCCTATCAATGGCACAAGTCGAAAAATTGATTTCGCTTGTATTTTGCCCATA
This sequence comes from Orbicella franksi, assembly GCF_964199315.1. Classification (NCBI taxonomy): domain Eukaryota; kingdom Metazoa; phylum Cnidaria; class Anthozoa; order Scleractinia; family Merulinidae; genus Orbicella; species Orbicella franksi. The sequence continues at coordinate 23,705,245 of NC_138149.1, read as the reverse complement.
GATAGGTCCTAGTAAGAAAAGAAACGGACCATAGTTAGTTTCTGCTAATACAGCTTTCTTTGGTATAAATATGCCAAAAACCATTTCGCCCCGATTGGGCTCAAAATCTACTTTCGGTTTTGCTGAATTTTCCGAATATTTGATTTCTTCGTGCTTCGCAGAACAGCTACTTGAGAATCTTTCAATGGATTTTATATTTAGTTCAGGTCTTCGTGGTATGACTGAGCGAAAAATAAAATAAATCGAAGCTAGTTTTGAGCCCGAAACGAGATCAAACAGACACGCAAAATTTTACAATGTGTTGCAACCGAATTATTGCATTAAAACATCGCCATATTTTTCTATGAGCTATAACTTTAAATACAATAAAAACACTTTCTACGGGTTAAACATACACCCAGCTATTAGGATATCAAAAAATATCTCTGGGCAAATGGTTTTAAGTCGCCCGCCTTGGCCTGTGTTTCTCATAGATTTTGCCCAAAATCCGCCGTTAGAATGTAAACAATTGCGTGACGCGGATAGTCACTCCCGAGTAAATACTCGTCTCCAACAATCCGATGAAAGCAATTTTTGAAACAATGTCTGGATAAAATAATGGAAAAGGTTTTTTTTTGTTTAAGTTAGTATAAATATATGTATATTTTTCGTTTGCATTGCAACACCCACGACATCCCTAATAAAGAAGGTGACTACAGTGCTCCAGGAAATGATTCAGGTGAATAATTTTTAACTCGCTTGTTTATTTCCACAAGATGGCTCAGTTATTAATTTCACTGATAAGTTACAATACAGTGACAGTTTTAGAGATACACTTAACCAATCCTCTATAGTTTATGCCTATTGAATCATGACAAATAAAGTCAAGTGGAAATACCATAAATTCTATAAACTACTAATTGCGTGACGGCATCTCAACTCTTCTAGCTGTGTACAAAATTTGTTCTTACACAATATTGGCCGTTTTCACACTAGAGATGGATAATCCGTCTAGACGGATTATCCGTCTAAATGGACGGATAATCGGACGGATAAAAATAGACGGATTATTCGTCTAAAATGAGCACCGTTCCGTTTTCACACTTAGACGAATAATCCGTAATGGACGGGTTATCCGTCTCTAGTGTGAAAACGGCCATTCTCAAACTCAGCTAGAAACCCAGAATTTTTGGAATTGAATTAGCCGAGGAAAAAATTGCGTTTGCGTTTCAGTCATAGTGGGAAAAAAATCCATCTCTTCTACTTTGGTTGTTTGATAAATTAAGTGACAGTATTAACGCTATTCGCTACCTGTCTGAAATTTGCAGATCATAACACTGGTAGACAAATAAACATTACAGTGGTCGATCTATGAACGGCAAACGTCCATCTTGTTTTGTTCGCGGAAGTCGCTCACGGAAGAGCGAATTTCAATCAAATATATATAATTTGATTAAGCGATTAGCCAAAATAGCGGGCGTCGATAAAACCAGGAACATGGAACATTCCGGAACGTCGAATAATTATAATAATTTTGCGGAAAATATGTAAAATTAAATTTTCAAACATTAAATCAAACAAAAAATAAACTGGTATCAGCTCGGAAAATAAAAACAAATAAAAAACGTAACAAAAAAAAAAAAAGAATGAAAAGAAAGAAAATTAAAATGAAAGTGAATGCAATGAGTGAAGGCTAGCAACTAAGAAGAGTAATCTATTCCTTCCAGTCGTTCGCAGTCAGTTTAATCACGTGACTGTCTCTTATTCCCAGATTTCGTTCTTCACAGAAAACCAAGGTGGTAGCGTTCGAACTCCTTAATCAGACCTAAAAATATGGATACACGAGTGTGATTTCTTTATTCAATTCATTACGTCAATACAAAGAAATGCGTATACACGATTTCTCATGAAGAAATAGTTTCTCCATGAGACAGAAGTAGAACTCTTCAGCATTGAGTTTCTTGTCTAAACTAGTTCGGACTTCTCGAGCTCTGAATACAATGTAAACAAATACAGAAAAAGTTTAAAAACACTTGGCCACGTGCGCGCTGTCTTACAGGGTCGCTGGTCAAAGCTTTATTGTCTCAAGAAATATTTGTTACAAGTGTTCAAATGCATTTCCTGGAAAATTCTTTGTACGGTATAAGTTAATACTTAATTAATTAATTAAAAATACTGTTACCGGAGGCTATAATCTTTTCATCGCTAGTTCAACTTCACGTGCAGATCGTTATCTGACATTCGATCAAACTTGGTTTTCTATCGAGCCATTGAAGTTCAATTTTCTCTCGCGGGGTCAGCTTGAGAGCTTTAGTCTCGATAAGTTCTTCTTTACTGTGTTCAAAATATAACCATGCTACGCGGTTTTTTGGTAACTTAATTTTTGCTATTATTGCTCGAATGTTCTGCGGAAATCATCTTAACCGGAAATCGATCCGTCGAAATCAACAAATACAAATTTAATCACTGTAGCGTTCCTTCAGATCACGTAAGACTACAAACGAACAATATCAACTTTTTATCACGCTTAACAAATGAACTTAGAACGATTTTCTTTCTAGAACTCGTTCTTGTAATTAAAATGATCAAAGAAAGAACGACAGCTTAAAACGACAGAGCGGTAACACCCGAACTCCAAGTGAATTGCTTTTAATTAGCGTTTTTAATTAACGAAATTTCTAAAACAATGCCTTCCAAATTATTAAAGTTAAAAGTGGTCCATTATGTTTTTCTTTTTTCACCCAAATGTTCTAAGATAGCCATCTTCAGTTTGTTGGAAACGAATTATATATTCAGGGTGACCGTACGCGTCACGCAATTGTTTACATTCCCACGGCGGTTCAGGAGAAAATTTATGAAAAACACAGGCCAAGGCGGGCGACTTAAAACCATTTGCCCAGAGATGTTTTTTGATTTTCAAACAGGTGGGTGTAAAGTTAGCCCGTAGAAAGTGTTTTAATGGCATTTAAAGTTATAGCCCATAGAAAAATATGGTGATATTTTCGTGCTATAAGTCGTTTGCAACACATTGCAATATTTTGCGTTTCTATTCGATCTCGTTTCGGGCTCAAACGAAACCTCGATTTATTTTATTTTTCACTCAGTCATACCATGAAGACCTGAGCTGAATCTAAAAACCATTGAAAGATTCTCAAGTAGCTGCTGTGCGACGTGCGAGGCAATCAAATTTCCAGAAAATTCAGCATAACTGGAAGTAGATTTTGAGCTCAATCGGGGCGAAATCGTTTTTCGCAAATTTCTTCCAAAAAAAGCTGCATTAGCAGAAACTAACTATGGTCCGTTTGTTCTCTAGCTAGGGCCAATCTTTGGGCAAAAAATGAGCAAAATCGATTTTTCGACTTGTGCCGTTGTTTGGTCCATATTTGTGGGCAGTGGCTCTTAAAAATTAAATGTGTAAAACTCAACAAAAAAACTCATTGATGTAAGCGTGCTCAAAGCATTATGGAAATGTCACGTGATCAAGGCAAATGACTTTTTTTGGACACACACAAAACTGAGTCTGAGTAATGTAGTTTAGTCATTTTACTACGGCATTCGTCAAAACTGGTACGTAATAAACACATTAAATGCTACAGCCTCGCTTTCATGCAAGCGTTTGAGTATTACGTAATCTCTATGGGACTTATGCCCCCCCCCCCCCCCGGAAAGCCAAATCACGTGGCACCCGTTCTGAATTCGTTTTTTATGTCAAAAAGAACATCTGTGCCTAATTTGGTGCTTTTACGCGATTTGTCACGATTTTCGACCTAACCGATCGGACTATATAAAGAAGACTTAAATTGCCAGACCTTTCGGCGTCGTAATGAAAATATAAAAAAAGCTAAGTTTAAATTACAAAATCAAAGGGCTCTTGGAGCCAGCTCATCCATGTGATCATCATCTTTTCCGTGCAGGCAACACGCATTGCTATTTGCGCAGTCTTTCAGCTGTTGCTAAAAAGACTCCAGGCAATAATCAGCTAATATTAATCCAGCCTCCCGGTTTCTTCAAACTATGGCCCCTGAGTCAGAGTCTGTAAGTCGCAGGGATTCTTCAATTTAGTACTCGCGTTAGGAAAAGTTAATCACGAAAGACTATTTTAAAAGTCAATTAAATTTGATTGCAATCGTGCGGTTATGGAGCAGTTCCATGTAAATTTAGGTACGATTTTGCGATTTTAACATCATCATCATCTTTTCTGTGCAGCCGAACATTACAATACAGCATGCAATCTCCTTATCTGTTAGATCTCTCGCTTTCAAAGTGTGTAAATACTTCCGATACTTTCTCAGATGTGGTTTTCCTTTTTTTCTCTTTTCCTTCGTCAAACTAAACATGGTCACTTGGAGAACCAGATGTATTATAAGAGTGGAGGAGATATCCACATGTTAAAACTCAATGAATCTAATCAGTTAAATTAAAAAAAAAATCGCTGAGAAAATTAAAACCGCATTTCAGTTAAACGACGAGATTCTTCCTTTTTTACGCAAAATGTTGAATTTTCAGCTACTTTTTCTCGAATTTTTTTTTTGCGCTTCAAAATTGTGAGTGGCCACAACTCTTAATACAGATATTTGTAGCTTAGGCCTAGTACGCTGATAATAGTCATCATTCATGTAGAGGTCCCAATTTTGAAAAAAAAAATCTGTTTGTATGGAGGATATATCAGCAAAGACGTTTTTTTACAGGATAAGGAAAAAAGATTATAACTTTGCTTGTGTTTAAAACAAGCAAACAGTTTCTAACTGAGTTTAAAGAGTAAGAATTATGCAGTAACTCTGAAAGAATTAGGTTGTTTCATTAAATGTGCGAATTTTAAGCAAGCATAACGTTACCACCAACATTTGAAGTTTCAATTTCCGTTTTTCTGTGGTTTTCGAGGTGTCTACAAAAATAACCTCAAAAAATAAAGAAAGCGTTTCTGCAAAAACAAAGGCCATTTTCGTTCATTGAATATGTTGCTTGACTTGTGCAGAAAAATGAAGGCAATCGTTTTTCCACAAAAATTTGAGTGGTTGTTTCTTACAAGGACACGTTCTTAAACGTCAGAGCAGTTATCGAATTTACCGAAATTTCTTAAGGGGTGCATTTAAAACTACTAAAATTAAAAGTGTACCATTATGTTTTTCTTGTTTTTACCTAAGTGATATCAGATAGCTTTCTGCGGTTTGTTGGAAACAATAGAGACATTTAGCACCAGCATTTTCTCGTTGACGGCAAACCGTAAACGGCAGTTTCAGGCTAGGGGTTTGGCGTTAGATGTTTGTGACCTCTTTCGGTTTAGCTACGAAAACATGAAAGAATTATTTCACTTCAAAAGGCCGCCATATTGAGTTTCCAGACAGTAACGTTTTATTTTCAAATTGCAACAAAACGGGCCGATTTTCACTCATTGGCCAAATAACTTAATCTGAACTTAAAAGAAATAAAAAGACTGGTTTCCTCATTTTTTTTTTTTCTTAGCACGTGGCATAAACAGAAATTCAGGATTTAAAACGTTCAAGTAAATAACTTACGTCAAAACCTACTTCTTGACCTTTAAAACTCGCGTTGAGAACTTCAAACGTGACCACAGCGCTTGCTCACGTGACTAAAAGCGGTTTGCCGTTTGAGGTTTCCGATGAAAACCGTGATGCTAAATGTCACTACTAACCTTTTTCACGGTTAGTTTTTCTCATTTGCATTTGCATTACAATGTAATCCAACGTGGATGTGAAGCAATTTCGGGCTAAAATTACAAAATAGCCCGAAATTGCCTCTCATACACGCTAGATTCCATTCCGTCACCGCACTGACGGCTCACATGAGATAGCATTGCGCCTGCGCGAACTCAGTGTGTTGCTGCCTTTCCGAGCGAACAGAAGTTTTCTTTTTTTTATGTCTAGTGAACAATTTTATCTTACCTACTGACTAACTGACTGACAAACTGACTGACTGACTCACTGACTCACTGAATGACTGACTCACTTACCATCTTACTTACTTACTCACTGACTGACTGACTGACAAACTGACTGACCTGCTGACTTACTGACTCACCTACTTAACATCTCACTGACTGACTGATTGACTTACTGACTTACTTACTTTCTTACTTACTTCCTGACTTACTGACTTATTACTTACTTTCTTACTTAGCATTTTACTGACTGACTGACTGACGGACTGACAGATTGACAAACTGACTGACTGACTTACTGACTTACTGACTTAATGTAATCAGTAGTCAGTAAGTCAGTTAGTCAGTAAGTCAGTGAGTCAGTCACTCAGTCAGTCAGTAAGTAAGCAAGTCAGTAAGTCAGTCAGTCAGTCAGTAAGATGGTAAGTCAATTAGTCATTCAGTCAGTAAGTAAGCAAGATGGTTAGTGAGTCGTTAAGTCAGTCAGTCAGTCAGTCAGTCAATCAGTAAGATGGTAAGTCAGTGTGTCAGTAAGTAAGTCATCTTACTGACTGACTGTCTGACTGACTGGCAGAGGAAGACATCTTTAGTTTCCATGCAAGAAGGATTTCCAATACTGTCAGAAAATATGGCTAATGTCATTTCCGAGGTTGTTAAGTCGGTTAAAGCCGACCAAGAAATTTCCTATAAGGAGGAAATTCAAGTGGGAGATATCCTTAATACGAGGGCCAGAAGCAGAAGTGGAAGACATGGAACTCTTGAACAGTACTCATCTTACATTGCGATGTGGATTAATACATTTTGTGGTAGATAACAAATTGATTGTGTTTCCCCCACTTAATCCCATGCATTAGATTTTCCAGTTGAACTATTTAAAAATGTGACCTCTCATGCGAAAACGTCACTAACGGATATCCGTTAAACGGTCAAAACGAACGGCTGGCGAACGGCTACCGAACGGATCATGCAAGCCGTTCGAACGTCTAACGAAAAATTTCGAACGGATGACGCCAGCCGTTTGAACGGGTTACGAAAAATTTCGAACAGATGATGCCACCCATTCGAACAGCTGATGAAAAATTTCAAACGGATGATGCCAGCCGCTCGAACGGCTAACGAAAAATTTCGAACGGGTGACGCCAGGCATTCGAACTGCTAAAGAAACATTTGGAACATATGATTCTGGGCGTTCGAAGGCCGAAGAAAAGGGTTCGTTTTGAACAAATGGTTTTAAACGGCTCAGCGGCTAAATGCGGGAGATCTTGATAAAAGATGTGTTTTTGCTCCCCTTTCGTAGGTTTATAGCTGCAATTCTTATCACACACTTTTTCATTTCTGTTTTCAAAACATGACAAAACTTAGAAATGGACACCAAAAGCTTTTAATAGAATAGAACCGGCAATAATTCACCTTTTCGGCGTTAGATTTCACGTGTAGTGTCACGTGACTTATGATGTAAGCAAACCGGGAAAGTTCGGACATTCTAGTCAACCACAAGAGTTCGATAAGTAGTTGTCTAACAGAATGGTCACGATTAGAAGATGTGCTTTTGTTACATGTAAAAACGATTCCCGATACCCTGAATCGTGGAAAAGAAACCCAAACGGCGATCCAATGAAGTTCTTCCATTTTCCTGACGCGGTTAGACAAAACGAGGGGAGGCAGAAAGTGGCTAAAAGCATGTCACCGCGGTGACTCGTTCGTGTGCACGAAAGACAGTTATGTTTGTAGTCTACATTTTGTCGGTGGAAATGGTCTAACAAAAGAGGATCCTGATCCTATATCTGCCGTTTCCAGTAAAGAAAGGGTGCCTTCATCAATATGTGCTTTTATAGCATTTTTTTGTCGTTTGAATTAATATTTTATACTGTGCCCAGGTGGCGTGACTGAATCGTAAACGAAAGGCATCTTCAGAACGGGAGGCAGACAAAGCGAGAAGCATGGCAACAAATTTGTCTTGAACGATCAGTGGCTAAAACCCTACTGACCCTTAATCGCCATACTGGCAAATCTAAAGAAGAACGTGCCGCCGCCATGACTCTTTTAGATCTGAGCTCAGAGCCAGGGGCGAGTTCAGGAGAGCCTGATCAGGAAAGCATGCAGAAATCAGGGGCACCCAACGGATCGTTTCGCTAAATTATCTGTTCGGAAGACCTTTAATCCCCTCTGATCTTTCTGAAGAGAATTGTCACCTCGGTCTTTCAGTTGATCTGAGACTCGATCGGTTCAGGAAACTCGTGGGTTCGCTCTTCCGGTTCGAATTTCTCAGGGGCACCCAACGACTTTTTTCTCTCAAATGCTTTTTAACGCTGTTTTAGTCTATCTGGAGTACTTTTAAAGCTCTTTAGGTTAATTTTAGGTTGCGCCAAATAAATTTCATCTGTTCGGATATTCTAGGGGAACTGAAGTATTCACGAATTTATTAGGGCTTTTTTGTCCATTTCTCGAAAACCTTAGGTCTTATCACCTTTCCGAAAATGATAGCTGACCTTTCTTCGGTACTCAAAACGACATTTTTATCAATCCAAAAACAACAGACATTGAATTTCTCATGTCACGAAAGTTCGATGAAAAAGTACATGGCGGCCGCAATGTGCTTGCATCCCCCATCTCTACCACCTTTACACTTGCATCGTGCCTGAAGAACGCTGCCTCGGTTTGTACCTCTACCCTCGAGAATAAACCTGAGATCGTAGTGCTCCTTTCCTTCATCCGTTTTGATTTTCATGAAAGGTCGCTCTTTGGCTACATATACATGGACACCCTCTTGATTCAACTGAGCAGTTAGTAAAGATTTCACGTAACCATCAGCGAATAAGCGATAATCTTCAAATGACTTGTAAGCGGCGAGTCCCTGCTTGTCGTAATCGATTGAGTGGTAAATCAAATAATTAAAAATGTCGTGCAACCCAAACGGCGGCGACGAGTTGAAGTTGTTCACGGTCTTCAGCGAAAATGGCTTGGGAATTAGCATGTCATGAATTATTAATTTGTCAGCATCATTGGTTTAATCTTTTTCGAAATTTGGATCCACTGGCAAAACCATTCTTTCCACTGTGAAAGCGATTTCCACGAGCGAAGTTGTCAAATAACCGCTTACTGAAACGCCACGCTCCTGCAAATATTTTTTAAGTTGTGCCACATTCATGGCGTTGAAGTCGCTTTTATTCTCTTTTTCTTCCATTTTGAAGCTGAAACTATTCTACGTTCAAAGACTTAAGGCAGAGGGAAAATTATATTAGTAGTAACAGGAAGTTGACGAAGTTGAAAACTACGTACACGTGTAGTGCGTGCATGGTTACTAGAATGTCCGAACTTTCCCGGTCTGTTTACATCATAAATCACATGACATTACTCGTGAAATCTAACGCCGAAAAGGTGAATTAATTTCCATCACGGACCCGAATCTGTCTCTTCGCAAATGTGCGGAAATTTGCATACCAATCGTCGACCCGTTGTGCGTGACCTGTAACGCAAGTTTCGTTATAGAGATCACGCGCACTTCGACAGAACTCAGTAGAAAACAATAACATTGCCTTGTTTCAACATCTCTCCTCAGAGTAGAGCAGTCTGTCTAGTCTGTCTTTTGGTAAAACTTCGTCGATCGATTTGAGTTTTTCAAAGAGAAAGAAAGAGCGTCTTTGCCAATGGCCCTTTAGAGTCTGAGTTTCAAGTTTCAAAGTTTGTTTTGTTCAGTTAGTTGGGGTGCAGTGCGAAAAACGGCGAGCGAAAAAAGAGAGGCGCATTCTCTCGCTGCACTTCTCCCCTAGTTTTTCGCTTGCTGTTATTCCCGCTGTGCCCGAACCAACTGAAGGCCTGGAATGGTCTATTTTTTCTCTGTACTGAAAATGCGAACACGCGAGTTTAGTATTTTTTTCAAAGCGCAGCACCGAAATTTCTAGAAGAAAGCGTTTAAATCGTTTAAGCGCGAAACTTTTAAGAGTTTTTACTTGCTTGAGGATTTTGTCTATATACGGCCTAACTTTCCAAAGACACGAATCACTGTGCTTTAACAACTACAATTATTTGATAATCAACAATCCCTGGAGTTTATAATGTCCATTTGAACTAAATTAGGTGTCTGTGAAAAAGTTTTTGCCAGAACGACCTAAAAGTTATTACAATACTAAGATATTTTTAATGCATTTTTCAACGTATTGCTAAAACTGAAATGTAATGAAAGCAATTAAGGGTTGTGATTAAAAAAAAAACAAAACAAAACAAAACAAACAAACAAAACAAACAAACAGAATAAAGCTATTTAGGATGGGCGTTCATCATATAAATGTCTCTGACTGACTGGTGATGGGGTCAATGGTGTTTTCAAGCCGGTGAGAAAAGTAAAAACATCCTTTAACCTTATGATATACATTTTCACGACGTTTACAGGTCGTAGCATTCCAAACTACTCAACTTGCGTAGATGTTCTACTAATAAACATTTAATTGGTAACAAATTCCAGAGGAAAACCTTAAGAGCAGATTCCCACAAAAATCAAACAAAATCAAATTTCTTCGGCAAGGCTAGAAAGCTCAAATTCGCTCGTCTTTTGCATATAGCTAGCCCCTAACAAGAGTGAAAACAGGCTGTATTTTTTTCCTTGAAATAGTTTTGTCTTTTCGAGAAAAGCGACATTTACGATTTAACTTTCAGACTCAATTTCATGCAATTTAGCGAGTCCCAACTGGGCTGAAAATCGACCATTTTCATTCGATTCGCATTTCGCAAATATTGAGGGCAGAAAAGTTGTAATACAACCAGCTTATTGCAGAACTATTCCTTGTCTAAATCAAAGTGCTTAAAATATTTTTGGATTATGTTAAGTATTATCTGGTTTAAGGAATATTGTGGTTGATTTTCATATTTAGAGTACGAGCTGTAGTTCAGGGTTCGCTAATAAGGTACCAAGGAAACAAAGTAAAATTTGGATAAGAAGGCATTACAACTGAAACCATCATGCTATTACATTTGACAAGGGTGGACGAGGTCATGTGTTTAAAACATTTATCATTTTTGTTTCTGGTTCACCAAGAAATAGTTGGCAGTAAATGTGGTTGAAAAGTGAACATTGGAAATATTGAAAAATCAAGGCAATACTGTCTTAATGAAAACATTAATCATTCTCCCTTTATCAAATGAGATAAACAGAAACGAGTTTGGAGTTTTGTTGCAAAATGGCATTTTCAGGTTCTGCTTATAAGGACGTACATGTACAAGGACACGTTCATGGCATTTTCGATGGAAGTTTCCGATGTAAAAATTCCGTGAAATGCAAAGTCTAGGCGGTATCTTCATTTCAAGTTGCAACAAGGCGACGAGGAAACATGGGTTACTTTCCTTTGTCGAGGGAAATTAGAGAAAATTTAGCAAAAAGAGAGGAACAGACTTCCAGCTCATGTACCCAATGCAGGTATGCCGATGGTGAAGTATCCACAGCGAAGAATATCTAGTTCCATTGCAGCCCTAAGTTTTGCTGGCTTTAAAAACAATGAAAACGATTGAAAGAAAAACTAGCCTGCGAGAGCATCCGGGTTTTTTGGCTCTTGTTTTTTTTTGTTGTTGTTGTTGTTGTTTTGTTGTTGTTGTTGTTGTTTTTGTTTTGTTGTTGTTGTTGTTGTTGTTGTTTTTTTGCATGCAAAAAGAGCAGAAAAAAAAAAAACAGGAGCCCTTGTACGCTAAAGAAAAACACAAGCGACTCGATTGAGCCACGTGTTTATGAGCTAGGCACAATTCAAACGGAAGTCCGATATTTTCGGACTTCAAATCCGATCTCTCCAGAGTCGCTCGTTTCCCGACCACTGGTCAAGCGGTACGAAGACTCTTGGTGCAAGCCTGCTAGCATTCCAGTGGAAAAACCAACCAGTCTGTCCGCAAGAACAATTTGTGATATCACCGGAGATTTCGATCTTATCTGATACTCAGTGCGTGTTTACCGACCAGTGCGTAATTTTAGCAACTTTGACCTTCAGGTTTGATTTGTAATACTTGATAAACAATTACACTGAGGTCTCGTCCACACTACGCCAGAGAAATTTGAAAACGCAGCTTTATTTCTACAGCTAGGTCTTCCGTCCACACTAATTCGTCACGAAAACGGGCGCTCTTCATACAAAAACACTGCCGGCTTGTGTTTTAATGTGGACGGAAAACGTTTTCAAAATGGAGCTTTTCCAAAATGATGACGTCACGATTTCCTCAAACACAAATCCAAAATGACCGGTGATTGTTACGTTTTCAAATTTCTCCAACGAAGTGTGGACGGAAAACATTTGATGTGTTTTCAGAGTGATTAACACCCTTTTCAAATTTCTCCGGCGTAGTGTGGAGGGGGCATGAGTGTTTGCAGTTCCAGGGCAGCCATTCAAAGCTAATGCTTACATAGACCAAAACATCCCGCATGAACGCCTCCAGATAGGCTTGCCACAAGTAGACTTCTACTTCTATAAAATGAAGTCGACTTGTTCCGCTTGCTCCGATTTAAATTTAAAATTTGTATAATTTTTGGCACGAAAACATGGGTGTGACGTAATGATTCATAGCCTACCCCTAATTCCCTGGAGTTTTTTGAAATATTTCAGAGCGAGCGCAAGCAGAAAAAGAGACCATATGCCCAGTAACCACAGCCATGTATAAGATCAGATTTTAAAACATTGCTTATTTAAAGTTGAACAAATGACGGGCCAAAATTTTAAAAAAATATCAACAAAAAGAACTCAACTCAGGAGGTGTATTATAATTGATGGGAAAGCAAGAAATTATATTTTTTCTTTGCCGCGCGACAAAAGCCGATAAAATTGAACACGGAAAAACAAGTTAATTATTGACTTTGGAGGAAAAAACGAAACCGAAAACAACAAAATTTCGATTCTTTTACTATAGCGGGTAACATTTGAGAAAACACCGGAAAATAACAGCGAAAAGACATATCTAAAGTACAATTCAAAAACAAGAAATCAGATAATTTCTTCGCGTTCGTAAATAATGCGGCGCAGTGAAAGAAAGATGAAAGTTGTGAATAAAAAATACGACAAAAACAAGCCAATTATTTTGAGATAAATCGTATTTCAAGTGTGCTAAGTTACTGCCCACTTAGTTCTTTTCTCAGGAGTGTTATAGTAGCTGAATAAAACTGAAAAAAAAAATGTATTTGAACGAAGCGAATAAACTAAACAAACACGGCCGCGGAGGTCGCCGTTATTAAATATGCAGAAATCCAAGGTGCAAAAAATACTGTTAACTTTAAAAACCTAAAATTCCCAAAGAAAGGTAACCAAATGAAAGAAACATGACAGGAAGTTCAATAACAATTCAAGATTCAAGATGAGGCAAAAAAAAAAAAAAACTTATAAATGCAAAAAAATGTTCAAAATTTCGCAGACCTGCTTCGCTGCGTGACAGCATGTTCAAATTAATTCTTTACGCTAAAGCGAAAACTTGAGTTTTTGTCGGCCGTGGCTTTAGTAGTCGTTCAAGAATTAGAATTATACTTCGAAGTAATACTGTGCATTACCACTTTTGTTTTCTAAAGTCCAGGAAGCTGCTTTAAATCCGCGATCTGTATTCAAAACCCACTTGAAAGCGCAACGACTTTATAAACACAAGGTTGTATTTACCTTCAAAAGCATCCTTAATTTCCGTGTCAGAACTTTCTGGCCTCAAAACTATAGCTTTGACTCCTTTCTCGATAAGGCTGGAGACCTGGTCTTTCATCAAGGAAATCAAAGGAAAAACAACAGGACAGACTGTCTTAACAACTTCTCGTTCACCATGTTCAAAAACGTCCAACACAAACGGCCTAATGTGGAATGTTAAACTCTCTTCAGATCCAGCCGATGATCGCGATGACTAATGTATCCTTCAACTACTACGTTGATTCACTCTGCTTTCTTTGAAACCAAGCTTCTCGAACAAAACATCTCGTTTCAGCCTACCTGTGTTGTGTGCAGCTTGCGAAGAGCCCCGGTGCAAAATGTGTCACGAAGACCTTCCCTCGAAACAAACGTTGCGACTCTATTTGCCGCCGAATGACCACATGTGACCTCTAGGTTTTAAAAAAGGCACTGTCGAGCGCCAGAAAAAATCCGAGAATGCCAAATATACTCACTGACAGTTGCTCGGTGAAGGACAAATTAACGTCTAGACAAACCTGGTACAGACTCGAGCCCGCCGAGTTATCAGTGGTTTAATAAATTTTCATACTATTTGTTTTCTCCTTTGGATTAATGTAACGTTCACATAGCACCGAGGTTAGTGAACAAGATTGCGGAACGAGAGGTTTCGCGATCGCCACCGGGTAGATGTAAATTTTTTTTTTCCTTCCTTTTTTCGTTGTTTTTAGCGATGCAATAAATAAATGCTCTGTGTTTATATCATTTCGCTCGCTATATGCGCATTTACCATACCGTAACCGTACCTCAACGACTTCCGTTTCTGTAAAATCCATACGAAGTCCGCATCCAGTGAGAACTGGTGCTGTTCATCGATTTTAGGATCCTCAATGTTCTCATTTTCGGTAGCCGAGTCTTCTTTAACTTATATCTTTTAATTTAGACCTTTAAAACAGCTTATTTCAATTAAAGATGAACAGCAATTTAAGAGGCCCTGTGCCTAAGAAACGACCGATGATTTCCGGCTAAAAAATAAAATCGGCCGATTTTTATCTCCCAAGTAGAGGTTACCGAATACTATTTAAAAATGAATTTCTTTTGTTTCAGTTTCGCTTTAAACCAAAAATATCGAGCCGCAAACGTTTTCCGTCTGATAGCAGCAAAATCAGGCCGAAAATAAGGCCCCGCAAAATACTGTTCAGAAATTACTATCGCAACGCAAAATAATGAGAAAACTACACAATGTTGAAGAAAAAGGCCTTTTAACGCAATATCATTCGATAAACATCAAAAAACTGCCGAAGCGATTAAAAAATAAAGTTTCAAATGTTGCATACTAAATTAGATGGAGCGTTGGAGCTGATTTTAAAATAATTGTCTCTCAAAAGTTCAACGCTTTTGAAAGCAATCACAGTGATGAATTAGATATTGGAGGGATACAAATCACGTTTCTGGAAAAACATTTTTCGGCCAAAGTATACTGACCTTGTACAAAGCGTTCAAAGTTACCGTGTTTACCGTTATCCTGCCACTTCGGCGAAACACTTCTCTTTTGCCAATACGGCCGTGGATAGCGTGTTAAACGCCACTTTATACCTTGCTAGGCATTCAAAGACCATCCTTAAAAGAAGGATGTGGAACTGAAAGAGGCAGGAAGATTAAAAATACGCAGAAAAAGAAAATAACTCGAAATTACCATCTGCTAACGAAAGTTGAATCTGGAAAATGTCGTCGCGTGACAGCGGCCATTGACGTCATTTGTACAAATAGCGGCGGAATCCAAACGAAGGCACAAATAGGGAAACAATTTTTCCCGGCCAGAAAACGTTTAGTGGAACAATGTTATGTTATTTTTCACAAAGATGGTCACTCAAAAAGAAAAACTTCCCCAACCGCCACACCGTTTTGGCCGCAGCGTGATCCTGGTTATGGGGTCACGACTAGATCTCTAGCCGCTGACCGCCCGAAGGACATTGCAGACTCGTTTTCCCCCGCTCTTACGACTTGACGTGACAAAAAGGACGATTTCCAGAATATTGGATTATTCGAATTATTTAGCGGTAAACAAAACCAGAGTGTCCTTTAATATTGAGTTAGTTAGTCGGTGGAAAGAATTGTCATTTTGACCATGTGCCATGTTTGTCCCGTGATCGTCCCTTGACCACTCGTGCTGGGTCTCCTTTATTGGTGTACTGCACAGTGGTGGCTTTTTTGTCGTGTAAAACCCGTCGTGTTGTAGCGTGTTTGAATTTTTCACCAAGGTAGGGAGGGTTCGATTCCCCAGCGAAGTTGGCGAACCGGCTACGTTGAGTAGGGGTTCCCCACCTTAGGTGGAGCGTCTAGATGGCTTTACACTCTCAGCCACTATGATGGATGAGCCTGTAGGCCAGCAAGCATTGCACAGCCCCTCGGGGAGCTTGGCTGTCCACCTTAAACACACACAAAAAAAACACATAATAATAGCATGTTCACCCACCTCGGTTTGTAATATCTTGAATCTTGCAAACTGATTCTTTTCCTGCATATAATTTTCAGCGGCGTTCCTTTTAGTGCTCATATGATATCCGACTTTGAAGAAAAACAGTTACTGCCAAGTCCCATGTATGTATCATCTATTTGTGTTATTTGTTTCGTTTGATTAAGCCAGTAGTAACTGCTAAAGCGTCATTCCACGAGCGACTTTCGGGTTTCCATTTTGAAGACGTTTGAAAGTCCTCCATTTTGACTGAGAATGTGTTTTCCGAGACCCGTGCGTTACAACATATTTTACATCGGGGTGAGGGTCGGGATTTCAGAGCTTTAAACAGAGTTACTTTTCTTTGTTTGAATTTTACGCCACAAAGACCTGGTTCGTGTGTAACATTTTATCGCTTCACCTAAGAAAGGGGGCCCTGAACTGGAACTAACATCGACATATTGTAAAAATTATAACGCTTTTTCTTTCGGAAATAATTCCCACTCTACCCTTGCCCTGTGTGCAAAGACTTTTACTAGACAATATGCAAATAAGAGACGCGGAGCGATCGAAGATGGCGGCTTGTTTGTTACTGCTGATTACTGGGGATTTCTGCCTGATAGCGGGTTGAATAATTGTACTTAACAACAAAACGGAAAACGTAGGAACGTTTGCATAGGAACTTGGTAATATTGAACGATTTGGGGAACTCAAAATCACCAGACGAATGCGTACAGGTTATGCAGACTTAATGGAACACCGTTGAAATGGCAGGATAGGAATGTTGTTTGATAGTCGAGACATCATAACCCAGCTAAGGTAAACATATATATGTTGGTTTATGCTTAAGTCAAGCTGATATCCCTGTGATATTTCGAATTGAAGTGATTTAATGACAAAAGCAATGGTAGTACTTTTGGTCACACATTCCACTGCTGGCGTGATTTTAATTTTTTTGTGTATGATATGAATAATTTTTTTGACGAGTGCCTAATCATTTACCCAAACTAAACTTTACCTATATTGAAAGATCTATCCTATTACAGTTAAAATCTAGAATCTTTTGGAATTCCGAGGCATGGCACATGGTCAAAATGACAATTGTTCTCACCGACTGACGAACTCATCTTTCGAGAACACTTTGGTTTTGTTTACCGCTAAATAGTTAGATAAATCCAATATTCTTGAGACTGGGCTTCTTTGGACAAGGAGTAGTTCTGCATTAAGTTGGTTGTATTACAACTTTTCTGTGCTCGATAGTTGCGAAATGCGAATCGAATGAAAATGGTCAATTTTCAGCCCAGTTAGAACTCGTTAGATTGATGTCTGGACGTGAAACCGATAATGTCCTTTTTCTCGGAAATACCAAGACATGTGAAGAAAAAAAACTACATAGCGTTTTTACTAAGGCCTACTTATATGCAATAGTAGGGCAAATTCTATTTTTTAAGCCTTACCGAACTATTTTTGATCCTTGTGTACATTTGCCGATCGAACGGCTGATTAGTTTTGTGTGAACGGATAGCAGCAGCCGTTTGAAAAGCTAAATACTATTTTCCCGAACGGGTTACATTAGCTGTTCAAACTACCGCAGATTCTTTCAAACGGATAACATCGTTTTTTTCGAACGGATAACCTCGGATAACTTCAGTCTGGCAAGGGTTAGGGTCATACATGAGTTGGAGTTATACATGGGATACTAACCAAAATGTTATTTTGGGGCTATAGGTACTTTTAAGGTTAGAGAATTTCAATGAGTCAGACTCACCCAGATAAGCACCTTCGGATACATCTTGTGAAATCTTAGGACAACCCGTCTGCGGACGAAAAGCCAGAATACTTATTGGCATTTATTAGTTTGCAAAGTAACTCAAATACAAATTCAGGAACAAGTTATTTCTGATTCATTCTATTACCATATAAGAATCCTCGACAATTTTCAAACGAAGTTGCTATGTTTCTTGCTTTTTTCATTATTACTCCCTAGCCAGTTGTTACCAAGAAAAGACTATTGACCAATTTGTCTCGGCCATGGGTATTGTGGCCGGCTACAAACGCACCTAATATCAAATGTCGCTGTTAAAGTTGCCTTGAAGTTGCGTGTTGAGTTTGTATACGAAACAAGTGGCCCATTAGCCGGCGCTTATCTACATGGCGGAGAACTGTGGAGAAGGAACGCGCTGAGCTGGGACTTACATCGTGGGTCGCAACAGCAGCTGTGGCCAAGAATAGGGACAGATGGCGAGCATTGATCTCCGGCCCTATCCCCCACTCGGGGGCAAGGAACTAAGCATATCTACAGCATCCGTAGCACGAAGCCACTAAGAGTAGTCGTAACCCCATACCCTCTGGATGGGATGTTAGTCTATCGCATTATTACTCTCCAGCATCTATTCGCCGGTACCTTTTTATAGGAGTTAAGTGAGTTTTGCGCAAGAACCCAACACAATGTCCCTGGCCATCGGTCGAACCCGGACCGTCCAATCCGGTGTCCAGCGCACTAACCATGAGGCCACCGCATGTCAACAAGCTTCCTCAAATGTTTCTTACCATTCAAACTGTTCACAAAAGTGATCTGACAAGCTTAAGTGGGGTGTGAACAGTAACCACAAATCAAAAACAAGAATCAGTCCAGATCTCAACTTCTGCTTCATCTACAAAATATTTTTTAGCTGAAGCAGATGGCCCAAGCGAAGTAGAAGTGCACGTTTAAACCAAACTTAATTGATGTAAAAATTACCTCAAGTGATGATACCGGATAGAGGAACAGAGTACAAAGTTTCCTTTCTTGTTTGAAGAAATCTATTTGCGGGTATGCCCCAGGCTTTACCACACGCACTGGAAAGTTTTGTTCAGACGAGGCCTCTTCAAAAAATCTGGCAACAAGGACAAAACCAGGAAAAATAGTTCAATTAATTGCATACCACAAAAGAAATAGTAAATCTACGTTCGCCTTTTATTAATTTAGAGCTGGATGCTCTAAACATGTTCTCTTCATATTATACACATGTATCTTAAAACCATGCAAATCGGCCAAACCACAGTAGCACAATACTTCGAGAGCGTGTCTGACGAAAAACCAGGCAGTACATGTAGATGATAGAGCTCAAATCTCCGATTTCGCTCAAACTTGGCACAAATTTTGGGTTTGATGGGCAATGCTTGTGGCAAGATCAGTTGGTCAAGATATTTAAGAGCAGCTTCGCATAAATATCAACTAGACTTGGAAATAGCGAAAAAATCGAATTTCTTCAAACTCACGCAGAATGAAGCCCTACGGGCACTAGTTACAAAAACAATGTTTTAAGTTCGATAAATCAAAAATTATTTTTTTCCGCAATTTTTTCGTTTCGATGCCCCAAATCGGCCAAAATCGATCGAAAATGAGCGGCATATTCAGAGGCTCGTAAACTCAAAAGTAAACATCTTCATAACAAACTGATTGCACGTCGTATTTGTACTTCCTTTCTTGTCTATTTAGAGCTAAATAGATCGCGATTTAATTAGAACTAAAATATTCGACTAATTTTTTAAGTTAACGACCCAAGACAGTTTTACAAGAGGTCTACATTTAGCCTATTTTCAAATGCTAAAAAGGTGGTCTGGTACACGGCTTTTCTCAAAACGACTAGTTTGGTCTGAAAGAGCATTGCTTCTTCTTAAAATTAGTGAAAAAAAATTTTTGGGTAAATAAAATCGCGAGCGCTGAGATAGCGAACTAAATGCAGCACTTCTTCCTGAAAACGTGACCTTTGACCCAAGCGTTACGAAACCGATTACTGCAAGAAAACCCGGAAGAAAAGCAAACGTTATTTTGAAACAGTTTCTAGTGATATCTCTCCGAAACCATGATTGCAAGAAACTATTTCCAGATATGAAATCTTACAGGGTCAAAAAAGGAGCTATAGGGCGCCTTTTGACACAATAACTTTGTTTGCTGAGAATTGACCTAAAGTCAATTCCAGTGAAATTTGCAAACTTGAAGTATGTTAGCCGATACTTACCTGAATATTTATATTTATAGAAGAGTAGTCTTCTTGGATTAACCTTTAAAAGAAGCTGGTTCCAGATTTGGAAACCTCTAAAAGAAGAAATGGTCAATGTTCCGTGACCTGCCCGCTGCTATAAATTCCATGCACATGCCGAACGCATGTTTGTCGTAAAGCCAACTGACCTCCACTGACAGTTTCCATGGGCGACCCCAAAATAAACAATCCCCAAAAATGTAAAGTGAAATTGGCTGTCTTCATGAACAGTTAGAAGCCAGAGTCAAGTTCCATTACCTGTTAAAGGTGCTTGATTTTGCTTTGTTCACTCAGTAGTTACTGCCACGTTCGAATACTACGTAGTATCGGTCACGCCAAAACACTGCAGACCGTGCAGACTGAGTAAGTTTCCCATACAAAGTCTTGTACGCGTTTGTCTATTGAATCAAAAGTCAAATACTGCGCTTGTGCAGCCTGTGGATAAATGACAAACTTTCAGATAAATTGAACACTATTTTGTAACTAGGGCCAAAAAACATGAGTCAAAATGAAAGGCCCAAACAAATGTCTGCAGTCTGCACGGTCTGCGCTGTTTTGGCGTGACCGATTCGCGGTATTCGAACGTGAGAGTAGTGAACAAAGTTGACGCAAAAAATAAAATCAAGCACTTTTTAAAGGTAATGGAACTTGACTCTAGTTTCTAACTGTTCATGAAGACAGCCAATTTCACTTTACATTTTTGGGGATTGTTTATTTTGGGGTTGCCCATGGAAACTGTCAGTGGAGGTCAGTTGGTTTTACGACAAACATGCGGTTGCCACGGAACATTAACCATTTCTTCTTTTAGAGGTTTCCAAATCTGGAACCAGCTTCTTTTAAAGGTTAATCCAAGAAGACTACTCTTCTATAAATATAAATATTCAGGTAAGTATCGGCTAACATACTTCAAGTTTGCAAATTTCAGTGGAGTTCGTTAATTCTCAGCAAACAAAAATATTGTGTCAAAATGCGCCCTTTAGCTCCTTTTTTGACCCTGTAAGATTTCATATCTGGAAATAGTTTCTTGCAATCATAGTTTCGGAGAGATATCACTAGAAACTGTTTCAAAATAACGAAGCGTTTGCTTTTCTTCCGGGTTTTCTTGCAGTAATCGGTTTTGTAACGCTTGGGTCAAAGGTCACGTTTTCAGGAAGAAGTGCTGCATTTAGTTCGCTATCTCAGCGCTCGCGATTTTATTTACCCAAAAATTTTATTTCACTAATTTGAAGAAGCAATGCTCTTTCAGACCAAACTAGTCGTTTTGGGAAAAGCCGTGTACCAGGACGCCTTTTTAGCATTTGAAAATTGACTAAATGTAGACCTCTTGTAAACCTGTCTTGGGTCGTTAATTTAGAAAATTCATCAAATATTTCAGTTCTAATTAAATCGCGATCTATTTAGTTCTAAATAGACAAGAAAGGAAGTACAAATACGACGTGCAATCAGTTTGTCATGAAGATGTTTACTTTTGAGTTTACGAGCCTCTGAATATGCCGCTCATTTTCGATCGATTTTGGCCGATTTGGGGCATCGAAACGAAAAAATTGCGGAAAAAAAATAATTTTTGATTTATCGAACTTAAAACATTGTTTTTGTAACTAGTGCCCGTAGGGCTTCATTCTGGGCGAGTTTGAAGAAATTCGATTTTTTCGCTATTTCCAAGTCTAGTTGATATTTAGGCGAAGCTGCTCTTAATTCCCTTCAAGCTACGGGGAGCCCCTGCAAATATAACCATTTGACACTAATGCATGCATATTTAAGTGTGATTTTCTCAGAATATCGAGAATCGGAAGACAGTCACGAAAAATCAATTTTTCTTTTATTTCGCCAAAACATACCTTTGGGTGAACTTATTCAAGGAAAAATAGTTTAAAGTTCCGACGATTTATTTTACGGCCAAAATTTGAGAAAGTTCGAAAGTTGCACACAATGGCGGTTTTCGCGGCTTAACATGTTCAAAATTTCACGCTTCTTTACGAAAACAGCGGGACGTAAAAACAATCCTATGAAAACGAAACTTGGCAAAATATTATTTCATTCTTATATTTTAAAATCGTGTAATTAGTTTCTTGAAGTTTTGTTTGTAGCCTTTTAACGAAGGGTATTTGTACAGCCGCCATTTGTGTCCCTTGAAAAGGAAAAAATAAACGCCAACTTCGACTAGTATAAATGGCCTCTGGTTTATATCATTTGTTCAAAATATCTACATTTTTGGAAACCTTTTTTTTTATCGGAAAGGTTATGGCTCTGGGAATTAAAATGTTCTCCGTCAGTAAAATAAAACGTTACGGGATGTAAGCGAGTTCAATTTTATGCGAATCACGAGGTTATTCTTTGGAAGTCGACGGTTTAAAACAGGAAACAACGACCTATCGTTACTTACGTTCCTTCTGCTGCTATAGAAATAATTTTAACCTTCCAGTGTCCTTTTGAGTTGTTCTGTAACATATTTCCAGTAAAACAGCGAGCATAAACGGCCATAAAATTCGACAAGGTAGACCATGTTTACATTTGCGATGAAACACAGTTGTGGCTGTTTTAATCGTCTTGCTCAGTCGAGAGTCCTTTAAAAATATGATAGAATATACACTTCAAACCGTAGCAAATCAGTTTCTCATATCCATATACCTCATGTCGACTCATGAGTAAATAACTCAGTCCCTGTACACTGAATAAACAAATCGAATGACTTCTGAGGTCAGGAGGTCACCTGTTGTGTCGTTATGTTACTTTCCCCCGGTTTCACATTACACGTGTAACGCCGTATTGAACATCACGGCATTTATTGGAATCATTCAAAGTCTCTTTAAAGACATTTCGATTTAAAAAGAAAATTGAAAAAGCAACATTTTGACATAATTGTTAGCTTCTAAGATATCGTTCATAGATGCATGATACCCCGGCCTATTTTCAACACTGGATGCAGGATTGAGGGATCTCTTTGATGTCGACGTGACGCGCTTATTAACATTAAGCACATGTCTAGACGTGCGCAAAGATAAATACTCAACAATAAGAAACCGTTTACCTGCAGGAAAAGCTCGACCGCCGAAGATAGTACTGTTTTAAATTCTGCATATCATTTATTCGAGTAACGCAAGCTACCTGCTTCCAGGAACGCTTCTTGTCCCTTGGCAAGGAAATTTTTTCTATTAATTGTAAATTAAGTGACAAACTTACTCTTTGCAAATAAAGGCTTAGTTACATTTGTTTCATTCTTTTATTTTTCTTTTCTGAAATTTTTGTTATATTTATAGGCTTAAGATTTTTTTTCCAAATTTACCGTCCAATTTCCTATACCGGCCATATTTGGAGACATACCATCTCATTTAATCACTTTAAAACCTTACAATCACATATCTTGAGGAAGTTTAATATTTGCCTGTGTCGTTGAAGGCGTCAAAAAAGTGTTAGACATTTACTATTTACTTGTCGAAGTTGCACCTAATAGTTTTGTGATGTGCTTGTTAATACAAATCAAACATGTTCACTTCCTTATAAAGTTATTGCAATATCTGTCAAGAGCAGCATGACAAAATATGCTGTAACAGTAACTTTTAAAATTTTGTGTGAAAAATTAAACAAACATTTAATACATGATCCTTAGTTACAGCAGCACAGAGTTCTTCCGTTTTAATGCTAACAGTCCGGGATCGTTATCAGATTTGATAACCATGTGACGTCACAACATGGCGGCCATTTCAAAAAGCTGGAATTTTCGTATTCACTTCGCTTTGCTCGTTATTTGTTCGATTATACTCGGGTAGTTGACCCATAATTCTATTCGATAATTACCAGAAAAGAAGGAGCCTCATGTGTTTTGAAGATGGCAGTTGAAGACCAGTGTAAACGATGTAAAATGTTACTCGTAAAGTGAAACAGCGCTTGCAATTTTGCATCCAAACCAGGTATGTTTTTCATTTTGTTATTAGATTTAAGTTACTTGGAGATTCTTGCGGAAATCACAAAAAAATATGTCGTTAATCTTCACGCCATATTCTTGGGATTTAACGTGTTTTTAGTGTTGTGCACGATCTGTGAAAAAAGTGCACGGGGATATTTTGATTTGCGATGTGTTGTTCGTAACGGCGGCCATATTTACAGCTGCAATTGATGTGTTCCTAGGTATTGAGATGGCGGATGTTGGTACCCATAGAATCAAAATAGCAAATTTATGTCGATTTTGTGGATATAGCTTGGTCATTACATAGGGTAGGTTTATTGTTGTCGAGTTTTGCAGCATAAAATTTTCGTTCCTTTTAAACACGCACCATTCAACTTTAAGAATTGGTAAAGGTAAAGTCTGCATGCGAGCCAAGTGGCCCATCAGGCCGGAGCTTATCCCGGTTTCTGTAGCATGAAGCGACTAGGAGTATTTCTAGTCCCCCCTGGATGGGATGCTAGTCCATCGCAGGGTTACCCCCAGCATTAAGTTCGCCGGTACCCATTTATACACCTGGGTGGAGAGAGGCACTGTGAGAGTAAAGTGTCTTGCCCAAGAACACAACACAATGTCCCCGGCCAGGACTCGAACCCGGACCGCACGTTCCGGAGACGAGCGCACTAACCATGAGGTCACCGCGCCTCCCAACTTTAAGAATTACTGGTGGAAAAATCAAGGAGTACGTAAAAGCAACTTACATAAATCATCTAAGCCCCTTCAGAAAAAATTATAGCTCTTAGTGAGTCGCTCGATTCATGGTACGGCAGTCCAGGTGGTCGGGAAACCACTTGCGAATCTAACATTAGTTGTTTATTTTCTTTTGAAGGGCTACCATGAGTTCAAAATCAAGGGGCCAGAAGGAACTCCTTTTCATGTCCTTCCTGAAAATTGGAAACAAAGACCCGTTCGCACTTCGTTGTGTTTTGCCAGAAATTAGGGAAATACCCGAGACACTTCCAGACGTGCACACAGTCTGGTATCCAAGAGCGCTAAGAAAAATTACACTTTGAGAGAAGTTGCTGGAAGACAGATAGGCCGGGTGCAACACTTCTTAAACAGGGAACTAAGACACCTTTCGGACTGCGGGAAAATCGGCAATCACATTAAAGGGTAAGTTGCTTATATTTTAGAGTCAATTTCAACAACTCGCGGTCCTGAAATATTTTCCGGAAATGCCGGCTAAACTAGGTCAGTTTTCTGGCACACCAGTCGTTATATAATGAAGGTTATTGTTGGATTTAGCGAGTGAACTATGGTACGAAAACATATTACTTGAATCATAGTTTCTTTTATATGAATCGGTCATTAAAAGCGTTTTTCCATATCACCGAATGCACAACAATAGACTACTGATCTCCAACTAAAACAATTTTTTCCGGAAATGCCAAGACTTCCAAGTTTACTGTCACATCTCACAACATAAAGTGTTGCATGCACCCACCCATTCCACTGAACGGAGGTGTATCACGAATTAAAGTAAATATACCTGCTACATTTTTGTTGTTGTGCCAGAACCATATCAGGCGAGCCCACAACGACAAAGAGAACTCCGGTGTATTAAAGATGGTAACGAAATGTACAGCACGGCGGAGGGGATTGAATTAGCAATCGCAGAAATGGAATTAGGCGAGGGATGGGATATGGCCATCGAGGTAAGCTATTCTATCTTCAGTACATCTGGACAGAGAGTCGACAGAGGGAGGGTCGCGAAGTGTTTCGATACTGTTAGTGATGAATCATAGTAGGAGATGTGTCGGTCCTAACCACGCTTCGCTCATGCAAATTGAACGAACTTCAGTTACAGCTCTCCGCTTGGAATATAGAAGCAACTTGTTCAGTGTCAATTTGTGAAATCAAGATGTATTTACTGTTAGTGTTTCGTTTATATTTTATAGACTGTTTAACAGCCAGCTTCACCAACTACCAAGAAAATGAAGCCTGAGTGAAAATAGAAGCTATCATATTAGTATCAATAAACAACGCTTTTGTGAACAGAATACCTGTTGTCTACCTTCGTGTATTTTTACTTGGAACAAATATTATACGGTGTCTGCCTGAAAATGAAACTTTTCGCAGTAGCTTTTGGACAAAGACAGTTTTCTTCCATACATCTCTGTTTCTATTCCATAATCCAGTAACCTATTGTAAAGCAAACATACAATTAATTAAATGAAATTGTATTGTGATGTTGTGAAAAAAGTAACTCCTTTCATCGCAGCGCCCCGTCGACTGCCATATTGAATTATACACTGTTGCTACGAAATAATGTCACGTGAACGAAAACTTGTGCAACGATTGGTTAATGGTTTGTTTTGGTCGAGGTTATCAAATCTGATAACGATCCCGGACTGGCTAATATGGCTTTTTCAAGCATTTCCGGGTAGATTCTTTCACGGCGAGCAGGCTTGGGTGGCACCTCTAATTCCTTTTTTCCCTTTCTCCCTTTCTCTTCTCCAATATATGACAGCGCGCAGGCTGGTACCTCTCAATTCAAACGCAGATTGAATGCTACTTTCGAGAGTATTAGCCGTCGTGACTTTTGAAATTACTTTTCTTGGGAGTGAGGAGGGGATGGATTATCGCCAGTCTAAAACCTAATCATAACAGCAAAATTGAGCGTTATAAGTGACTGAAATGAGTAAAACACAGAAACACTGGCTTTGCCGCTTTAGTTAGCGAAGGCTAGTGCTCTACGGGCAGCGAGAGCGTATTTTTGCGCGTGAGATTCGCGTTCTCAGCTCGCTCCTTTTGTACCTCTAAGGGCCTGATTACATGGCAAATTTCAGCCCGGCTTCTAAAAAAAACTTCTCTTAACACTCTATCCCGACCGATGTATCGATTTTGATCACTCCAGTGGCCATAGATTGAAAACGTGACAGAAAATTGGCGTTACTTTCGATTCCCACCAAATGTGGACAGTGGGATGATCTCATCATTAGCCAATTACAGGCCATTTTTCAGCTCTTTTCGTCCTATCCCCCCCTCGGGAGAGTTTTGTCAAGTTAGCTCATTTAGTATGCAAGGCACCGTAATGGCGGTCGGCGTCGGCGAAATGTTTATTTGCTCATAATTGGGGCAAAATCTTTCGGAGATAGAAGTCAGGACATTTGTAAGAATACAGAAAGTAATTTGGGACCAGTTGCTGGCTTCTAAGGTTAAATTTATCCAGAAGTAAGCTGTATTTTCGTTTTCGTGCCGAAAGCCACGCGGTGAAATATTATCGGCTTGTTATGCTGTCCTGTTCTGTTTTTCTTCTCTTGGTCTTTTTTGTAGTCCGCCGAGGCCATTCTTTCGTCTAAATCAGTTTTAAAAAGTTCGAAAAAGATGTTCCCATTTAAGTTTAAGATCTCA
Organism: Orbicella franksi; assembly: GCF_964199315.1. Classification (NCBI taxonomy): domain Eukaryota; kingdom Metazoa; phylum Cnidaria; class Anthozoa; order Scleractinia; family Merulinidae; genus Orbicella; species Orbicella franksi. The sequence goes on along the minus strand of NC_138149.1, from coordinate 23,677,986 downwards.
GGCGATAATTCTGGACTTTTTTAGCCGAAACGTCGGCTTTGTTATGTTTCGTGTTTTCAGTTGCTATGGACGACCGTGGCTTTCTTTGTCGGGTCAAGTCTAGGTAGTGAGGTTACAAAAAAAAATCTAATTAATTCTGGTTTTGTTCGATTTCGCTGAAATTTTAACACGATAAAGCTGGACTGTTGAGGAATAGATTTACCTTGATCGATGTGTGGTAGCTATTAACGCTAAAGTGATATATCGCTTCGAAGTCAGGGTTTTGAACAGATTTTTTTGCAACGCGTGGGTTCGGTTGATTTGTAATCGGAGGTTTTTGTTGACCCCGAAGGAAAAAATACCCGGAAAAGGTCATTTCATCGACGATTCAAACGGATATAAATATGTATATGTTCCGAGCTAAATTTCTGGTGAAAAAATATAATTTTTGATGAACGCTGGGTTTTTAATTTTTTTCCCGCGAAAGTCAGGATAGGAAATGAGTTAATTAATTAATTGGAGTAAATAACTTCATTTTCTCAAAAATACCACGCGGGTTAAAATGATAATAACAATTATTATTACCCAACTGCAGTGAATAGCGTCCAGTACAAATATACAGCGATATTGTACCGTTATTTGTAAAGTAGAAAACCTGTTTGCCATAGAGGTCGATGCGCGCACGCAAAACTGTCACACCCTCCCTCTTTTCATTGATAAATTTATTGACTACACAGTATCGATAATAAATCTCTTATTAGATGTTTTGGTGTGTAGTATCGCTTTATATTGTTACTCGTTGTTTGTATTTTGACTCGCCCTGCGGGCTCGTCAAAATACGGCACAACTCGTAAAAATATACAGCGATACTACACACCAAAACACCTAATAAGATATATGTACAGCAATTTGCTTAACGAATAACAAAAACTTTGGCTTTTATATTGGTGCAATTTTTTACACTAATTGTAATAAATTATTTTATCTTTTTCTCAGCTCGTGAGCGGAGGAACTCAACAAATCGTACAATCTGATTGGTTCCTGGAGCGGGCGGAATTTTCTCATCCGGACCGCCACAGCGGGCGGAATCTGTCAAGTTGATCTATTTTGGTGAAGGAATAAGCGGTAATCGTCATCTTTCGCCCTTTTTACAATTCCATAGACGATTAATCAACGCAAGTCTGTCTCTATTCACCTCTAAATGGCAAGGAAATTCACTGTAAGTAAATTCAATTGAGTTTTTTGAAGTTGTGAGAGTTTGTTTGGCTGTTTGTTGCTCGGCGCTGTAATGGCGCGTAATCCTCTGTCTGTACAGTTTTAAGTAAAAAATGAGTCAATTTCAGACGAGTTTACCTCTCCGATCGTTGCCGTAGTTGAGAGAATTTCTGTGGAATACACTTCACGAATTTCCTCGCTATCTGCCACTCAATTTACGGTAGAAAAGTCTGATTTCGAGTGATTCGCAACGACTGACAGAAATTGCTTTTGTAGTACAACTTCAAACTTTGCACGAAATTTCACATCGGAAAACACTTTTAGAGAACTTAAATAGTGAACTAAATGCAACTAACATAAAGTAGTTCGGTATAAATCTGTTCTTTAATACATCTTTCTTTGACTAGTATCTGAGTTACTCGCTCGTTCGCTCGTTAGATTTTTTACCAATGCTTTGTAGAGTCTGTGGACGGCGCGTAAGCCAATACAATGACAAAGCTGCGTAAACAAACCCACTTGTAAGCCGATTTACCGCAAGAAAAAAAGATAAACATTAAATTGTCCAGCTTAGGGTCGGTCCGTATAGTGAAAAACTATGACCTCGGGCTTGAAAATGCTGCCCTCAGCCTGCGGCCTTGGGCAGCATTTTCAAGACCTCGGTCACAGGTTTTTCCGATACGGACCTCCCAACCGGCGGTATTTTTGAGAAATGGCGTCATTTACTCACGCTCAAGGAACTTGATTTTTTCTTTAGTGTAGGGAGACCAGACTTGAGATGCGTTCTCCAACTGCGGTCGTACCAACGACAGATATGGAATCCAATCAGTGGTGCACGTTCTGTACATGTAGATAATACCCGACATCTTATTTGCTTTACTTATGATTAAGTCAATATAATGTTAAATGGTATGGTAATGGCTACAATGGTAAATTCGAAGAAACATGAACACCAAGATCTTTCTCAATTCAAACGACTGCAACCTGCGACCCACTCAGATTAATTATAGCCGAGCTCCGGCGGCCCGAAGGGCCGCCAAGCGGAGCCCCATACTCATATAGGAAAAAAAAGGAAACTCGTGAATGGATTTTCTTATGGTTATCATAGCTAACGGTATTGCTCGTGGGCGTGCACGCACGACAGCGACGACGGAGACGCGCAAGATGGCGCCATTCTCCAGCTAAGCTAAAAGGTTGGCAAAAATACACAGCCTTGATTTGTAGCCTCCTTCTTTGATATTGGATATCCATATTATGGTCAATTGACACCTGTCAAATTAAGGTATCCGCTGACCAGTATCACGTGACCATATCGCGGACTCAAGTTTAGATCTCATCGAGGTCACTGGTGTTTTTTTAAAGTTGACCGCTGACCAGGTGCTGGTTTTTCTATTGGATCGCGGGCTCATGTCATATTAACTTGTTGTAAACGGGGACTGGGTTGTTCGGAAGCCGGTTAACGCTAACCCAGGATTTAAGTTAAAAAAAATACAAAAACAGGTCTTGTATAAAAATTTTTTTTACTGCTTTTGTTTTGTGTATTTTAAGATTATTTAAACTCAAAACAGAAGGCCAAGCAATATACAGTAAACCTCACTGCAAAGTTACAAAATTCAAATCAAAATTGTAGCTTAACCTGGGTTATCCTAATCGGGCTTTGAACAACCCAGGCCAGGAGCTCTGCTTTTAGGCTGGGCTAAATCTATATATTATGATGTGTGCATTCTACGGAACCGGGATAAGCTCCGGCCTGATGGGCCACTTGGCTCGTATGCAGACTTTTATGTGGAGGTTATTAAGGTAAGGCAACTTGTAAGTTAAAGCTTCCGCTGCTTTATTTGTATCGATATCGTGAGAATGCCACAGAATATGGCTCCGAAAATGAAATGCTTAGTTTTACCTAATTTTCACTCATAATCGATTGGAAATTGCGTAGCTAGTTAATTTTGTTGATATCGGGTTAGGTCAAGACGGTAAAACGGCTTTTGTGTTTTAGTGGATGCTCATGAAATGACCATAAAGTTCTGTGTAAACAGTACGCTAGGACAGAAAAAAATATTTGTCGCCAAGCATGACACATGTACTTGTAAGCAACGTAATTTCAAATGAAGTAAAACAATCGTTGGACACGAACCACATCAAGGAACTTCTGGAAGAGTACAAAGAACAATTTGAATTATGGAATTGGGAAGCCTACAGACATTCAAGTACATTTAAATGTTGACCCTGATTTCAAGCGCGTCGACAGCTACCACGCCGACAACCATACGAAACGCGTACGAGAGAAAATGAAAAAAAGATTACATCTTCTGAACCAAGACTTTATGGAAAAAGATAATGAATTCACGGGACGGGTATTGCCGCCAGTGCTCACTTTGCACCAATCTGCATTTACTGCCACTCCAACACACCTGATGTACATTGTAACCCCTGAAAATGACGGAGCTACCAGAGGGACCGCGAAGAAAAGTCATTGTGGACTTCTGCGGACAGCTGGCTAATGGAGTCCTAGACACCTAATGGTTGAATTCTTGAGAGTCACCGGCGGAAAAGCAACCATCCCCGAATTCAAAAGGGTATTTGATACCTACAGTGTGCCAGAGGCGCAAAAAATCTGATAATGGCCCGCCATTCAACAACTTCAAATTTCAATAAAACGCAAGAGAGGAAGGGTTCAGACTTCGGAAAGTGCCCCCCGGATGGCTTGAAGACAACGGCGATGTAGAGAGGTGTATGCAGACAGTTAAAACACAGGAAAGAACCGCCGCAGAACACGGCAAACAGCTCCGTGACGAAGTGCGCAGAGGGATCAGAGCATACAGTGCAACCGTACACCCAACCATTGGAAATATCCCGAATGACCTTATGTTTGGGCGGGAACTGGTGGGAATCTCCTAGAAGCCTGCAGACAACCCGAGAGCCCGGACAACACTAAGGTTCGTAAGCGTGACCGAGAGCAAAAGGAGAAAGTGAAGAAATATGTCAATAAAATGAGACATACAGCGGCGGTGAGGATCAAAGTGGGCGACACAGTTTTAAGTAAGCAAGAAAATAAGAATAGCCTGACGCCCCTATTCAACCCGGTCCCGATGGTTGGCACTGGCATCAAAGGGGACATGATCACCTCCAAAAACAATCAGAACATTTAAACGAGGAACTATGCGGATTGGAGGCCGCTAAAAAACGGGTGCACGCCCTAGGACTCGTAAAAGGGGGGAGGGATGTAGTGGCGTGACTGTATGCCCAGAAATATATGTAAGGAATGCATTCATGTATTCAAGAATTTACGTGTAGACAGGATAGCAGAGTCATCAAGAGTACGTAACGGTTTGAAAGTTGACTTTAAACACTCGACATTAAAGGTCTCCCTAACTTGAAGGGAATAAAATACTTTGACCTTCTATTGTTAAAAATCATTCACTTACCAAACCCAACATTTGTGCCAAGTTTGAGCGAGATCGGTGATTTGAGCTGTATCATCTCCTACCTGGTTCTGCCAGGCTATTTGATACCTGAGTTCATTACTAGCCTTTACATCCACTTATTTCTGGCAATATAGATGTGGCACCGTTAATGTTGCGCAAATAAATCCTCTGGATGTATAAAAACACAGTTAGTTGAAATACCAAAACACATATCCGATTGTGCTTTAGATACACCTAAATCGTAGATTTTATGGAGCCGGAAGTCATCAAACGTGTTTACACATAAGTATCGACGTGTTCGTAGGCTCAGATAAATAAAGAAAAGGCGACTTAATTTTCAGACTACCTTAACAGTGGAATACGCATAAAACGGTACAAGTATGTCTCAGATATGAATACAGTATTTATCCGAGACGTCTCAGATAAGAATACGGTATTCCTCTTAGACATATTCACTGCCCGTTAGTAAAGATGGTATCAGAAGCGGCTGAAACTGTCTCTTCATGAGTTTGAACTTCCGTAGAAAATATTTGCGCCTTAAATTCATGGTGACAAACTGATTTTAGACGTTCATTCAAACTTATATTAAGTGGAAGCCCTCAGTAAATGCTCTGGTGTTTGGTAAAAGCAGTTTATCGTCGAGTAAGTGAGAGATGCTTTCAAATTCTGTGCTTATGACGTTAAGACATGTCTGAGATACTTGAATGAACTACAACGATGTGTCTGTGTTCATTTATTTCAAAAACAAAATAATCAGGAATTTGACCTGGTTTAATTGAAAAAGACAAATTGATCTGATTTATACAGAGATTGTATATATAAATCAAGTTTGACGTGATCAAAGATTCTTCTTTTTTCTTTAATCACTATCAGTGGCGTTTTCCTGCTTTAAAAAGTGTGATTTTTTAAAGTTAAACTACTTATTCCAGACTTAAATATACGTTTGTCGTACGTGGTATTAATATCATGAGAAATAGGGGTCTTCTCAAAGACCTAATATTTTTAGGGCTTAACTTCAATTTTATGTTAGTATCGTGATTATGCACCCATGCAGGTTGTACAACAGTTAAGGTCAGCAAACACAGCCCTTGTACTTAGTTATTATTCGTTTGTCTAAATTCTCTAGCTTCAAACAATAGTTCTCGTAAAAACGTTAGCTACCCATGTTTGGGTAGTCTTACTGGTCTTGGTTGAAGGGACCTCCACGAAAGGTGTCTAGATTTCGTTTATGAATCATCTTTCCCCATCGTTTTCATAGGCTGATTTTGATTATTTTATTTGTCCCGTCGGTCTTCCTGGCTTTTGCAAAAGTTAAGTATGAAGGACTTAGACTAGCTCCCACGGTCTAACCTAAACGCACCTACAATTAAGTTATTTTAGCGAGTTAGTAGATTCAACAGAAGCAGTAGACTTTGGTTCAAACGACAGTGCTTCGAACAGTAAAAGTCGCTGAATTACCCAACTCAAGAGACTCTGGGTACCCCTTCGCAAGAGCGGGATTCCCATTTCTTTAAAGGTCACGTGAACAGTTAGTATTATTGATGTCTTTTTTTATTGACTATTAGATGGGTACGTGGATAATATAGATGATTATATACCAGGCCTTAAAGTTGTTTAAAAGCATTGCTTTCTTTTCTAAATTAGATTGCAGGTTGCCGTAAGATGTTACTTTCAAATGTGAAACGTTCCTGGTAGTAAACCGGTGTTAGCGATTAAATTGCTACGGATTTTGTTGTAACAGGGCGCAACCTGAATTGATGAGGCACGAGCTGACAATTCAAAACGCTTCATGGCATAAGCGATACCTTCCCCTATTGTAGCTTACCTGAAATTAAGTTACCGTACGGTAACTTCCACCTAACAGTCGATTGGAAAAGTAAATATACTGGAACCTTAGGCACACTATTTCCGGGGGGGGAGCGGGGTTAGGATGGGCTCGCTTCTTTCAGAGGGCTAGCTAATTTTGGAGGATCGCTATGTTCGGGAATTATTAGCTGCCAAAATATTTTGGCGTTACTGTTGGGGGTCGCTACTTTCGGGGGTCAATACTTTCAGAAGCTTGCGGTATAAAAAGAAGTTTGTAGATCCGAGAGAGCAGAGTAGTCTTATACGACCGTATTTCCAAATAAATTCACGGTACAATTGTAGCGCGAAGCGATCTGCTGTTGATTCAAATCACTGTACGTGATCAAACCGTGTACAAGCGATCGTGTTACGCGTCTGTTGAAATCCTAATACTTACTTAAATCATTAATGAAAACGTGCAATCGTGGCTTTTGTGATGAAAGGGACTCTGCTCGCAGAATGGTTAATAGGACAATCAGCTGTCTTGAGATTTGAATCAGTAACGGTTGATTTCACATGATTGGTTTATGCTCTCAGTATGCGGTGCACGTCACAGAACTCGACTTGCGTCACCAGTATGCTACGGTCCACATCCAACGAATCACATGATGGTCAGTTTCATCCCCTGTCTTTTTTTTACTCTCGGCACTTCGTGAATCGTACGGAAAGCTTGGCTTTCCGGAATCGTCGCAAGCAGGGCGACGACTATTTAAGCAGATAGGATTTCAACACAAGCGTATCACGATGCGTGTATACAGTTTGATCACGTACAGTGATTTGAATCAAAAACAGATCGATTTGCGCTACAATTGTACGTTGAATGTTATTGTAGCTAGAAATCAAAATAAGACTCCTCTGCCCCCTGTGTGTAGACACGACTACATGGTGTGCAGTTTGTAAATTACTTTGTGTCTAATTTTAAGATTTATTTGAACAGTCTGAAAAATTAACAAATAGTTCTACGCCTTTTTTTTGCGATGGCGATAAAAATAAAATAATATGTTTGGTCTCAGCTCATGTATTACCTACCTAAGGAGCCTGGGTTCTCCACCACTTTCTCCACATGGAGCAAGAGCATCTGAAAGAGAAAAGGAAACCTCGTCCCCTTTACTCAGCGGATAATGTGATCTTTGCCGTCCACGGCGAACAACCTTTTCTCCTGAAGATACCTCCGTCCACGGTGTATTCTTCGATTGGTATGGGTAACAACATAGAATCAGTTTCTCCGCTGAGTTTTTTCCAATATCACACAAACAAGCTTGGAATTCTGCAAATTGTTGCACGGAGGCATCTCGGTCGAGAAGCCCTGGAATATCGAGCTCTTCAGCTCTTCTGCCGGTATCAGTCGTCAGGGCCCTAAAGCTAAAACGACATAAGCTCGGTTAATTAACGCTGACAACATGCAAGTGTGTCATTTCATGAGAGGATACACAGGGAATAACTTATGCAAGTTAGCAAGCATGTGTAATGTGTCATTGGTTGTTATGGTTTGAAAGTACTTTTACAGTTGTTTCCCTCGTTTACTGGCAATTACTAAACTACTCGCAACAATTCGGCTCTGTAGTTTTGGTTCCGCTGCATTACTACGCAGCGGAAATTCCAAACTTTCTGGCATCAGTTTGAAGCTGCAGTGCATGACAATGATGATTTGCCCAATGTTTTAAAGTTCGCTTACCTACGTTCAGTGCTGACTAGCAATGCCTTGCAAACAATAGAAGGGTTTAAAGTGACTCGGGCTAACTATCAACCAGCTGTAGAATGTCTCAAACACAGATATGGAAGAAAACATGTGGTTATCTCATCCCTTGTCAAATCAGTTATCAAGATGGATGCAAAATCTGTTGTAAAAGCATCATTCCTTCGCGATCTCTATGCTACTCTAAAAAATAGAACTAGAGCTTTAGAAACTCTCGGAAAAATCCCAAAGAGTCACAGGTGAATTTTGTTGCCAATATTTCAGCTCAAGTTACCCTCTGAAATATGTGGGAATTAGAGCTGGCTGACACCCCAGACGATGAGATTGATCTTGAACTGTTCTTTAAGTTCCTCAATTGACAAGTTGTATCCAAAGAGCGGGCGAGAGGAATCTTCAAGAAAATCTCAGTCTGAAGAATCGTAGTGCAAATAAGAGTAGAGATGGGCGAAGGAAGCCACCCTTCATTGAAACAAGTGACCAAGAACAAGTGTCAACTGCTTCTACTGTATTTGGTGAGGCAAAACCACCAACAGTCCCAAGTTGTAGATTCTGCAAAGGAAGTCATGGGTCACTTAACTGTCCAGAGTTTCATGGGAAAGCAGAGGATGACAGATGAAAACTGGTTCAAGAGAGCAAATTGTGTTTCAATTGCCTAAAACCAACCAACAGCAAGCACTTCTCTAAACTCTGTCGTCAACCTAAGTGTCCAGTTGTGAACTGTGGTATACGTCATGACAAGTTATTGCATAGTCAGCCTCTAATTGCAGCAATTGAGAATACAACCAATACCACATTGACTGGATTGGCTGCCTCGAAACCCTCTTCTGCTATAAGGGAGAACCGTATTCAAACAGCGTTAGCCTGACTATCAGTGAATGGCCAAGAAGTTACAGTTCGTGTTTTGCCCCATTCGAAAGTCAGCGGTCCTATATCCGTGAAAAACTTGCAGAATCCATCGGTCTGCAAGGTCACTCAGAAGTAATAAGCGTTGCAAAACTCGGAGGAGAAACTTGTGACTCCAAGAGATTTCAAAGAGTGCAATTCACCCTCTCACCAATCCAGGGACATCCAACAGAGGCTGTGGAAATGGAAGCACTTACCCTACACAAGATTTGCAATTGCTAGGGATCTGTCAAGTTGAATCTTATGGACAACTCTCACCTACAAGGTTTAACTCTTGCAGACTCCTACCCTCGCATCTCAGTCCAAGTAGATGTTCTTATCGGTGCTTATCACTTCTACTTACTTGTAACTGGGATTTTCAAGAGAGGAGAGAATCCTGGATCACTGGTAGCTCTGGAATCTCTCTTTAGATGGATACTTACAGGACCTTGAGACAGTTATTCAAAGCACACATCATCCGCTCTACCGATGGTAGAGAATAACGAGATCACCGCAATTATGAGACGGTTTTGGGAACTAGAATCAATTGGGATTACTGAAACTGTGAATCCAACTATGTCACAAGATGATGAGCTTGCAGTCAATGACTTCAATGACGGACGGGACATTGATGGCAAGAACTACGAAGTTCGATTACCATGGAAGAGATACCATGCAAAGCTAGTCAACAACTATACACAAGCTGTGAAACGACTCCCAAGTATCGAAAGAAAGTTAAAACGAGACCCCAAGAAAGCTGAAGCTTACACCACTGCGATCAACCACTATGTAGAGAAAGGGTTTGCAGAGGAAGTACGACATCTGAGTAGTGGAGATGGAAGTGTACGGTACTTACCACGCCATGCTGTTTTTCGTGCTGACAGACAGACAGCAAAATGTAGAATCTTATTCGATTCTCCCGCCCGAGAGTAAGACAGTGCTTCTCGCAATGACTGTGTCTTCCCTTGTCCTCATACTTTTTCGTAGGCACAGAGTTGAAATGATAGCAGATATAGAGATGATGTATCTTCAGATTAAGCTTGCGCCGAAGGATCAAGATTTACACCGGTGCCTGTGGAGAGATCTGAAGACAGACGAAGCACCGAAAGTTTACAGAATGCAACGACTGACATTTGGAGTGAACTCTAGTCCATTTCTTGCCGTTGCAACAGTACATGCTCATGTCAATAAGTATGTAGAGACTTTCCCTGACGCCACGAAGGAAATTGTACAAAACATTATGTAGATAATTGCTTAACAGGAACTGACACAGGCAACTTAGCGCTGAAACTTCAGCAAGAGATGTCAGACATCATGATGTCATCAGCGTTCAACTTGACCAAATGGGCTAGCAATTCGAAGCCTGCAATGAATGGCATAGAGCCAGACAAAAGAGTAACATCGCTACTAGTAGAGTGTGAATTACGTGAGCCACTCAAAGCCCTTGGTGTTTCATGGGACTTGAATTCTGATTACTTCAGATTCATTGTACCAAATGAAAGTGTTTCTGGTATCAAGAATGTTTGACCCGATGGGATTGATATCTCCTTTCACTGTGAGAGCAACGATCCTTTCCAAGAGCTGTGGAGGAGAGGATTTGGCAGCAGTGGTCAATGCTAGACTATTGAAGTTTGTTGTAGACACATTGCAGATCAAGATGCAACAATATGTTGCCGCTTCATTGGATAAGGAGACAAAGCTCGTACTGGGAGTCATTTGTGGCAAATCGAGTATCAGAAATACAGTCGACATGGGATCCTGAGTGTTGGAACTACTGTGCTAGAAAGGACGATCTTGGAGATTTGCTGACTCGTAAACCGACCAATGACAATCTGATTTCAAGCGAACTGTGATGGTATGGACCCCAGTGGCTGTCGTTATCTCTTGAATATCAACTCGTCCAACAACAAAGTTAAAATATTCCACCAGAAGCTTATGAGGAGGAAAGAAGAGTGACCCGTGGACGTGTTTGCACAGCGGTAGCAGTAAAACCATTCATCGATATGTCGCGCTATAGCACATGGATAAAGCTGATCCGAGTAACCGCCTACGTGTTAAAAGCTGTGAAGTTATTCAAAGCAAAATGCAAGACTCAAGTAACTGAATTGTCAGCTGAAGAGATGCAACAGGCAGAGTTGAAATGTTGTATGTGGCTTCAACAGGATGCATATAAAGAAGATTACGAGCAGTTGAAAGCTGGAGAAGCATTACTCAAGAGCAGCCGCCTCCTAAAGCTAGATCCTTACTACGACAGAACTGATCAAGTGATCAGAGTAGGTGGAAGATTACAGTTCGCTGACATTCCTGAAGAAACAAGCGCATAATCAGAAAATTTGTTATTTGCCAAAAACAACGCGTTGGCCCTTATGGCCAGAAGATGGGACCACTACCCGGACAGAGGGCTACATCCTCACGCTATAGACTTTGCTGGGCCCCAATACGTGAAAGAGGAAACAACTGTGAAGAAAACGTACGTGTGTGTATATGCCTGTGCTTCTTCCTGTATGGTCCAACTGGAGCTAATAAAGAGTCTGACTACAGACGACTTTAGTCTCATGAAAAGCCGCAGAAGCCCTAGCTCGTAATTGTCTTGTGCGAAAGACAACAATGCGAACGGAAATGAGTGTTCAACACGGACCCTTGCAGCGTCTACAAACATTAGAAATAGCTTCAGCAACCACACAAGTGATTCTTGAAGACATTCCCGTGCATGGTGGGGAAAAGCTCCACGAACTGTGTTAATAGTAAAACTGTTCCTGTCACTAAGCTTAAGCGCAATGTTATCCTCTCCAATAGAGGTGAAGGTGGGGAGAATGTTACAGTCCGTTATACCCGCACGGGTGGACTAAGTAAGAAGCTGAACAGACTTGACTTCTAATAATACCCCATGGGTACCCCGGGATAGTATTTGTAGTCCGAACACTGTATCAGCAATAACATGATCATTTAATATCAATATACTCTTTGTAGTCTGTCTTCCAGTGTCTTTTTGAGCTGTTTGGAAGGGATTTGAGTAGAAGCGAAGGCGGTTTACATTTCAAATATTATCTTATCTGCCGCTTTGTAAATATGACGCTCCGATTACGTCTCTAGTTTTCATTATCGTCATTAACTATAACCTTTAATCGGGGGAGAGTTTCTCAGGTTAAATAGTTGAGGTATGAGCCAGGGCTCAAAATGCGAATTTTCGAAATTTGTGTTTTCGAGACTTTCAGATAAAGCTTGTCAAGAGCTTTCTTTAAAAAAAAATCCCACAAAAAAATATTATTTTAGTGCAAAGTTATTGGACGTTGAAGTTTACTACACGTTAATTGTTTTAATTACACGCTGACAAGTCCTGTCATTTTAGAATAACTAAGCCGAACAACGGCATGTACAACACGCATTTACAACACGCAAAACAGTCAAGACTCGCGCGTAAACAACTACCTTTGAATCATGTGGTCCCAGAACGACCAAATGGAGTTATAAATCCATACATTGAGTTCGAGAAACACAAGCTCGATAAGATAGCTGCAAGAAACATGAGTGTATCAGAGAAACGTATAGCTTTCTCGAAGTAAAGCTACGGCGTCCCCGAAGAAAAACGCAAGAGGACAAATAATATGTACGATATCCGTGATACGAATCTACCTACTGCTTGCAAACAGTTCTAATTAGAGCCAGCCCCGGCGTCACAATATAGAATGCAAGTAAGCAAAATGTTCACGGAAAGTTTCGTATTTTGTCCCTCGAAAGGAAATACTTAAAGACTTCGACAAATCTTGCCATATAAATGAGTCTAAACAAGGCGTAAGTACATGGCAAACTCTAAAGACAAATAATACACATTTGCGTACCGCGGGAGTCGTGCAGGCCTGTCGCAACTTTTTAATTTATACGTCGAGCGAGAATTTTGATTAAAACTAACCTCTGATATCCGACCGGAAGATACAGTGTACTCCCGCCACGTCCCGCGTAAAGATTTGGCCTGCTGCATATTACTTGTCAAACGCCTATTGTTATTGCAACATGATCCCTCTTTGGTTAACATCAACATAGACGTTTAGGCGTTAAAATCCTATTGCGAGTAAAATGCGGCAAAAAATATTTTTATTTTTTTCTCGGAACGAAAATTTTGGAAAGTTAAGCGTACATTTTTAACAAGTCGGCAGCCCCAGGACTGATTTGGCTGAAATTTGGCCGGCTTATTGTCAGATAGTTTTCTTCGAAAATCGTGTCTGAGATTTTTGGTTTCTTTTTCCGTTTTTGAATAATCGTCATTTTTTCAAAGGAAGTGCTGATGATTTGTCTCCTCTGACTTTATCCTATTGTTAAAAAAGAACAAATGCACGTGTCAAAAATCTGAGACACGGTTTTTTAGAAGAACGTGTCAAGAAGCAAATGTGATCTTTATCGTTCTCTTCCGCTCATTTTTAGCGGGACTGGAGTTGAATTTACACAGACATATACTTTCGCAAAAAACGTCTCAATTGAGCCATAATCTGGAACTATCAACCTTTCAGAAAATGTGAGGTTTGTAGGGGTTTATATGAAAAACGAAAACGCTAGAGCGATCCGCGCGCGGACGGTCCTGAAGGGTGGCTGATACCTTGGAAAAATTGAAAGCCAGAGACGTAATCGGAATGTAATATTTACGAAGCCGCAGACAAGATGATGTTTGAAATGTAAACCGCTTTCGCTGCTATCCAACTCCATTCTAAACAGCTCAAAAAGACACAGGAACACAGGTAAATAACAGTATATTTATTTTAAATGATCGTGTTATTGCCGATACAGTGTTGGGATCCTCTGTGCGGTTGCTTTGAGTTTCCGTCCGTTTATTACAAACCTACTCCCGCTAGTTTACCCTGCTGCGCAAATTAAAAATTAACACATCAGCCTAGGTGATGGGGAACAGGTACGAGATTTTATAGCAATCATTGAGGCATTTTTGCCATACTTTGTGAGACAACTAGTGAGACCATCTCAGATAGTGCAGGGTGCAATTTACGGCTCAGTAGTCACACAGGTCCTCGCCCCTGCCGTTCTCTCCCTTGATAGTCAACTAGGCCTTTTCCCCTTTACAGAATATGAGCGGACAAAAACTTGATATGACATAATCTTAGCACTGTTTATGTTTCATGTTTGTAATTTCTTTCAAGGCCCAAAGATAACTTACAATTACCGTTTGTCAAGACGCTTTTAAATTTTATTGTGGTTATTATATTATAATACGTAGAAGTAGCAAATGTGACAATTTTGATTTTCACGCCAACGTTTGTAACTTCATACTTTTGTTTTCCTCGCCGATGTATGCAACAAGATTTCTTTGTTTCCTCGAAAATATAAGAAACATGTGTATTTTTTAATCACCGCTGGAGATAAATGGAATATAAAAGTTGAATATCTGCCTAAACGTCTAAGAGGAGCATTTTGTTTGTTTGTTTTTTCATTCAAAGCGCAAATTTTCATTTCAACGATAAATAAGAACTAATCTAATTATCAAATAGTCGCATCGTGTTACGGAATAGTGCGTTCTTATTCTGTCGCCAGCTTTGGTGTTAACAATAAAACCACGTCAAACTACTACACAATGCTAACGAGTAATACAAATGAGGAGCGTTTCAACGAGAAGAATTGAAGGTAGAGATCATTACTTGACCGGAATTATATCCCACATCGGTGAGCGAGTCACCTCATCGACTGATGAAATTAGTTGGAGGTTTCAGTAAGTGCCACGGAGTCTGCAGCAATAATAACGAAGTTTCTTTTGTCACAAATTTACTAGTTTTACATGTAACCAACGCAAAAAAGTTTCGGCTGAATATGGTTTTTTGGCTCTCTTTCATAGAAGAGGAAGCAAACAAGCTGCTAAGGAGAAGCAATAGGTTTCCGTTCTTTATTTAAACCCTGGCAAACACGCAATAGTTATAAAACAGTAGACGACGTTTCTTGAATCGAGTTAGGGAAGATTTTAGAAAATACGCAGTCACAGTAGGGTTCTTTGAACTTAAACAAAGAGAACTGACGTTACCTGAAATATAGCTGCTACCTCCAGCCAAAACGAGAGTGTGGTATCACTCAAAAAACAAAAAAAAAAGCGTGGATCTGAACTCGACAACGGAGTTTATCACACTAGCAGTGCTAGAACGCGTGCGTCTTACACGTTGTGTTCTACCACAAGGAAAAGCACTTAACGTTCGTGGGTAGTCCCGTATGAGATGTATCTTTCACCTAACACCTGGTCGACTTTGTTGCTAACTAATCTGAGCATGCGTGTCGAGTATCTTAATAGAATAGCACCACAAGGATAGAAAGAGATTTGCAAAAACATATATTTCTAACATGTTATCACAGTGAGCAATGAAAGTATGACACGTTTTGAGTAGTGCACGCGGGTACTTACCCCACCCAGCCCCCCCCCCCCCTTGCCCTCCTCCCCCTTCTTTCCTGCAAGGCTAATTGATTAATTGAAATAAATTAATTCAGCAAACAATAAAGTTTACACCTCATTGTGTTAGTGTATTAGTGCCTTAGCGAACAGCAGCCCAAACCATCCCAATAGTAAACTCTACACTAAAAACCAGGCAAAAATTGTCTGGAATTATGGCAAATAATATTAATTGCCCTTGTTTGCCAAACGCAAAGCCGTGTCACCAATATTGAGGGGCTTAATTATTACAGTGACGTTTAATTGTTATACCATTAGACCAGGGAACAGAAATTTTAATATTACACAATAACTTCGCGTGTGCCCTTCAAAAACAAACTCGTACCAGCATTAACTTAGAGGCAACTACCACAAACTATATATCAATAGAAATGTTATAAACTGTAGAATTCGGAAAAACATATCGCTGTTTCGGCCGTGCCTTTGTTGAGAAAATAGAAGATGGAAAACGGAAAACGACTGACTGGCATTCCGCCGAATTAGTCGGGTATCACACGCAAACAGTAATGTTTCAGAACCACACAGTGTTAATCAGTAAGCATCAATCTCTCAAAGTCGGGGTTTTCCTGTATTCCTATTGGTTATCTTTTTATAGACCCGTAAAGTTATAGTATCGAATAATTTGGCGACCCTGTTGCATTCGCGCCTGTCACAAGAGAAATATTCAAGATATAAAATTCCCCGACACCCTTTTGTTCTTCGATGCTTAAGGAATGTTCTGGCCAAATTTCTTGACAATCTACCAATTGTACATACCCTATTAATTCATTTAAAGAGATGGTACTCTTTCGAAATACTATTGCGAGTTATCGCCTATCGAAGACTTGTAAACATGTCATGCCTTTACTCGGATGTACGTCAACAGAATATGCCTCCAGCCAATGAAATCATAGCACCCCTATAACGTTAGCAGCGAGCGAAATGATTTTCGCGGGAATTCCAAGGTAATAATAGTATAACGGTCACGTTCTCTTTGTTGTACTTCAGCGTGCGTTTATAGAGAGGTCTTTACTGCTAGTGAGAAATAAGGAACACCAAGAGAAATAAGCGGGGAAAGAGTACGCACGATCCCTTGTGCTGGTCAAAGTCTTCTTGTCTTCAAGAAATTCCGCTTTTACCTTCTTCTTAGGTCCTGGCCTCGATATCTTCGATTTTTTCGCCGTCCAAGGACTTTTATTATTACGTTTCATGATCTCAATAAGGAGTGATAGGTAGCATCGAAGAACGAGTTAATTCCAGAACATAACTGCGAAATAGCGCGTAAACAAAAAATGCTATTGAGGCCCTTGTAACAGGAGCTACCAGTGGCAGCCGTTTCGCGCAAAGAGTCTATGGGGATTACGCGCTATGAAGATTATGACCCCTAACTGTTTTATTAACTGTTATGACAAAAAAAAAAAAAAAAATTCTAAAGAATTCGCGCGCGTTTTAAGATTTTATTTTCATTTTCTGGAAAATGTTAGATTTTATAGCGACCTTTTTGTTTTGCTTAAGAGCTTCTGCCTGAGAGACCGGGGCAGACTTTGAAATGAAGCTCCGCCGATTTTGCTTAAAATTGGTACACAAAGTCGTTATGTGGACATAGGTAACATGTCAAAGTTTTAGGTTCGACGACCCTTTTTTACCTGAGTTCTGGATATCACCCCTTCTGGAGTCCCCAGAGGCTGACATTCAGTGTAATTTTGGCCACTTTTCAATCTTTTAGCAACGTAAAATTAAAATTTCAGACAAAACCAAAACCATCTTTGTAATGCCCTATCCCTAGGCGTTTCTGGGTGAAAACATTAGCTAACGGGAATTTTTCGTTAGTCTGTGGCTGTTATTACAACTTGGTCCTATTTGTAGCATATGGGAAGCAACCGGAAATGGCCTGTTTTCAAACCGCATATTTTCCATGTCCATGATTTATTCCGTGAAATCTTGGTATCCTTGGAAAGTTCAGCCCTCAGTTTAGTAATATCAAGAAAAAGATACTAAGGTTGAGGCTTTCTACAACGAAACAATTTAAGAGAAATTACCTACTGCACACTTCCTGTCAAAGTCTTAATTCCTTATTGAGAGGGATTTTTAGACACCAGCCGCACAATTAACAAACAATCAGTGATCCCAAAGTAAATTATTTAAAGGAAGAATATATTTCCAAACCATAAAATAGAAATTGATTTTCCTACTGACGGATTTGAAACTAAATTTTATGCAACAGTTTGTAACCCGTACCCAGGTTACTGGAAGGTGAGGGGGAAACTTCAAATGTTGATAACAAGAAAAGTAATCAAAATACATTGAAACAAGTTGTGTTACTGAGTGTATAAGCTAGGTGCGAAAAGCTGAGCAAAAAAACCCTTATTCACGGGACTCTGTCTTGTTTCCATGGCAACCTTACTTTGTCAGGCATAATAACCCTAAGTTCGAGTTTTGTCATCTAATTCTCTGTATTTTTTTATTGACGTTTTCTAGTTTCTTGGGACAAACAGTTTTTTGCACCTTTTTATTCCTTTAGTACCCTCTCTGTTCTCTTTTAATTTTGTTATAGTTAGCAAAAACGATATTTTGACTTTATGGAATAGTCATGAAATCTAGACTGGTGGATTCAATAAAACGGATGCTTTGGAATTTATGACATTCTAACGTAACGTGCCTTCGTAGCTGAATATTTACCATTATTATAAAATTTAAGCCGTGAGTTGTTTTTTTTCCTTCCCCCTGCCAGAAGATCACAAATATCTTGTGTGACTACTGGTACTGAAGTTTCCGTCTTAATTGCGACACACCCAGAGGCGCTTTACTTCAATGCAAGCTTACGTCTTTTCTTCTCTTTGGTGTGGATTCTAAATACCAATACCATCGTTACGATAGGGGCTCTGAGTAAGTAAGCCTCGTAATACAATAGAAGGCCAAATTACTTCCTATTTTAGCTCGGAGATTACAATGTTTGAGTATGACACGCGAAGCGTCTCCGCCGGCTGTGATTTAATATTCGGCATGTGAAACCAGGAGCCATAATCAGGGACGGAGACCGTAAGCGCGCACCATTTCTGGTATTGGGGTTGTCCCCATGATATGGGACAACAATTCTATTCTCGCGCGTACATGCTGCGAGGATTTTTGCGGATGTCGCGCGGGGGAAATGGCGTCCCAAATTACCGAAATTTTTTATGTTTTTGGCCCAGAACTCTACGTGTTTACGTCTGTTGGAATTTTGCTTAAGTATTTTCGTCGTAAGCTGCTCCAGTTTGAGTGAAGTAAGACAGTGTCGAATTTAGGTATGTTCCACTTTAAGCTTATATATATCGCTGACCAAGTTGTGTTCCGACGGATGCTTCTTGTACGTGAGCTGTACATTACTCCACTTTAAATTTCAAATATGTTGAAGATTAACAGCTTTTCCATTACACAGCAAAAAAAACTAGCTGGATATATTCAGATATAGCAGAGCTTCAGGACTTCATACTTTCCTAACTCCTCTTGCCACACGCTTGCGAAGAATTTGCCAGTCTATCGCGACCGAAAAGTAAAACAAAATAATTGCTAGTTTAAGTTTCGCCAGAATTGTAAGCAACGCTTGATGTTTCATCAAGGCCCAATAACTTTACGTCCGTAATTACTGCTCAGTTTTATTCGTGTAAAAACCCAGTATATTCTCTCTTGTTGATGAATGAGAGCGCCCGCCGATGCGTGTTTTTATACAGTCAGTAAACATGACAAATTGTACTTCCGCCGCACTTTCGTGTGAAAGCGTACATCGAACTCAAACAATAACTCTGTAGTTTTTAAATATGTTTAAGATTGATAAATGCTTGAGAACATAGTAAAAGCTAAGCTGAAAATATGTGAATAAAGCAGAAATAATCAGCAAAGCTACGATGACGCTCTCTTTAATCAACTTCGAGTGACGAATTCGATTTTGTTGATCGAGTAATCAAAACTCCTTGTCCATTTTCATTTTCGCAGTGTAAAACTTCACTATGCTTATGTTGAAGAAACACACATGATGTTAGTAGCCTTTTTTGCGTTCGTGAAATTTGTTGCAGCATCTCGGCACGAAAGATAACGAAAGAAATCTTTGTCAAGATTTGTTGACAATTGAAAACACCGACTCGGATTTGAAAGTGCACGAGCTGCACTATGCAAATGAGCTAATTGTACGCGTCAGACTTTCCTTTCAAAAACTTTTGCAAATTCACCAAACAAGCAGAAACAATAAGAACCCATCAAAACAGGTTTTGGTTATGATTAACCATTGTCAAAGAAACTCATAAATTAACTTGATACCAGAGGAGAGAGTTTTCTTGCTACATTCTTAAGTCAGAACAAATGCAAAAACATACGCGTAAGCTTACAACTAGCGCGAGCAGATCTTATTATTCATTCCCAGCGCGAGATTGAAGTCTTGTTTTCGACCCTGAAAAATCCACCTTTTCAGTTAGCTCAGAGCATAAAACTAGATATAAGCGCCCTGGTTCGTATTTCCTGCCTTATTCGCTGCCATCGCTGTGAAAAATACGCAAGATAATCTCTCAACTCTCACCATTTGATCACGCAACGTGACAACATCCACGCGAGAGCCCCTGACATGTGCGTGGATCCGCGCGGATATATGACGTCAAGATGGCGCAATTTGTTCTAAAAATAGAAAAATTGTCCCATATCAGAGGTGCGCGTGGATCCCAAGACTTACGGTCTCCGTCCCCGATTATGGCTCCTTGTAAAACTATTTAAGATCGAGTTAACCAGAGGACCAGGCAGGGGTGATACATGCCATCTCTCCTTTTTGGATGAAACTTTGCCAGATTGAAGGTACTACCCAACAAATCTAAAAGACAAAGTGGGCCGGCTTTGTGATTTTTCCCTTAGGAGTTAGAGCACCCCCCCCCCTGGTTTTTTGCCCAAAATCCCAAAAATGTCACTAAAATAAGCATCAAATTTAAACACCGCTCCTGCTTACAGAATACTTTGAATTTTATTGGTATTTCACACAAATAAAGATTGGACCTATCCCAGTTCACACCAGGAATTTCAAGTCACTTGAGGTGACAGGTGCCAATCAAGGAATGTCATTTCCTACCCATGTCACGCAACATTTAGCTTTAAGGCAAATTAGCTCAAATTTTGACTCAAATATTGCTTAAGTCCAACTTTCTAAATCAAAACTAATTTCATCACAGTTTAGAGTCACCCTTGACCTGATGAAATCAAGAATAAGATTTTTGGCATCTGTTATATTTTGGTCATAAAAGTTGTTCAAAGAACATGACAAGAGGTTAGTTTTAACAAAGAGACAAGGGCGAGATCTAAAAATATTAGATATTATAGAACCAGTTTATCAAAGTTATTTCTACGTTAATGTAAATTAACAAAGTCTTTGAATATTATTTAGGGCAGCGGAAGCTCAATGAATGCAAAACTCTTTGCAATATCCCGTAACTCTCGGATGTACAAGGGGGGGGGGTAGGGATAGATGTCATCCCCCCAATAAGGTATTTTCAAAATTTTGAGAAGACGATTTACTCTAAGGGGCTGAAACATTCATTAGCTGTTCATTCATGTTTCGCGAATATTTTGATATGTCAATTGTGTGTCCATCATTTTGTATGTTTTCATAGTAACCACTAGTTTCATGTAGGCTTGGCCAAATTCAACTTTTTTTGACATAATTCTGTATTTTTTCCAGTTTTCTTCATCAAATTCCAGAGATTCACCAATTTGTACATTTGATAAGCATTCTGGCTTGATTTTGTATCAATTTCCATTATTTCTTGAATTTTTAAGAAAAAAGTAAAATCCAAGATGGCGGATCCAGGATGGCGGGTCAAATGACGTCATTTGACATTATGACATCACAGCCATTGAATATGGTATCATTTTCTACAACAAGCTCAGGGCTATCTAATCAATGTAAGTTTAGTATGCGGTGCGTTAACAGAACAAAAACCAGAAGGGGGTTCTTTCCATTTCCCCTTTGTACCACAGTGGGGGTACGAGTTAGCTTGTACGCCCAAGGGTTAATTAACAGTGCAAAACACCTAAATTCTATCCGCACAATCTAAATATGGGAATGAACGGCCGTGATGTTTGAATTCTAAAACATTGACTAGTTAGATGAGAGTTTTTCTCGGTATATCTTGCTTTTTAGATTATTCTTGAAACCCTGCGCAATTATCACAGGTCAAATACTTGATCTTGCAATTGATTAATGTCAACTCTTACTTTACACTCGGCATACAAACTCATCAATCCTGAGAAGTATTCTTTGCTGAAATTAAGTATTGTTTACTTTCATTCCAAGTTGAAAAAACCCTTGAAATTTTCATTTTGCAGCATCAGGTATGCAAGTAAATCTTGGTAATCACGTACAGTTGTATATAATACTTGAACTGTGAGATCGAGCTTTAGCTAGCTTTTATGAAAATGCGTTTTTCTTCTGAAAGTTCCTATACTGAATTAACCGCAGATAAAGGTTATACCTGTAAGATGTTAGCACAAAACACTGTAAATAATCGCATGTCTGCGACTAAGAAGATGTGTGAAAAAAATTGCCATTCTGAAGAAAAATTGAGCCTCGAGAAGATCTAGTGGCTGAAATTATCTAAAACCTAGGGTCCAAGCGAGCGCACATGACAACATACACGGCACCAGTGCTTTAGGTTTAGCAAGGTTTGGCCCGGTTGAACTTTTTTAATTTTTCTAGGCACTCAAGAAGCTTGATTGGCTCTTGGCCATCGTTTTCTTTTCTGCTCAGTAACCTCCCGTGTATATCCGTAGCTCCATAGCCCTGTGAAATAACTGATTTGTTTTTATCTGGTCACGAGACTGTATTACATATTCTACATGGAGGATGGTAAAGTAGCTGGCAAGTAGTACTGTCTTCGTATTGCAAGCCTGGTCAAGACCTCTCTGCTTCATCTTGAGACGGACTCAGATCAGCCTGGTGTATAGCTAATCGACCACTTCTGTACATTAGAGACAACATGCTGAAGTACTGGGCTATTTGGTCTACAGCAAGTTACTCTTCTTTGCTGGACATTTTCCTGCCACTACTGCCTTGCACAGTCTCCTCTTACTGCACACATTCACTACACTTTCGTCCTGTCCCCTCACCTTCCAAGAATGTTCCTTTCGGATATGTGTTCACTTTCTCAGAAAAGAGGGATCCTTTTCGTGGTGTTTTCAGACCCATCCCTTTGAGATTTCTCATGTGGATCATGATCACTAAAGGACGTTTGAGATTTCAACACATTTTATCTTGATGCTGTCTATGCTGTTTCTCTCTAACTTCTTTAGGTGTCTACCCGCATCCATGTGTCTCTGCAGACTGCAAAAGATTGGTATGCTTTTGTGAATCCCTCTTCAGGGTAGGAGGAAGACACTTTTGTAGCTTTGACAACTTGGGACTCTCCTTCAATAGATTGCAAGGTCTCAGACCATAGTTAATAGATGGGAATGGTTGTGAAGCCCGGAAAACATCAAAGGAGCAAACAAAGATGCCAAGATTTGTGTTGGAAGGTCCACGACCGTGCAAACTCTTTTTTTGCGCCCATACACTATGCATGAATTACGTAACCAAAACGCTTCTATTGGTCAGTTACTCGGTCAGTAGTATACAACAATTGTGTTTTGTGCACGGTCAAGGCCAAAAAAGAGAACAAAAGCACACAACAAAGAACTTTGTTGAGTTTCATAATAATCCCCTTCTATTAACTATGCCTAGAATGAGGCTGTTGGAGCTGACACGTCAAACTCTTGGCTGTAAAAGTAGCAGTCTCTCTTGCAGTATATTTAAGGGCTGCTCTATGCATAAGTCTGTAGGCCCTTGAGGTCTTCCAAATCCATTCCTTATGTGCAGGTGTGAAACGTTTACCAGGGCCCATATCATATGCCTTCTACATTTTCAAACCTCCGGAATTGAAGCTAAAAAAACTTAGAGGCAGGACCCCAGACATTGTTTGCTTCATGGTCTGGCCTGACTCTTGAGTCTTAACAATATTATTCATGCCTGACACCCTCCAACCCGCCACTGGATATCACTAGCACTTTCAATGTCGTGGCCTTCATTTATGTTACAACGCACATGGCTCTGCACTGTGGCAATTCTTCTGTCACAGAGGTCCTTTCCAGCCCGTGAATCACTGAAATGATATCTGACGATCTTAATGCCTGTGCACTCTCTACGGCTGGCAAGTGAGTGGATGAGATGAGAGCAAAGGTAACATCTGGTATCGTCGAGCTTTTCTTTTCAAAAAGTTACAATTGAGCAAAAATCGAAGCCATTCTTATCATTGGACATGCCAAGCTAGAGACTCGATATTATTGCTCACACTAGGAGACCTCTTTTCCACGACAACCAGCGGCTTTGCGGTCACGCGCCAATATGCTGTAATTAGTTTTCACACATTCCTTTGCACACCTTGAGTGTTTGCGTCCACCGAGCTCTCGATTGCAGCGTACAAAAAGAAACAGACTTTCTAAGTTAATATCTAGCAAAGATAATTGTATCAGGCTATATTTGGAAAAGACTTAAAATGGCGCCAAATATCAATTTGGATACCTTCAGCGGGACTTCGTCACTTTGGCTAGCGAGCGTTCACAATGCTGTATTGCCCGCGACGATCCTCGAAGATGCCATGATATTTCGTGTTTTTTCGCGACTGCTCGACCAAGGAAAGTCATGGTACGGGTTAAACGATTGTTTATGCGCTAAGGTACCAGAAAATTCAACGAGTGTCAGTTGTTCCACCTATTCCCCGATGATGTTCGCCAAATAAATATTGCTGATCAGCATGATACAAATGGCGGCCCAGTCTTAAATTAGTGGTTCAATAAGTTAGATGCAAAGAAATCTACGGAGCAGGTTTATGTGGGCACTACATTTGCAGTAGTTGCCGAGAATTTGGCTCTTAAAAACCCATCAGTATCGGAGTTTCTACTATCAGAAGCCTTTCTATCGCTGAAGTCTGCCATAAACAAGCACAAATTGGAAATCGCGGACTCGAATCAAGACAGTCAACACTCTGGAGATTCTTTAAACTATTTTGACGAAGGTCCCGACGATAAAGGAGGAGAAACGCCGCAAGAGCAAGAATCGAAAATGTCAAAATCCCGGGAAAGTTCAGAAAGCCCGCCAAATTGCTCCACTACAAGAAGAGAAAGCCCGCCAAAACTAGAAAGTGTCTTTCGCAATTCTTGTGACGATTCCGCGGAATCGGACCAGTCGGGCCTGTCAATCTCTTCACTGTTAAATGGAAGCTACAGTGCATCTTATAAGAAAAGAAAGATCCAACGAAAGGTGGATGCTGTCATGGAAAGCATCGAGACTACTTGCTCAGAGCAAGGAGAAACACTGGGCGATCTTGTCGCCCAAAGCTGCTTATATCAGCGTAAAAGCCAAACGACCTTCGATGGAAAGGATCTCATTTGTCAGGTTTTTAGTGAAGTCTCACGGGAACTCGGGGTTCGAAAGGCGTTTGACGAGTTGATCCCGGAGGAGCTGTGGGACCAAAGAGTGCAAATGATGACAGTTCCTGATTAGATGTTGCTTCTTTGTAAGTTAGAATCCAAAATATCTGACGATTCCTGGCAGATGATTCTCAAAAGTGGGGTGAGTTTAGCCACTGCATGAAATAAGTTTTATTAATGTTCTTTCAGCAATGGCCTGTTGTGATTTATTGTGAAATTAGGGATCTGGGGAAGGAGACCTTGAGAGGTATACAAAGTGTTTTGCAAAACATTGAGGCAGTTATTCTAAATTTTGGAAACCCTGAAGGTGGTGAGGGGTGCACTGTTGAGTCAGGATAGGATGTGATATTTTTTTCTCAATAAAAGACGAATTTTGCATCCTCTCCCCCCTGCAACCCCCTCCCTCCCTCCCTCCCCCTCCGACAAACACACCTCCCTACCCCGGGTAAGTTTTTTAAAATCTTCATTTAATCATCCAGAGATGATGTACCTATTTTGATGTATTGATATATTTAAAAGCAACCTGCTGGTACCAGTGTTTTAAATATACCTTGTGTTACCATTTTAAGTACGAAAATTAAATTTTGCTTGTATTGTTTTTTGACGTATAGCAGATCAGCACCACTACAAAGAATTTATTACTACCCTACCTGACTAAGCTTCCTAATAATGCCATGGCCAGGCATCCCAAATGAAATTTGTTAACCCCTTTTTCACTCAGTTGAAGGTCTTCAGATGTATCTTAAAACAAAGTTATGGTAACACCAGTTGTGGAAATTTCACTAAAATTAACCTTTACAATAATTACATTTCAGAACTCATTAGACACCCCAATTTTGCTGTCCAAAAGTAGCATGAAGGCACTGCGTTCCATGGTATTTGAGAAAGTATGAAAGGTACTTGATATCAAGGAAATAGAAGATCCAGACATTCCTGGGTATCAAGTTTCTCTAGAACGTATTTTCACTTGGATAATCAGAGAGCTGCGATTGCATGGGCAGGTGGAAAAAGAAATTTTTCTTCTACTCAAACTTGATGGCAGACCGTTTTTTGGTGAGAGCATTAGTTCATAAGTTACTGTATCTAAAGATGCCCCTGTTGCATTTTGTAATAACTGCATGTTGTACCAAAAAAGGGAACAAGGAACATTTAAAAGGGGTCATTGTTATAGCTGAGTGAAAAGTGTACACACAAGCACTTTAGGGTTTATTGGGGAGGGCATGGCTGACCCAAAAGCCAAGATCATGGACATATTGCACACCATGTCGTACAAACAGTGACTGGTATGACTGAGACAATGGTCAAGCAGCACATACTACAAATATGCAATTGTGGCCTCCACCACATGATCATGCATATGCTGCATTATTCTTGAGACCACAGGCTATCATGCAGTCATTCCAAAGTAATCTATTTAAACATGTTATTCACACTGAAGCTTGTACAATCATTATATCATAAAGCATTTTGAACTCTTCCAGGTAGCTATTTGCTGTTTGAATTAAACTACTTAATCATTAAATATTATTATTGATAAATGTTGGGCTACAAATACCAGGCATTTAAGTGGCTACTGGAAAATGCTTGGTATTAGTTAAATTGGGGAAGTAAGTGATTTTAAGATTTGGGTATGATAAACAAGTCCTTACTGAGAGCAAGCACAAAATTCACCAGTCTTTCACAAATCTTTTTGGATCTAGTGTTTTTTACAAAGTCTAACTTTTCCCCACAGTGGCTGTCAAAAAGTGGCCATTTTTAGAAAATTATTGTTATAGCTTAAGCTATAAGCCTTCTTGGTATTGTATACAGCAAACAATAATAATATTACGTGTAGATTTCAAGGATGGCTGAGTCTGAGTATGCTGTAGTCTCAACTCTGTTAAATGACTGACCCTTTGTTTTTGGGTTACAGCCAGTAATATTTTCCTGTGTTTAGCTTGTGATTAATTGTTGCGTTTTATCTTTTCTCTTTTTACCTTGATAGGTCGAAGTCAGGTCCTGATAGGAGTAGTCCCCAAGGACACCCCTTACCTGTCCAATCAGAGTTGCAAGTCAGTTTACCCTTTGGCTATTGCCAATTGTAAGGAAGACAGATATGATAATGACTGTGATTATAGTCATAGAAGAATAAGTAAATAGTTGATTGTATGCAATTGAATCACAAACATGGTGATACTTTAATTACTTGAGCAGTTTTTCACAATAGAAATAACGATATTGTCTAACTCATAATGTATTCATTTGAGTGAATTCATGGTGCTTTGAAAACAGAAGAGTGAGTAAAGGATACAAACTTGTCAATGAGTCAACAGATGAAGAAAGTGACGGCGAGGACGTTGAGGTAGCAGTTAAGTTTGGAGGTCTTGGTATCTTTGACATCAGTGCTCTAGACATCTGGAATAAAGCATCAAAAGCTGCCACCATCAAGTTGAAGGTGCAAGATGAGGAAAACTGGCTAAGAAGCACAACAAGCAGATTGACACCTCAGCAGATAGATGAAATTAAAGCTATGCTCTTTGAAAGCAAGCCCTAACAAGAAATTCTTCAAATTGGTGATATACTTGTTAATGCTGAAGACCTTTCAACCTTAGCTGCTGAGAGGTACTTGAATGGCTTTGTGATTGATGGTGCATGTCTAAAGTACAGTGATGACGCTATGTCAAGGAATTTTCACACATTGTATTTGCCATCATGTACCCAAACCTGGGCCTCAAGCAGCAACCTTAGGTTTTTGAAATTGAAGTTGAAGCCCTTTCTTTCCGGCAGGGATCTGAGTAATATCATCTGGATCCTCACCCCAATCCATGTGAATGGAAATCACTAGGGCTGCTCTCCCCAAATATGGTACAGCAGGTACCATTTTATGATGATGGGTTGAAACAGAATCCTCCAATAAACATTGCCCATATTGTTGACAACCTTATCAAAGCTGTCTCATCCAATTCAAAAACAAAGTGGACCATCCCCTCACCAATTAAGCGTTTTGGAATGCCAAGACAGCCATTATTTGGTGAAGGTTGTGCTAGTTGTGGAGTTGGTGTGGTCCTAGCAGCCTATGATTTTATGAACAACCCAGATGCTAGAATTCCTAACTTCCAATGGCATTTTCATGACATGAGGAATCATCCCCAGAGACTCCTTCATAATTTTTCACAGTGGAGATGAATAATATTGCCACTGTTCATTATCCGTTCATTTATTTTGTTGTCTTAGTTAACGAAATTCAGTTTCATCCTAATTAATAGTTTTTTGGGAAAAAAAAAAAAGTATTTGATGTATCATTTCTATCATACACAGTTAATCTTTTAGTTTACAATCCCTCTGTACCATGCGCACGTCCAAACTGACGAGTTGAAGATATCTATAAATCTTCTTTCATCAGAAAAAAAAAAAAAATTTGATCACTTTCAGTAAGAAAGATGTACTGTCAATAAAATAGCTCACAACGATTTTAAGGCTTTCCTCTTCCTCCTAAGTTCTCAGGCGGCACGCCCAAACTTATGAGGTGAAGAAACTTACAAATTTCCTTTTATAAGAAAACATTTTTTGATCAGTTTCAGTAAGAAAATAAATTAGTTCACAACGATTTTAGGGGTTTCCTCTCCCTCTTAAGTTTTCAGGCGGCCCGCCCAAACTGAAGAGGTGAAGAAATATATAAATTTTCTTTTTATCAGAAAAAAAAAATTGTTTTGATCACTTTCAGTAAGAAACATGTACTGTCAATAAAATAGTTCACAACGATTTGAAGGGTTTCCTCTCCCTCCTAAGTTCTCAGGCGGCACGCCCAAACTTATGAGGTGAAGAAATCTATGTTGTAGACATAATGTACAATTCACACCACAGCTAAGACACATTCAAAAGCTTAAGAACGGTGAAGATTTCATTTATTTTCTCCACTCAAAGTGTCAAACACGTCTTACTCATGTTAATGGGGCTTTCTTGCAAAGTAACGAAGGGCGATCGTCTAAAGAGGCAAGATTTTACTATTACAATATTAACAGAACAACTTCGTCCACAAGTAAAAGGCAAATAAATCGTACATTTAAAAAAAAATCCTGTTTAAAGGTTGTTAAAGCTGCAAACGAATCCCAATTACAGCGCCCAGAGGAGTTCAATTTCAACACATATACATGTATTATGTATTACTTCTTAACCTCTCACCTTGTAAAAAAAATTATCGCCATTGCTCAGCACATTGATTAGGCCAATGGTAACATTATACATCCATTTTGAACGGTTTTTCATCTACATATCTCTGGTCGACACTATATGTATAGAGGTTGTATCGCCATCTCCATCCATCGCCAAATAACTCTTTAATGCATGAATTAAAGTAAAAATCCGCAAGCCATGTCCTTGCGGACGCACAAATCCTCTGGGCTGTGTACCTTATTAGTCTTATTATTTGATCGACATGCAAAAAAAATCGTATGCCAATAATATTAGTTTCAGAACTTGACTTAAACATTTACTTTCTTGACAAAAAATCTAATCCCAAGTTTCCCATTGTTCGAGCCCTCGCTCGAAACAATAGGAGTTGTCAGCTTACTTGATTTTAATCCCCCAAAATATTCCATGAATGCGGATTTCAAATCCGCTTTCGCATTAATATCGAGTCTCTAGCTTCTCACGTGTGCACATCTATAAATAGAGATTGAAATCCCTTGCGCAGTTGTAATAAATAATAAATAACAACAATAAATATAAATATGTTGTTAATAATAACAACAAACTATTAATTATCACTTGGTGATATTATTTGCTGCTGATTAAGGTCTTTGGTTCTTGTTCCCATGCTTTCTAAATTACATGCACAATGTTTATCTTTATACCAATTAAGATTTACTTGCCTGCCTGATGCAGTAAAGTACAAAAAAAATTCATAGGTGTTTTTTAACTCGATTCGCATGAAATGAATATTCATTGGGTGAGCTCAAGAGTTAATATATGAGGGCAAACAATAATGTCAGCAAAGAATACTTCTCAGGATTGATGAGTTTGTATGCCGAGAGTAAAGTAAGAGTTGACAATAATCAATTGCAACATCAAGCATGTGACCCGCACGTGATGATCGAGCAGGGTTTCAAAGGTAATCTAAAAAGTGAGATTTGCCCAGAAAAACTCTCATCTAACTAATCAATGTTTTAATATTTAAATATCATGGCCCTTTATCCCCATTTTTAAATTGTACAAATAGAATAATGGTGTTTTGCACTGTTATTTTAACCCTCGGATGTACAAGCTAACTAGCACCCCCACCGTGGTAGAAGGGGGAAATGGATGGAACCCTCTTGGGTTGCGCTCTGTTTAGGCACAGCGAAATAAATTTACATTGATTAGATAGCCCTGAGCTTGTTGTACAAAATGATACCATATTTGTTTGTTGTGACATCATATGATGCCAAATGACGTCATTTGACCCGTCATCTTGGATCCGCCATCTTCGATTTTACTTTTTTCTTAAAAATTCAAGAAATAATGGAAATTGATACAAAATCAAGCCAAAATGCTTATGAAATGTACAAATTGGTGAATTTCTGGAATTTGATAAAGAAAATTGAGGGAAAGTACAGAACTAGGTCAAAAAAGTTGATTTTTGGCCAAACCTACATGAAACTAGTGGTTGCTATGGAAACATAAAAAATGATGGACACACAATTGACATATGAAGATATTCGTGAAGGATGAATGAACAGCTACTGAAAGTTTCAGCCCCTTAGAGTAAACCGTCTTCAAAGTTTTGAAAATACCTTATTGGGGGATAGCATCCAACCCCCACCCCCCCTGTACATCCGAGGGTTAAGGGGTATTGCAAAGAGTTTGCATTTATTGAGCTTCCAATGCGCTAGATAATATTCAAAGACTTTGTTAATGGCATTAACATAGAAAAACTTTGATGAACTGATTCTATAATATCTAATATTTTTAGATTTTGCCCTTGTCTCTTTGTTAAAACTAGTCTCTTGTCATGTTCTTTGAACAACTTTTATGACCAAAAAATAACAGATGCCAAAAATTGTATTCTTGATCTCATCAGGCCAAGGGTGACTCTAAACTTTGAGAAAATTAGTTTTGATTTAGAAAGTTAGACTTAAGCAATATTTGAGTCAGAATTTGAGCTAATTTGCTTATAGCTAAATGTTGCGTGACATGGGTAGAAAATGACATTCCTTGATTGGCACCTGTCAACTCAAATGACTTGAAATTCCTAGTGTGAGCTAAGATAGGTGTAATCTTTATTTGTGTGAAATACCAATAAAATTCGATGTATTCTGCAAGCAGGAGCGATGTTTAAATTTGATGCTTATTTTAGTGACATTTTTGGGATTTTGGGCAAAAAACCTGCGGGGGGGGGGGGGGGGGCGTGGTCTAACTCCTAAGGGAAAAATCACAAAGCCGGCCCACTTTGTCTTTTAGATTTGTTGGGTAGTACCTTCAATCTGGTAAAGTTTCATCCAAAAAGGGGAGATGGCATGTATCACCCCTGCCTGGTCCTCTGGTAAACTCGATCTTAATTCATCTCCAAGCCTTTTCGACTTTTTAAGTGAAACAACATCCAATAAAGCATCGAAAATGGCAGCAATTGAATGGTGGGTGGGAAGAGAATTTAATTTAGGGATATTTTATTCAAATGTGTATGCAGCTGATGATGGAACAATGATCCTTGAACCAGTGGAACGAATTAAAGACATTAACGCGTGTAAAAAAGTATTTGAACGTGCAAAATAAAGTTATGAACATGCATGCAGTCACTGTACCCTAGGATAATGATGGATGCAATAGGTACTACAATGCCGAACTCCTGAAATATGCTATCTGAAACGTTAGCGGTAACTTTTTTCGGTTTTTTCAATTTCTTGTTTCTCCTTGATGGAAAGGGTGTTGACATGACCCACTTTGGTCAGGCAAACAGGTGAATTTTCTGCGGTGACATAGGTAAAACACAATCGTCTTTAATTAATACTTTAACTTCATTCAGGGAAATTGTCAACTCTGTGGGACGTGACCACTTTACTACCACCAGTGCCCACTTTAATTTGACCAGCAGGTGGGCAACATCTCGATCTAACGTCGCAGCAGGGTCTGACGGCTTGTTATCTCATGTCCCGCATATGTCATCTTCTTTCCGGAAGGGACACGGTATACTCATACTTTTAGTTTTCCAAGAGATTAAATTGTAATAGCCAGAATTTCGCTCCTCTGCCTTTCAAGCACAGTCAAATGAAACAAATTCACTGACAGACCCAATAGATTTAATAAGTATAATTATATGATCGCAGATAGTTTCTTTTCTTGTAAATAAACAGTCCAGCCGGCAAGATGTCCATGTGCTGGCCATATATTTATTTCACGGTTGCATTTTATCAATTAAGGACAGACTGAAATAAACATGTAACGTAGTAACGCATTCGGATTTTATACAAAACTGGCAACTGCCAAGCGCATAGCACGGTCGCGGCCTAATGGCTAGCGGGCTGAACTTCGAATCGAGCGCTCCTGGTTACTAAGGCGTTGCCATGTCGTCCTGGGAAAGGAATTTTCGTTCACAATGTGTCTCTCCACCGAGATGTATAAATAGGAGCCGGTGATTATCATCTTGTCCAGGGAAGAACGGCAACAACCAATTTAAGCTCCAGGAGGTATGAGGCACTGGGCCTTGTGACGACTTGCCATATCACCTGCAACAAGCATACTGGTCGTCCTGGGGATTATAGCTTCTTATTATGGAAATTGGAGTTAAGGGCCACCAATTCTACAGCTAGGGGCGCCATAAGCAGTAGTCTTTGAAGGAAAATCCACTCCTTCCCTCTCCTATCTTTGGATATACGCACTACACCGATTTAGTCTGGTTGCCACCATGGATCTGTGCCGACTAAGACAGCAACAAGAGGATATATAATACCTAGGCCGTTTCCACTGGGGGACTGGGTATGAATAAATATTCTGTAACATATCCATTCGTTCTTCAGGTTCTCATGCAAGTTCCCTACTTAATCACTCCCTGCAGTATCAAGGAGATGAATCTAGATGAAAAAAAAACATCAACCTGAATTTTCATCACTTGCAACAACGCACTCATGACCAATTTATCGCCGGGGCTAAAGTTTTTAATGTTGCTTCACTTTTAAAGGATTATAAAAAAGGGGCATGCCTCTAAACCTTCAGCCAGGTGAGCGTTTATAGCAAGTGAATTAATCCAGACACTTTGCAAACAGACTGGAAGAGTGAGACTGCATTTTGTATTAGACAACTAGCTATAATTATATTCGAAATTTCCTAAAGGTTCAAAGCGATTTTCAAGTAGTGTCATAAGAGACGTTGTGATTGCATTTAGAGTGATTATAAGTTGTTTTTCTTCAGAAAAGAAGTCCCAGACAGGTGGGTTATGATACGAAATGGGACCACAAAGCTTGGTTCATTTCCTGATTTAATTAGCGCTTCATTACCCGAGGCCACAGAATTGTTTCGTCGAACGGGTTGCATGTTAAAGATAAACTTAATATTGTAGTTTGGAGCAAAAAAGATGCCATGGTGCGTTGTGATTAACCGGCAAGAGATGGTTTGCTAGGTGTATGTATATATATATTCATTAAATGTAGTTCAGGACTTCAGGAGTGATTCATCGTTTTATTGCTACAGACCTGTTTCCTGTATTGTATTAATCACGATGTTTTAATAGCACAATATTGTATTTTTCATTCCGTTACGTAATCTCCCACACTGTAACCGTATTTAAACTTAGTTTTCGTCCTTTTTTTCTTGTAACTGATGAAGGTCTAAGACCGAAACGTTTTTCTATTAAATTTTTAACTTTTTAACTTTTTTTACCGTCAGAAGTTGTCCGTCCTTGCTTTATCAAACGTTTTTAAATTCATTTTTGCGGTGAGGCTTGGACTGTAAATCTTCATTGATCCTCCTGACGCAGTGGCATTCTTTGTTGGCTTGAGGCATTTTATAACCGTTTTTAATATTTGATACTCCGCTCTCATCCGCCTTCGAATCGTCCGTCCTGGTTGATCCAAAGATGCTACGTCTTAATTTCATAGTCAGCATAGCTGCTTTTGTTTGGAACAAGCTCTCCAGATATCAGCACCATTGTACTTTCCTTAAACGTTGTTTGGATCGTAACGTTATTCCTGTTGGCTTTAATTTTCGCTTTCATTTGGCTTTGAACATTGATGATGTTAGTCTTAACACGTTTTGTAAACACTCACTTCAACGCACATCGAGGGACATTTACAATGCGGTTTTACGTGCTTCCCACGAGAAGGTTAACCTCCTTCAACAGGAGCTCAGACTTCACAGAGAACAGTTGTTTTCGAAAGTTAACCATGGCACAGCCCTTTTCCTATGGAACGGTCTCAAGAGTGAAAACGCCTCTCTACTTCACACCCTGAAAGAACGAGAAAAGCGCAAGTGGCTCAAGACTAGTCCTCTTGATCCTGGATTGGATTCACCCATCGCCACTGACAATCCATCTACAGTCAGACGCATTCGACGGTACAAGAAAGGTACTAGGATTTCTAGGAAGCGCCAGCGTTTTCGTCAAAGGCGCAGATTGCCAAACCCCGTCAATACAGAGCATCTACACCAGCTAGACCCCGTTAACCTTTCTAGTCTGCCTATTGGAGCAGATCAGGTTAACTTGCTCCGGAAAGGACCTTCCTTTTGCCCCACGCCCAAAGATATCAACTGGCAGAGCGTGTATGACGATTTGGAGATCTTTGAAGCCCGATTACGGACGGCAGTTTTCTTTATGGATACCAATCCTGATGACGACCTTCCAACCCCTAGCCATCTACCTCGTGTTCCGAAAGAAAAGAAATGGAGACCTCCTACGTCCAGGTACCCTGAACTTGAACTTTTTTAGCTAATGTAAGGCGTGATCTTATCAATCCTGAGAACATTAAGCAACCTAGAGATAATCTTTCACGAAAAGAACGTGTTGCCCTTACGGAACTTAGAAACTCTAATGCAGTGATTCGGATACAGGACAAAGGTTCCCGTTTTGTTTTAATTGATGATAAAGAGTACGAAGAAAAAATGCTTGGTCAGCTCAACAATCAGCTGCACTACAAATCTTTGCAATCAGATCCTACCTCGAAGCATTTAGCGTTAGTAAGTAGTTGGTGTTCCAAATGGCTTGGAAAGGACGAGATTTCCCCCGAAATAGCTAAGTGGGTTTTAAATAAGGAAGCGAAACCAGGAGTTGCCTTTGGTAACATTAAAACGCACAAAACGGGCAACCCGTTAAGACTCATTACCTCTTGTTGTGGTACGGCAATTGAGAACTTGTCGGCCTTTAACGAATTCTATTTGCAACCACTTGCTCGTAAATTACCATCATTTATTAAGGACACCACGGATTTGCTTAACAAAATAGGAGATCTTAACACGAGTGGCCCTTTTCCAACTTGCACCTTACTGGTTTCGTGGGATGTGGTTTCAATGTTCCCCAACATCGATAACAAACTCGGTCTTACTGCAGTTAGGAAAGCTTTGAATGCTAGGGAAAACAAAATTCCGTCTACATCTTGCATATTAGAAGCCGTAAAAATCTGTTTGAAAAGCAACCATTCTGTTTTTAAGGAGAATTTCTTTCTTCAGATTCATGGCACGGCCATGGGTCCAAAAAATGCATGTAGTTATGCCGATCTAGCCATGGGTGAAATTGATCTTAAAGCTAAGTTTTCCGGTCCGATAAAGCCGTCCTTGTGGTGGCGTTATCGTGACGATGTCTTTGATCTTTGGCAGCAAGGCCTTCCTGCCTTACATCAATTTACCGATTACATTAATTCTCTATACCCTACTATTAAATTCGAGTTAGTTTTTTCTGAACGTGAGCTTCACGTACTTGATCTTACTTTACATCTTGTGGATGGGTTTATTAGAACTGATGTTTATTCTAAACCTACAGATAGTCATTTATATCTTCCACCTTCTAGCTGCCATCCCAAGCATGTCTTCAAGGCTATTCCTTTTGGAGTAGCGACTAGATTGAAGAGAAATTGCTCTGAAGAAACTTTCCTTGCCGAGAGAACAGTTGAGTACAAGGGTTATCTTGTTAATCAGGGTTATCCCTCCAAATTAGTTGACGATCAATTCTCCAAAGCCTCCACCATTTCTAGGAATGATTTACTACGGCAACGCGGAAAACAATCGAAGAAATTATTTCCATTTGTTCTCACATTTAATCCTAATTTGCCTAATGTGAGTAGCATAATTAGAAAGCATTTGTTGATTTTGCAATCCAACCCTAAATTGAAAGAACTTTTCCCTCAAGGTTCTATCATACCATCTTTTCGTAGAACAAAAAACCTGAAAGAATTATTAGCACCATCTCGTTCTAAAACCGCCGATGAGGGACAAACAATTCAGCCAAACAATGGCTGCTTTAAATGTGAAAGAAATAGATGCGATCTCTGTCGAAATTTCTTTGTTGAATCTAAATCATTTCTAAGTTTTAAAACGGGCAGAAAATACACCATTCATTCAAGGCTTTCTTGTGATTCTAAAAACGTGATCTATTTAGTTTCCTGCAAGAAATGTCGTTTACAGTACATAGGATCAACTACCACCGATTTTCGGGTTAGGTTTCGTAACCACAAGTCTGCTATGCTCACAAACAAAACCACTTGTGAGGTAGCAGTACATTTCAATAAAATTCCACACTCCTTGGATGATTTTGAATTCCAATGCATTGATCAGGTGCAGGCCCCTAATGACTCAGACGAGATCGATAGGTTTTTAATTACAAAAGAGGCTTATTGGAGTGCTCAACTGTTCTCTTTGGCTCCCCATGGCTTAAATAAAAGAAAAGAATTTCA
Source organism: Orbicella franksi (assembly GCF_964199315.1). Taxonomy (NCBI): domain Eukaryota; kingdom Metazoa; phylum Cnidaria; class Anthozoa; order Scleractinia; family Merulinidae; genus Orbicella; species Orbicella franksi. The sequence continues at coordinate 23,641,233 of NC_138149.1, read as the reverse complement.
CTCCAAAAACAGAATTTGTTATAATTAACTTTCTCTTGTGTAAATATGCGTTCGCGCCATAAGGCAGTTCAAAGGCCCTTCCTTGGATTTTGTCAGCTTTTTGGGTGTTAGGTATGCTCAAAGGCCCTGCCTGGGATCTTTTTACAGTTTATTGTTTAAGGGCCCCTCCAGGGATTTCGTTGTTTGTCAACCCTTTAATGCTCCAAAGGCCTCGATTTGGGATTTTGTTATTAACCTTGTCCAGCGTAAACGTAGGTTTATTTATGCACAGCATTGTATTCTTTTCGTTTGGTCTATTAATTATCACCCTGTATGACGCAATTTGTAGTACAGCATTGTATTTCTCGTTTTGCATTTTCTTCCTGTATTGTATTAATCACGATGTTTTAATAGCACAATATTGTATTTTTCCTTTCGTTACGTAATCTCCCACACTGTAACCGTATTTAAACTTAGTTTTCGTCCTTTTTTTCTTGTAACTGATGAAGGTCTAAGACCGAAACGTTTTTCTATTAAATTTTTAACTTTTTAACATTTTTTACGGTCAGAAGTTGTCCGTCCTTGCTTTATCAAACGTTTATAAATTCATTTTTGCGGTGAGGCTTGGACTGTGAATCTTCATTGATCCTCCTGACGCAGTGGCATTCTTTGTTGGCTTGAGGCATTTTATAACCGTTTTATATATATATATATATATATATATATATATATATATATATATATTGCGCTCTACTTTAATGTATCGAGCACTGTACTACGGAAAAATCGAAACACAGACTTCCTATATCTATATGTATATATATGTATATATATATTTATATTTATATATATATTTATATATGTATATATATATATATATATATATATATATATATATATATATATAGCTAACCATTCCCAACGCCACACCGAGAGGCACAGAGAACATCAAGAAAGAAATATGCCCCATCTTTCAGCAAAATGGCCTACGTATCACAATTAAAGCCAATAAACAGATCATTAACTTCCTAGACGTCACCTTTAACCTGAATAACAGCATTTACAAGCCCTTCTCAAAGCCTAATACCACGCTACAGTGCGTCCATCGCGAGAGCAACCACCCACCGATCACCACGAAGAACATACCCGCCGGCATCAGCAAACGACTGTCATACCTTTCATCGGACAAAGCATCATTCGACCAAACCCCCCCCCCTCCTCCATATCAAAAAGCACTCTATGAAAGCAGATACCACTACACTCTACGCTACGAACCAACCACGACTACTAAACGGAGGAAGAGACAGCGGAACAACATCCTCTGGTACAACCCTCCATTCAGACGTCAACACTAATATGGGTCAGAGATTCCTCACCCTAGTAGCCAAACACATAAATTCCCTAAAGACCACAAGCTAAGAAAAATCTTCAATAGCAATACCATCAAGATTAGCTACAGTTGCATGAATAATACTAAGCAAATTATCGACAACCACAACAAGTGTATTTGGAATTCATCCAAGCGCGCAGATGAAACCGTCGATAACCCTGTTGACAAGAAATTGTGCAACTGCCGACAAAAGATCACATGCCCACTTAACGGAAACTGCCTTCAATCATCAGTCATCTACCAAGCCACCGTCACACGTAACGACAATAACACTTCAGAAACATACATCGGGCTAACAGAAAACGACTTCAAGACAAGATACAGAAACCACACTGCATCATTCCGTCACGCAAAACACAGGAACTCTACCAAGCTCAGTAAACACGTCTAGACTCTTAAAGACAGCAACATTGACCACTCTATTTCAAGGCGTGTCATTACATCTAGCTCTTCCTACAACAGCTCAAGTAAAAGATGTAGTCTCTGTCTCAAAGAGAAATTTTTAATCATCTGTCGACCTGATTTGTCCTCACTTAACAAACGTAACGAACTTGTATCTTCTTGCCGCCACAGAAACAAAGCGTTACTACGTAACAACTAAACATTTAAACACTTAAATTTTCTGCGACAGTAGTTATGTAACTTTTATAGTGTTTAACTGATGATTTTTAATATTCTTATCATTAAAATCCCCTGAAGAGTGAGCGATAACGAAACAGGCTTGTCGGGATGAAAGTGTATTTTTAGGGAAGTGTTTGTCTACTAGGGTGAGGAATCTGTGACCGATATTGGTGTTGATGTTTTTGCTGAATGGAGGGTTGTACCAGAGGATGTTGTTCCGTTGTCTGTTTCTCCGCTTAGTAGTCGTGGTTGGTTCGAAGCGTAGAGTGTAGTGGTATCCGCTTTCGTCGAGTGCTTTTTGATATGGGGAGACGGCTTGGTCGAATGATGCTTTGTCTGATGAAAGGGACGACAGACGTTTGTTGATACCGGCGGGTAAGTTCTTTGTGGTGATCGGCGGGTGGTTGCTCTCGCGATAGATGTACTGCAGCGTGGTATTAGGTTTTGTGAAGGGCTTGTAGGTGCTGTTATTCAGATTAAAGGTGACGTCTAGGAAGTTAATGATCTGTTTCTTGGCTTCAATTGTGATGCGTAGGCCATTTTGGTTAAAGACGCGGCATATTTCTTTCTTGATGCTCTCTGTGCCTCTCGGTGTGGCGTTGGAAATAGTTAGCCCGTCGTCTCGGTAGAGTCCTATGTTGACGTCAAGGTTCTGTAATTGCGAAATCAGGAAACTTCCTACTAGCTCACATGTCTCAGCGCCGTCGTAGCTACCCATAGTAACGTCAAATGTTGTGTCACCCTTCTTTTGCCATGTTTGTTGCTTGTGTATTAGGATCGAATGTTTAGCATGTACGATGATGTTTCGTTCGTCGTCTGTGATGTTGTCGTAGGCTGAGGCAAAGTCGAGTGCTGTGTTCAGAAGGTCTTGGCTGATGGAGGGGTAGAATTCTACGATGTCGAAGCAAATAAAACTATGGCGTTGTCTGTGTTCAATACCTTTAAAACACTCGGTCAAGGAGGTAGAGTTTTTCCATTGGTTGAATTTGGATGCTCTTGCAATTTTGTTGTTGATTCTGTCGAGGATTTCTTTGCGGATTTTGCCTATTTCGGATTTAGTGGGGCTGATTAGCCGGCAGGTCGGCTTGTTAGCGAAGTTCGGTTTGTGGTCTTTCAGCGTAAGAAATGCGTTTTTGTTAGCAGTAGTGTCTACTCTGTCATCGATGCCTAGCTTCGTTGCGATGTTTTTGTTTTCTTTGTGGATGTCTCCTACGGTATTAGGATTGGCTTTCTTGTAGGACTTCGTGATGTTTTGTTTCAGCAGGTCGTTGTATTTTGACGGTTCTAGTTTGTAAAAGTTCGTTGTTTTGTCAGCGGCGATGAGTAGCTTAGTTTCGTTTTTGATGAGTTTAGTGTCGTGATTGAGCTTGTTTAGAAAAGGGTCGTTGACTTGTTTGAATGTCGTCGATTGTACCATCTTTAGCATGTCGTCTTCAAATTCCTTTAGCTCGTCAATTGGAGGGGTAGTTCTTTGTAGACTTGAAACCGTAAATGTCTTTGGAGGAGGTGGACGTGTCAGGGTTGAGGAAGAAGTAAGCTTTCCAGCGCATTCTTGGTAGAAACTGCTCAGTTTTTTCAATTAGGTGTTGCAAGAAGTCGTTCTGTGATGGTAGAGGAATATTCTTTGTAGAGTATCCGATGTTGAATTTTTCCATTGCGTATTATCGTAGAGTGCTCAACAAATCTTAGACTGGAGCAAATTAGGAAGTCTGTGTTTCGATTTTTCCGTAGTACAGTGCTCGATACATTAAAGTAGAGCGCAATATTCTTATCATTAAAATCCCCTGAAGAGTGAGCGATCACGAAACAGGCTTGTCGGGATGAAAGTGTAGTTTTTTTCTATTTTCAATATATATATTGCACTCTACTTTAATGTATCGAGCACTGTACTACGGAAAAATCGAAATACAGACTTCCTGACGATCGTCCTTGTCCGTCCTTGGTTTCTTCATTAACCTCATTAATTAACTACATTTGACCGAGGCTTGGACTGTGAATCCATTTGTGATCCTCCCGCTGGAGCCAATATAGTGCTCTACAATGAAGGAGCTGTTACAAAAAATTACGTTGATAGACTACTCAGATCTTGAGTACATATGGAATTTAATACAGGTCTGTTTCGTAGGCTAGCATAAAGCTAGTTTCTTAGTAGGCCTCAGTGCATATGGAAACTAACTGATGAGTGGGCTACGAAACAGACCTGTATTAAACTCCACATGTACTCAAGATCTGAGTAGTCTATCAACGTAATTTGTTATAACAGCTCCTTCATTGTAGAGCACTATATTGGCCCCAGCAGTGATCAGCACCTGAACTCTCTCTCTCTCTCTCTCTCTCTCTCTCTCTCTCTCTCTCTCTCTCTCTCTCTCCCTCTCCCTCTCTATCTCTCTCTCTCTCTCTCTCTCTCTCTCTCTCTCTCTCTCTCTCTCTCTCTCTCTCTCTCTCTCTCTCTCTCTCTCTCTCTCTCTCTCTCTCTCTATATATATAAAGTGTAAAATTTGATTTTCGTAAAGCAGTGCTCAATACGTCAGCGTAGAGCGAAGTATATAATGTGGGACGCATACATATATATAACTAACTGCAGACAGTACTGTTTCGGCTGTATATATATATAAAGTGTAAAATTTGATTTTCGTAGAATAGTGCTCAATACATCAGAGTAGAGCGAAGTATACAATGTGGGAGGAAAAACACAAATAAACTACAAGTTCATCCCTACAAGCCTGTTTCGTGGTTGCCCACTCATCAGGGGATTTAATAAGAATAATCTTTACCACCGTTTATATACAATATAATTTACATAATATATGCAGCGCGAAATTTAACGGGTTAGCTGTTTCGTAGGAGGGCTTTGTTTCTGTGGCGGCAAGATGATACGAGTTCATTACGTTTGTTAAGTGTTGATAGCTCGGGTGGGCAGATGATAAGGAATTTTTCTTTAAGGCACAGGTTACATCTTTTGCTTGAGCTGTTATACGGCGAGTGCGAGGAGAGAATGCGCCAGGAAATAAAGTGTTCGATGTCATTGTCTTTGAGGGTCCAGATGTGCTTGCTGAGTTCGGTCGAGTTTCCGCCACGCTAAATATGTATGTATGTATGTATGTATGTATGTATGTATGTATGTATGTATGTATGTATGTATGTATGTATGTATGTATGTATGTGTGTGTGTGTGTGTGTGTGTATGTATGTATATATATAGTTTAGTGTACGATGTGGCGAAGAGACCAACTCTTGACTGTTCTGGACGAGTTTAATGTACAACGTTTCGGCCGTTCGGCCTTCTTCAGGTTAAAAGTTAAAAACTAAAACACTATTTACAATGGTTGCGATTTACAGAAACACCGACTTATATACAGAGCAGAAATATTAAGATTGAGGTTACGTAATACAACAAAGGTCTAAATTACAAGGTGAAAAGGATTAGACAATCAAAGACAAATACAGAACCATGGGTGACATGTGGATACAAATAAGGTGAATACAAATGAGTGACAAAAACTAGAGAGAAAAAATCTAACTTAATTAGTAGTGTTTACTCTGAAGTAACAAGCTCCCCATTGAAGGCCTCTGAATGAATGTAATTAGGTAAAAATCATAACAGGATCCCAGGAAAAGGCCATTAAACTACAGTAATAATTTCCCTTCCAAAGCTCCTGAATGAAAAGCCGACAACAAACATAACAGAATCCTTGAAAAGAGCTCTTGAACTTAGAAATAAACAAATAACAAAAATGATAACAGAATAAAATTAAAATGCGTCATATTGGAAAAGTGCAAATCACAACTACTCAATTGTAGTAATTAATGCGGTGTTTTGATCTAAATTCCCGCCGTTTGTTAAGACCATGAGGATTAAGGGTAAATAATTGCGCGGTCATATAAGCTTCCCTAGTGAGTAATAATTGTTCAAGATGTAAGGAATTTTCAAAAGACCTAATTTGTTCAATGATGATGAAATTGATTTGAGAAATTTCATGTTCAGAGTTATTAAAGTGGATGGCCAATTCGCAAGTGCTTTTGTTCTTCAGCATGTTCGACTTGTGGTTACGAAATCTTACTTTAAATTCAGTCGAGGTGGAGCCTACATATTGCAGGTTGCATTTGGCACAAGGGGCTAAATAAATAACATTTTGTGACGAACAAGACAGCTTTTGTTGAATGGGATATTGACGACCAGTTGCCGAACTTTGAAATTTCGAAGCTTGAATTAAATAATTTTTACACAGATCGCACTTCTTGTTGCATTTTGAACAACCTCCGTTTTCTTCTCTTTGATTTCTACTGGAGGCTACCCGGAATTTTGATGGTGCCAACATTTCCTTAAGATTTTTGGTTCTACGATAAGCGGGAAATGTCGACTTGGATGGAGAAATTTCCTTGACTTCTGGTGAGGGTTGTAATAGATAAAAGTGCTTTTTGATAACGTTTTGGATATCTGGCAAAATTGGATTGTACTCGAGCACCAATGGAAAAACTTTCTTTGCTGGCTTGACCTTTTTCCTCAAAAGTTCGGCTCTTGGTATACTAAGAGCTTTGTCGAACTGTTTATCAACAAGCTCCGCTGGTTTGTATCCTACTATAAAATTCGAATTGGTTTACTCTGACAGTCATTTGAATGTCCTTGATCTCACGTTGCATTTTCGTGACGGGTTTATTAGCACTGATGTTTATGCTAAACCCACCGATAGCCACCTCTATCTACCTTTTTCGAGTTCACACCCCTCACACTGCAAAAGAGCAGTCCCCTTTGGGGTAGCTTTAAGAATCAAACGCAACTGTTCTACTGACGATTTTCTACAAAATAGATGTAAGGAATACAAAGGGTATTTGAAATCGCAAAATTATCCAGCGGAGCTTGTTGATAAACAGTTCGACAAAGCTCTTAGTATACCAAGAGCCGAACTTTTGAGGAAAAAGGTCAAGCCAGCAAAGAAGGTTTTTCCATTGGTGCTCGACTACAATCCAATTTTGCCAGATATCCAAAACGTTATCAAAAAGCACTTTTATCTATTACAACCCTCACCAGAAGTCAAGGAAATTTTTCCATCCAAGTCGACATTTCCCGCTTATCGTAGAACCAAAAATCTTAAGGAAATGTTGGCACCATCAAAAGTCCGGGTAGCCTCCAGTAGAAATCAAAGAGAAGAAAACGGAGGTTGTTCAAAATGCAACAAGAAGTGCGATCTGTGTAAAAATTATTTAATTCAAGCTTCGAAATTTCAAAGTCGGCAACTGGTCGTCAATATCCCATTCAACAAAAGCTGTCTTGTTCGTCACAAAATGTTATTTATTTAGCCACTTGTGCCAAATGCAACCTGCAATATGTAGGCTCCACCTCGACTGAATTTAAAGTAAGATTTCGTAACCACAAGTCGAACATGCTGAAGAACAAAAGCACTTGCGAATTGGCCATCCACTTTAATAACTCTGAACATGAAATTTCTCAAATCAATTTCATCATCATTGAACAAATTAGGTCTTTTGAAAATTCCTTACATCTTGAACAATTATTACTCACTAGGGAAGCTTATATGACCGCGCAATTATTTACCCTTAATCCTCATGGTCTTAACAAACGGCGGGAATTTAGATCAAAACACCGCATTAATTACTACAATTGAGTAGTTGTGATTTGCACTTTTCCAATATGACGCATTTTAATTTTATTCTGTTATCACTTTTGTTATTTGTTTATTTCTAAGTTCAAGAGCTCTTTTCAAGGATTCTGTTATGATTGTTGTCGGCTTTTCATTCAGGGGCTTTGGAAGGGAAATTATTACTGTAGTTTAATGGCCCTTTCCTGGGATCCTGTTATGATTTTTACCTAATTACATTCATTCAGAGGCCTTCAATGGGGAGCTTGTTACTTCAGAGTAAACACTACTAATTAAGTTAGATTTTTTCTCTCTAGTTTTTGTCACTCATTTGTATTCACCTTATTTGTATTCACATGTCACCCATGGTTCTGTATTTGTCTTTGATTGTCTAATCCTTTTCACCTTGTAATTTAGACCTTTGTTGTATTACGTAACCTCAATCTTAATATTTCTGCTCTGTATATAAGTCGGTGTTTCTGTAAATCGCAACCATTGTAAATAGTGTTTTAGTTTTTAACTTTTAACCTGAAGAAGGCCGAACGGCCGAAACGTTGTACATTAAACTCGTCCAAAACAGTCAAGAGTTGGTCTCTTCGCCACATCGTACACTAAACTATATATATATATATATATATATATATATATATATCTATATATCTATATATCTATATATCTATATATCTATATATCTATATATCTATATATCTATATATCTATATATCTATATATCTATATATCTATATATCTATATATCTATATATCTATATATCTATATATCTATATATCTATATATCTATATATCTATATATCTATATATCTATATATCTATATATCTATATATCTATATATCTATATATCTATATATCTATATATCTATATATCTATATATCTATATATCTATATATCTATATATCTATATATCTATATATCTATATATCTATATATCTATATATCTATATATCTATATATCTATATATCTATATATCTATATATCTATATATCTATATATCTATATATCTATATATCTATATATCTATATATCTATATATCTATATATCTATATATCTATATATCTATATATCTATATATCTATATATCTATATATCTATATATCTATATATCTATATATCTATATATCTATATATCTATATATCTATATATCTATATATCTATATATCTATATATCTATATATCTATATATCTATATATCTATATATCTATATATCTATATATCTATATTTCTATATATCTATATATCTATATATCTATATATCTATATATCTATATACCTATATTTCTATATACCTATATACCTATATACCTATATATCTATATATCTATATATCTATAACTCTATATCTCTATATCTCTGTATTTCTATATATCTATATATCTATATCTATATCTATATCTATATCTATATCTATATCTATATCTATATCTATATCTATATCTATATCTATATCTATATCTATATCTATATCTATATCTATATCTATATCTATATCTATATCTATAGATGGCTGGATGGATGGATGGATAGATGGATAGATAGATAAATATGTAAAATCGTTACCAGAACTCCCAGGCCAACAAAGGTGTCCCAACGTCAGGAGGGTCAGTAAAGATTCCCAGTCTAAACCTCGCAGCATAAACGAACGTAGAAAGTTACAAAATTGTGAGGACGGACAACTTCTGACGTAAAAAAGATCCAAAAATTTAATAAAAACGTTTCGATCAGACACCTTCTTCACTTATTACAATTTTTGAATAAAAACCGTCGAGCTTTAAATAAGATTAAGGTGCTAGTGATTACGTAATTGCAAGTGACAACTAATAAAAGTACAAAATCACGTGAAAGAGCAGAAAGTGGTGCTAATTAACAAAGGGCACAAACACAAAATCAACAAAGCGAAAAAATATTGAATGAACCGAAAAAAAACTACTATGAAAATAATCGGCAGAGTATGAGAGACAAAAAGTAAACACTAAAAAACCAAACTGGCTAAAACAAATAAAATAACCGAAGAGGTAACGCGGCAAGCATTGGGAAAAGTAAAACCCTCCCCTACATATAGCTGAAAACATCAACTGTAACAAAATCCTAAAACGAGGCCTTTGGAGCCTGAAAGGGCAAATTAGCAACAAAATCCTTGGTGGGGCCTTAAATGATATTAATCATAATAAGATCCCTTGACAGGGCCTTTAAGTCTAATCAACACCTAAAAGGCCGACAAAATCCAAGAAAAGGGCCTTTGAACGATCAAGCAATAGCGTACAACATAGGAGAGGAAATTAATTATAACAAATTCTATTTTTCGAATGAAATTCCTTTCTTTTATTTAAACCATGGGGTGCCAAAGAGAACAGCTGAGCACTCCAATAAGCCTCTTTTGTAATTAGAAGCCTATCGATCTCCTCAGAGTTGTTTGGGGTCTGTACCTGATCAATACATTGGAACCAAAAGTCACCTAGAGTGTGTGTCATTTTGTTAAAATGTATTGCTACTTCACAAGTTGTTTTGTTTGTTAGCAGAGCAGACTAGCTTGTGATTGCGAAACCTAATTCTAAAATTAGCAGTGGTAGATCCCACGTATTGCTAGCGACATTTCTTGCAAGAAGCCAAATAAATTACATTTTTTGAATCACAAGAAAGCCTGGAATGAATGGTGTATTTTTTGCCCGTCTGAAAACTAAGAAATGATTTGGATTCAACAAAGAAATTTCGACAAAGGTCGCATCTATTCCTATCACATTTGAAGCAACCATTGTTGTGATGAATTATTTGTCCCTCTCCGACAGTTTTGAAACGAGATGGTGCTAATAATTCTTTGAGATTTTCTGACCGACGAAAAGATAATATGATAGAACTTCGAGGGAAAAGTTCTTTTAATTTGGGTTTGGATTGTAGAATAAGCAAATGCTTTCTGATTTCTGCTTTCTCGTTTTTATTCAAAATTTGTAATAACTGAAGAAAGTTTCTAACCGAAACGTTTTAATTAAATTTTTTAATCTTTTTTACGTCAGAAGTTGTCCGTCTTCACAATTTTTTACCTTTCTACGTTCTTTTACGCTGCGAGGTTTGGACTGGTTTGGACTGACTGTTATTGCTACTCAGAGTTTCATGCTCCTTGCGAAGCAATCATCAGGCAACTGCCAAAAACAACGGATACATAAGAAGATATACAAAATTTAAAAATACAGAACAATGCCTAGTGGCGTGACATGCAGAGATGTGATTGGTAAAGCTAAGCGAGCACAGTCTTTAACAGGAATTTCTTAGAATGTCTACAATTAAATATCAGTTCGTTTCTGTTGTTCAGTGTTGACATTTCGGGCTTATAGATAAACATAAATTAGATCTCTTGCTTACATTGGAATATGATTGGGCCTGTTTTACCTTCCGCCATTTGATGTTGTACAAAATACTCTTATCCTTTAGGCTCCAAACATATTTACTTAATTCCGTAGCATGCTTATACTGCTCGTTCTTAAATGACCATACATGGTTTCTGTATCTCAACTTAAAAGATGTATCACAAAGACCAATGTATGTCTCTCTTGAAGTTGATGTCGTGACTTCGGCTTGGTAAATGAGGTTTTGGTCATTGCATTTTCCGACCATGGGGCACATGCTTGAGTTTCGGCAGTTAAAATTGCTATCATTGGTGATATAATTGAACTATAGCTGCATGAGTACTATCAAAACTAATATATCCAACCACAACAAAGCTCAAATTAAGGGCTCAACTTTGCAAGGATACTTAGACTTCACGATATAAATCATGGGCATGGAAAATGTGCAGTCTGTAAATTTAAAACAGGCCATTTCCGGTTGCATCCCAAGTTGTAATAACAACCACGGGCTAACGAAGAATTCACGTGAGCTAACCCATACAAGACTAAGAATAGGGCATTACAAAAATGAGTTTATTTTTCCCTGAAATTAATTTTACGTCACTAAATTAAAGAGAGACCCTGAGGGGCTAAAACCAGAACTCGGCTAAAAGAAGGTCGTTGAACCTTAAACTTTGGCATATTACATAAGTCCACATAACTACTTTGTGTACCAATTTTAAACGAAATCGGCCGATCTTCATTTCCAATTCTGCCCCAGTCTCTCAGGCAGAAGCTCTTAAGTTGGCTTACTACAGTTTTTCTGAGATTCACTAGCGCGCTATGATTGCCTGCCAGACGTCAGTATTACTCGCGCGTTCAAAAATGACGCAAGTAACCCTAAGAAGAAATGAAAACCATTTCAGCACTTGAAAGGCTTTAAATCACTTCGGTATACGTAGCAATAGTTTCAAACTCCGTTCAAACATGTGTTTAAGCCTAGGGCCAAAAATTACGACAGAAAAGCTCTAGAAATAATCGGTAAAAGAGCCCTAATTACTCTTGCTTTCTCGCACGCGATACATGGTGTCACATGAGTGCGTGCTTAAATAACGGGCATGCGCAATTCAATTCTCGTCCAAGGTTGTAAAAGGTATTCTTTGATCGAGGATTGCTTGAAAACCTACCGTACAAGCCATGATGAAATTTTCACAGTTGATTTGTAGGGGTGGATCACGTTTAGAGCCAAAATGTTAAAAAAATCTGTAAGACAGATTTTGAGATATTTTTGATCTCACATTTTCATAGCTTGCGAAAAATGTGTCTTACAGATTTTTATTTTACTTTACAGGAATGTTAAATCAGAGCCAATTTCTTATTCCTGAAATTTTGAGGCGCGGTAGATTTTGAGGAAAACGTAATTTAAGCTACTTGTGCCCGGTCTCTCCTTAGTTACTCGGTCGTTCATTTTGGCTATTTTTTCACGTTTAAGGTGGCTCAATAGAGTTATGCAAATCAAGAAGCGCGCGCCAGTGATACAATCGAAAGTTAATATTCTCGTTCTTTTTGCTATTTTCCAAATCAAAGCTACTGAAACATAACAAACAAGGGCCAAAATTTGCTGTACAACAGTCACCACTGAAATAAAGGCTTTTAGTCTCAAATTAAAACTACTCAAACATTGTCATTAATTGATGTCTGTTTGGCTTTGATTTCAATTTTCTTCAATTTCCTTCGGTAAAGTTTTCTGATATTCTCCGACCAGGTAGAGTCTGACAAGAAGAAACTATTAAAATCGAAAAAAGTAGGGGTTGTCAAGGTAGTTTTTTTCGTTTTTAGCATTTTTGTGCATTTATGGCTGAGCGAAAACCTCGTCTTACAAATTTTTCTGATAAACCGACAGCGAGGAAAGCTAAAAAGGTATAACATCTCTGTCAAATTTTAAGGAATTTCACCGAAGGAAATTCGAGAAATCTGAGGGGGAACTTTCTATTTGTTCGCCTCAATGACAATTACGTCATCGGAATAGGAACTCGCCAAGATCGCTTTTTGGGCATGCGCGAACTTTCGAACCACGCGTCGAGAACAAACGTGCAAACACGGGCAGTCACTTATCTTTGACGTTTTTATACAAAATACTTTTGACCTGAAAGTCAGTTGAGGACATACCTTAATTCATTATGTCGCAGAATCTTTGGAAATCTCTTCGAAGTGTTTCAAAATTGCGGAGACTATTCTCGTCGTGTTTGTGACCCTTGGAAGCGATGAGCGACTCGACAATGGCGGTTTCGTCAAAATACACACAAGACCTTTCCGTCCAAATCGTCGGTAGAAATTCTTCAAATCTTCATATCTTAGGCCACTGCCAGCAATTTTTTCGGCGATGCTTTGTTTTATTGGGCTATCCGCATGACCTGGGTTGCAGAGCTTTCCTCGAAACGACAGGAGTCTCTGATGACGGTTGTCAAGATATTTCAGGTCTTCAGCGGCATCCTTGACAGAAATTACAGAACTTCTGTTCACCAGCATTTCATCAGACAGAGCCAGCCTAGACGAAAACAAGATTCTTCGAAGAGCGATCAGGTCCCCTAGGGCGTCGTGGGCGTCAAAGGTTGCTTGAAATAAATGTTTGTAAACAGAACTCTGGCCAGACTTTGGATATTGACGTTCGCCGTTTTGGAGGGAAGAGTGCTTGCTTTTGATGAGTGAATTCAACAGTGTCAGAGTGTCTGCAGACCGGATGGAACTGATGGAACTGAGCTCTGCGATAGAATTTGTCTCGATGTCAAATAAAACAAAGTGATAAAATTTTACCTTTTGAACTGTGGGTCTCGAAGTGTATTTCGGAACTGCATTTTCGTACTGTTCTTGTTGTTGTTTCGTGATAGCAGCGTTTATGCCGTGAAGTTCAGTGATTGAAAGTTCAGAATTGTTCAAGTCCATTGCTGTCGCAGAAGAGTTTAGGTTCAGGCCAATGCCACTTTCATACATGGTACCTTCTTTGGCCTCTTTTTTCGAGGTTTCTGAAATCTTGTGTTTGTTTAATTGTGATCGACGTCGCTTGAATTCAACTGTTGATTTCCTTTGTTTGTCCATCGCACGTTTCTTGTCCATTTTCGTAGTATGGCGTAGTGCTGCTAGAGTTTGAGGAATGTATCTGTAACCTAAATTTACTTGAGAGACACTACAGGACACTCAATAATCATTGCTTTCACTTCCCCCGTAAAAGCGAATTTTGGAGTTCTTCGAACCCACCTACACTGTTCAGAGACTCATTACGCTGTGAATTTGCCGCAGGTGCAAGTTTGTTGATAACAATGTCGGTGCTATATTCATCAAAGCGAGACTTCAGGGCTGATTGAAGGCTATCTCCTTGGAGGTCTTTACCATAGGGAAGATCTCTGTGACAATAATGTGAAGGGTCTTTCTTGTACCGACACCATGTTTCTCTACAACCAGAATGGTCAGCAAATGCATGGGGCACAATGCTTTGAATTGCAGATTTCATGTTTGTAGCATCCCCTTTGTTTTGTGCAATACAGTATGTAAAGAACTTGACAAGGTAATTTATGACTTTCTGTGACATCACCGAACTGTTGGGGAACTTATTTCGTTGGCTCAAGTTATATAGGCATGTTGTAAGGGATCTTTTCATGTGAACTGTGTCACTCCATTTTTCCACACCGTAGGGTACCTTTTGCTTTAGGTGAGATTCAGTTGTTGAATCATCATCCCCAGTGTAAATTGAAAATTTCACATTTGATTCAGTTACCTTATTGAAAAGTTCAATTGTAGCAAAAGGTTCCACTGATTTTGAAGAGCCCGAATGATTTTTTCTACAGTCGTGGTCTTTTGGTTGTTTTCCTGCCTTGTTAGCTTCATCACAGGAGCGGCACATTTTATTTTTCGTTGCGTAGTCAAGGACCTTTCCAGTTGAAAGGCCCATGACTGCAGCATGTCCGGTATTGGAGTTGAAGCCTCGCCCTCGTTTCTGCCACCGCATGTCGTAAGAACAGGCAATGGGCACCAAATTGTTCTCGTCTGGCTTGTTACCATTTTTGATTGCCTTCTCTCGTTCACGGTTTAGAAATTGTTGGCAACTATTTTTAGCTACTAGTTCTATTGCCTTTCCAGCTTCCCTTTCCCGATTTTTAAAAGTTGATGAGTTCATTGGAGGCACATTGAGGGTTGAAAGTAAATTGTTTAAATGGGTGTTGCCTACTCCTGTATGTATACAACTAATGGCAGCTCTCGTGGTCACATCAAAGGTCAATGAACCACGTGCACCGGATCTGAGTTCTTTTGATGTTTTAACGGTGTTCTCTGCATTACATTGGCTGCATAGAACAGTAAACGTGCTTGCCAAACCATTTTGTTGCTCTTCAACAACATTGCCAAGGGACAAAGGGCCTAAAAATATTGTAAAATACACTGTAAACTAATAGGGGAAAAGGACTCAATCCACAATATCTGTTATGGTTTTTATATGATAATGGTGTATAGTGTGATTTCTGAAGGAGCAAACAACTTCAAATCCAGAAATTTTAGCCAGGGTTTTTGTATTGTGATGAATTTTCTTCACATTTGCTGTTTGCTTATGCCGTTGCACTACATGGTGCACTTGAAAAAAGGAGATTTTTAGCTGTTTTAAAAGATAACTCCTTGTACCACTAACACGTCAATGGCATAGAGTAAGAGTAATCTTTCGTAACTTGTAACAATTCCATCATAGTTGTCTATTATCTGACCCTCCAGTGTTCTTTTGAGAAAAATACGGGAGTATGAGGATAAGCTGATTTCCCCAATAATTTGCATTGTTTGCTTCCTGGAAGACCACATGGCTAATTTTGGTTGTAATATGGGACCAATATGGGAGCTATTGGGAATAAGGCCTGTTGGTGGGATGGCCATGTTATTCTAAGTCCAGTTCAAATTTCACCTAACCTTGGTTTGAGGAGAGAGTGAATATTTTGTTTCCTTCTGACCATGAATGGTAAGTGGCATTGAGCATAGTCTCGCTTTCAATTCCTCATGAACCAAGAAGTTATTCATGAAATAGTGGGCCGATACAACCAAGTTTTAGGCTTGTGAATGAAGTGGTCGTGGCCGTAAAGCTTGCAACTTTAGAGACCAACATTATAAGTTAGTGCAGGTTTTGTTGTTTTCTGTAAATTCTTGAAATAGATATCTCTTCAAGGTAGAAAAAATGATACATTTACTGTACGATTTTGGAAATAAACAAATCATTTGAAGGTATGGATAAACATACTGTAAGATTATACTTGTAGCAGCAAATAAGTCAACATTTAGAAAATGACAATTACGAAACAAACCCGCCAGAATTAAAAACATTTATGAGATACTCAAAATATGCTACAGTGCAGTGAAAAATAGTAAGTGTTTATCGCGATGACAAAACTAGCATTCCTTCAGACCGTCTGTAAAGGTCTCTATGTCCACCAGTCTGGATCCTTGTGGCCGGTTCGCCTTCCTCTTAGCTGTATTCTGCTGGTAGGAATCAGGGTTGGAGTCAATAGAATAGGTAGGTCGATGAATAGTACAAGCTGGGCAAGAAAATCTTACCAAAAATTCAAGACTCCCGAGTAAAGAAAAATGTACTGACCTCAAGTGCTCTTGTCATTCGTTTTGCTGGGGGCTCGTTCTCCTTGGATATGATATCATACTGGAGTTTCCTTTTGGCATTCCACTTTTTGGACCCTTCGTGTAACATGTCTATTTTTGTTTCTTTTCTGGTCTCGATCGCTTCCACTTTCCGGAAGTGACCTGACGGATTACGGATGTTGTGTAGGCGTTGTGAAGGCGTTTTGTAAACTTCTAGTTTTTGGCTGTCATTATTGTGCTCGTTACTGGAAAGTACCGGTGCCATTTCACTCTCATCAAGTAAGCTTCGCGTTTATGTGACAAAAATTTTGCACTCGCATGAAGCTGCCATGTTTGTTTTGATATTTGTTGCCATTTAAAGCTCGCGCCATTTTTTTATACCCATTCTTCGCGCGGCCAAAAATCCCTATTGAGCCACCTTAATTGTTCAAGTTTCACATAGAATGGCAAAAGACTTAAGCAAACAGTAAATAGAGAAAGGAAAAACATCTTGGAACATTTTTCAAAGGAGTTAAAAGTTGGGCTTTTATAATCCAGCAAAGCTGTACTAAGCCATCCTAAGGGCCATTAACCGATTCATACGTGCACTCGCGCGAGTTGCTAAGGAGGCGATATTTCACTTTCGGTTACTTACGTCAGCCTGCGCGCGGAGAAAAAAACAACTCAATAACTTGCAAATTCGCTCACATTTAAATGTTGCTTTCTTTGTGTTTTGTAAAACGCAAAATAACGGAAGTAAAAGCAAAGACAAAACAAGAAGATCTGTTAGATCTTATAACCGCGCTTTTAAAATTTAACTGTTTTCTTAGTACTACAGTCGCAACGCAGTCCATATTCCAAAGCAATCTTTGATGATTCATTGATTACTGTAGACATCACATCACTTGATCAACACACACTCTATTATTGCACCATCAGTCGTAGCCGTTGTGACATCTCCGATGACGCAATAGTCTTAATCTGGAACTTTCTTCGGGATATGTATGGGCATGAAGATACGAACACTATTACAAACCGCTTTCTTTCTTTAAAGTCACAATTAAATTTAATTGTTTTTTTCCCTTGAGTTAAGGGTTAGCAAAGAAGTCACACAAGTCACATAATTCAAGAATTGCGTTATCTACGGCTATCTTTAGTACGGTGGTTATTTCCCTATCAATGACGTAATCTTTGCACGTTCTGACACGTTCTTTGCTTGGCTTGCAAATATTTAATTTTCCTTCCGATCTATGAACTTGCTGCGATGAAACAGTCAAAGGATTTACTTCATTTGCCTAAAACCACAAGAAATACTCGCAAAATTACAAATAAATTAATGACCGTCGCTTCTGCCGAAATAAACTTGCAAAGTAAACACGATCTTATTTGTCACGTAGCGAAAGTGAAAGCTGCAACGTCAGCGCATTCCATGGCTGACGTAATACCTTTTTTCACCGTATTTATTATTCCCTTTAAATCCAACGCTTTGATAAAACGAAAAGAAAATATATTTTACCCACAAAAAAGAAAACAATATCCGTAAAATTGTCCGTGTATTTATGTTTTAACAGCTTCTGGCGGAAAAACATCACACGTTCCGTGACTCAAAGTTTGGCCGAGCGGAGGTCTGCGTCTGGTCACCGACAAAAAAAAAAAAAAATAAACCACGGGTAAACCTAGAACCGCGCTCGGCCCATGGCCGCGCGGTTAACAAGAGAAAAACAGAAAAACAGGAGCAAAAGAAAGAGAAAAACAAACTCCGCGTGGCTTTGTTTGATCTTACCGAAGTGCGTTCGTAGCTTCCAATACATATCGGGCGCACTTATGACAGGAAGTAAAGGAAACGCGGTTTTTCGTTAAATCAAGCCTTTTTCGACGATTTCCGATAGAAGCCACCGTTGGAAACATAGCTATGCATTCCTTTTTCAAAATCATGCCTTTTTAAAACATTTGACAATAAAAATAAACGGTAAAAGTTTGCGACGCTTCGACCGATCTTCGGTCATTATCAAGCAAGATATAAGAAGTAAAATTTGCATAGATATATATAGCTACAAAGAGGTAAGAATGTGTGAAAATTATTAATGAAGTAAAAATATGTAACAAGTATGTAAAAGAATTTACAAAGTAGTGCTTCAAACAATAAAAAACATGTAAAGCTAATTAATAAAAAAAGATTATTTAAAAACTTTCGCACGAATAGAGTCAGATTGTACATTGAGACTTGGTCTCAGTTCGTGAATAAAAAACATTTCAAAAATAAGACAGTCAAACTTGGCTGTACATTTCTTTAAAATCGAAAAGTTATTACTAAGATCTTTAGGGGCCAAGGAATGTTCCTCGCGAAAATGTTTTCCAATTGATGACGATGGGTTTTTGTGCTCATCGACGCGTCGGTGCAAGTGCCGGCGCGTAAAACCAACATAACCTGCATCGCACAGGTCACATTTAAAATGGTACACAAGGGACTGTTGGTTAACGACTGGCGGCTTGACTTCACGTGATTTCAGGTCTCGTTCAATCTTGTGATTGATGAAAACAGGTTGGATGGTGGTGTTTGTTTTCGTGCTAAGATCTTTCAGTTGCGTGCGAAGAAAATCAGCTGAAGCTCGGTCTTTGAATGGTAGGACAATCCGAACGGGCTCTGGACTGTTGTTGTCAGTCGGTGAAGGAACAGGTTGCTCAGAAACTTTGATGGCAATGAAGCATGTTATGGCTGAATTAATTAAGTCATCTGGGTATTCAAGACGGGAGAACAACAACTTGAGACGATCGCATTCTTCGGAGAAGTAGGTCCAGTTAGAAGAAAGTCGAAACGCACGATCCAGCATAGTTTTTAGTAGGCCGCGTTTATAACGATCGTCAACATGACTCTTGTAGTGTAACAAGAGACCAGAGTTTGTGGGCTTCACATAAACCTTTGTCTCAACGTGATTGGATTTGTTGAGCAATTGCGTTCCAAGGAAAGGAAGCATGCGACCATTTTCTATCTCCATTGTGAACTTAATAGAGGAGTGGCAATCGTTCAGAGTCTCCAGAAAGTTGTTGGCTGATGCTTGGTTAGGCATGATGGTCAGTGTGTCGTCAATATACCTTCTGTAGTAGCTGGGCATCTTTCCATCACGATCCAGGGTTTCCTCAATGCTACACATAAAGACATTGGCGAGCAGGGGTCCAAGCGGGGAGCTCATGGCGACACCGTCGGTCTGTTCATAAAGTTGACCGTTAAACAGGAAAAGTTGATCTTTTGTTGCCCCTTCTAGGAGATGGATTAGGTCCTGTTTGCTGAGATTAAGGTGGTGCGTTTGATTAAACCAGTCATTAGCAAATGCTTTGTCAGCAAGGATGTGTATTGTTTCTTCAAGGGGTACATTGGTGAACAATTAGGAAACACCTTCGAATTTGTGAACGAAGTCCATTCATTGACACTCAAAGACGGTGACGTTTTGGTCTCCTACGATGTTTCCTAATTGTTCACCAATGTACCCCTTGAAGAAACAATACACATCCTTGCTGACAAAGCATTTGCTAATGACTGGTTTAATCAAACGCACCACCTTAATCTCAGCAAACAGGACCTAATCCATCTCCTAGAAGGGGCAACAAAAGATCAACTTTTCCTGTTTAACGGTCAACTTTATGAACAGACCGACGGTGTCGCCATGAGCTCCCCGCTTGGACCCCTGCTCGCCAATGTCTTTATGTGTAGCATTGAGGAAACCCTGGATCGTGATGGAAAGATGCCCAGCTACTACAGAAGGTATATTGACGACACACTGACCATCATGCCTAACCAAGCATCAGCCAACAACTTTCTGGAGACTCTGAACGATTGCCACTCCTCTGTTAAGTTCACAATGGAGATAGAAAATGGCCGCATGCCTCCTTTCCTTGGAACGCAATTGCTCAACAAATCCAATCACGTTGAGACAAAGGTTTATGTGAAGCCCACAAACTCTGGTCTCTTGTTACACTACAAGAGTCATGTTGACGATCGTTATAAACGCGGCCTACTAAAAACTATGCTGGATCGTGCGTTTCGACTTTCTTCTAACTGGACCTACTTCTCCGAAGAATGCGATCGTCTCAAGTTGTTGTTCTCCCGTCTTGAATACCCAGATGACTTAATTAATTCAGCCATAACATGCTTCATTGCCATCAAAGTTTCTGAGCAACCTGTTCCTTCACCGACTGACAACAACAGTCCAGAGCCCGTTCGGATTGTCCTACCATTCAAAGACCAAGCTTCAGCTGATTTTCTTCGCACGCAACTGAAAGATCTTAGCACGAAAACAAACACCACCATCCAACCTGTTTTCATCAATCACAAGATTGAACGAGACCTGAAATCACGTGAAGTCAAGCCGCCAGTCGTTAACCAACAGTCCCTTGTGTACCATTTTAAATGTGACCTGTGCGATGCAGGTTATGTTGGTTTTACGCGCCGGCACTTGCACCGACGCGTCGATGAGCATAAAAACCCATCGTCATCAATTGGAAAACATTTTCGCGAGGAACATTCCTTGGCCCCTAAAGATCTTAGTAATAACTTTTCGATTTTAAAGAAATGTACAACCAAGTTTGACTGTCTTATTTTTGAAATGTTTTTTATTCACGAACTGAGACCAAGTCTCAATGTACAATTTGACTCTATTCGTGCGAAAGTTCTTAAGTAATCTTTTTTATTAATTAGCTTTACACGTTTTTTATTGTTTGAAGCACTACTTTGTAAATTCTTTTACATACTTGTTACATATTTTTACTTCATTAATAATTTTCACACATTCTTACCTCTTTGTAGCTATATATATCTATGCAAATTTTACTTCTTACATCTTGCTTGATAATGACCTAAGATCGGTCGAAACGTCGCAAACTTTTACCGTTTATTTTTATTGTCAAAATCATGCTTTTTTCAGAAAATTACGAATTTTTCAGTATTTAAAATTCTCTCAAAATCCGACCTCTTAGAAATAAAACAAAATCCATGCATAGCATAACGAGGATTAGAATTAAAATATTAAATCAATAAAAAAAGTCTCGACAAAGTAATTTGCCTGGGAGCCTTTGCATTTTTTCATCATTAGTCATATTACCAAGGGCGTGGCCTGATGACGTCATCACTGGTGTTACTGGTCATGAAAAAGTTAAAACACATGAATTAACTCTGAGCTAACTAAAAATGATGAGGTTATATGAGAATAAATTTCCTTAGCAACGGCTCGAAAAGATCAGTTAAAAATCGACAAAAGTATTCCTTCGGTGATTACGCAAGGTATTGTGTAACCTTAATATTTTTCATGTATTCCTCTCTGGCAAACATGGAACAAGTACTGTTTCAATTTATGAAGCGATGAATCCGATAACTAAATTTCCTTCGAAGAACTCACTGTGCCGAACTCCCCCTCCTCGCCTGCCCACATTCAAGCCTTTCAGTAAGTCTTTAAGACTTTAAGACCCTTATTAGAAATAAAAAAAAAAAAATCGAGGAAAAGGTTGTTGTTATTCATCGTGGTAGATGCAACGATAAAGTCTATTATCGTTTGTCTCACGATGTAGTCACTTGAGATGTAGATCGCGACGTTTCGACTGCCTACTGCTTGTCTTCTTCAGGCGATAAGGTCGACTGATTGCACGGTATCATTTATATCACAAAGGTCGGCTGTGATTGGTGCATTTCGATCCTCCTATTGTTCCATTGTTCCGGCGAGTAGCTGTTCCCTCAGTGGTCCGCTGTTGTACCGTTCTCCTGTTGTTGTGTTTTTTGATCGTGGGTATCCATGCTTCAGGTCTCGTGGGTGTGTTCAGAAACGGCGGAGGTCTGGGTACGGGCGAGTCGTATATCCCTGTCGTGTTCTTTGATCCTGTCCTGCATAGATCTCCCTGTTTCCCCGATGTAGACTTTGCCGCACTCACAGGGAATCCTGTAAACAACGCCATCTTGTTTAGCCGGGTTGAAAAGGTTAACAACAACGTTTTCCTCGACAATCCTCTCGTTTTTTTAATCCTTTTGAAAACTTGAATGTCCACTGGTATTAACCCTGTCATCAGGACATTATGTGTGACTAAAGCTAGGTAGTGTGCATAGCAAGCTTTGTGACTGAACAACCGTTATATGAAATTGTTGATTGCAAGAAAATCATATACAGGGCTTCCACAAGGGCCTTTCAAGTTGAGAGGTTTGATAGGACCTTTAATTAATTGCAGCAATTCCATGTACTATCTTAGAAATAACTACAGCTACAACTACAGCTTTGTTTGAGTGACAGTTTCATCGCAAAGATGACAAATGAGTCACTTTTTACATGTTTATCTATATGTACAAAAGGCAAAAATAAGTAACAGATTCACATTATCGCTGAAACAATACTGAGAAACAACAATTCTTGCCGTGGTTCAGGTTGTGGGGGAGGATGTATTGGCTTACTCAGTTAGGTTTCAGAGGGTGGTCTGAATGCACTAAGGTGCAGGATTGCAATTTATCAAAATATCTTAATGGAATACCATTAGTTTGATTATCGATATTTTTCTATTTTATTGATATTTTGGTGATAATAGAATGATAATATGGAGAAATCAATTTTATCACATTGTGCATGTCAAAGATCAAAATATCATCATATGAGATTTTCATGATAGTTGCTGAAAAAGCGGTAAATTGAGATATCAAATTATCACTATCAAATCATGAGAATAGCATGGAAAAGCATTTTTCAGAATAGCAACTTAGCTATCATATCATGTGACACTCATTCTGAAATCTCAGTCGAGTGATTTTATTGTGTAGCAAAGAAGAACAGACACTTATTAATTGTTTGATATAACATGATAATATCGAAATCGGTTAGTTTCACTGCTGTTTGCTTTTGGTTAGCTTTTATTTGTTGTCAAGGGACAGCATTGTATCATTATATATCATTTTATCACAGGGAAAAGAAGACATTCGTATTTAATTATATATTCTGATAATATCATGATTTATCACTCTATCACAGGGGAAGAAAACATTCTTACCTAATTATACAATGCATTTTCTGATAATATGACTTAACACTACATCACGAGAGGAGAAGACATTCTTAATTAAATATTCTGATAATATCCTGACTTATCACTATATCACAGGGGTAAGAAAAAACTCTTTCTTCATAAAATACTCTGATATTATCATGATAACATGGTTATATGACAAAAACCTAATGTAGAATATCAACACAAACATTCCCTTATAAAACCAGTGATAAATCATGATATTATCAACATCTCTTACAAGAAACATAAGATATTACATGATATATCACAGGTGAGAATTAGTCATGATATAGTGATAATACACAAAATGTTAACCTTTACCTTTTATAAATATGTTTTTATCAAAATAGTAATCCCTTCATGTGCAAAATAATGTGCCTTTCTTTTTTTACATCAAAAAAGAAAGAAATCATTGGTTTGAGGGTTTTTGATTGCCCTAAGGTTATACAAAAGGCTTTTCATAGAATTCAGTTTATGCATACCAGTCACAATTCAAATGTGACTAAATAATGGGACTTTTTTGTTTGGTTTAGTAGTATTCACTATAGGGTTTTCAAAAGGTGGTCATTTTTAGGAAGCCCTCTGCAAAGATGCAATCATCTTTTGGCAGTCAGTGAAAACTATGCAGACCAAAAATACTATCAATGACGACTGTGAAACAAACAGGATGAAATTACCAGTTAGATTGCAAATACTGTATATTCATGGAAAATTTTCAGTAAAAACAAAAAGGAAAACAAGTGCAAAAAAATGTTTGCTTTTCCTGCAAATGTGAATAAACTGCTAAGGAATTTTATATTTTTGTACAATTCAAGTGATTATTTACAGAAGAGAATTGCATTGTTTTTGCCTAGATTTGCCCTTGCAGTGAAAGTTCTAATTTTGGTTTGGCAGGCAAATCTATAGCAAACTTGTGTGAAAGTTGTATATTTGCCTTCATTTCAAAACTGAGGCAAATCAAGATCAAATGTCAGATTTACATTATATTTGCACACAAATTCAACAGAATCTCGTTGTTTGTGTCAACTTTGTATCAAAGCGCAAATATGGGTTAAATTCAGAGCACTATATTTGCATCAGATTTGCTCACGTTTTCAAGTTGAGTAAATCCATCTTTTCGTCCAGTGCCAGGGAAACAAAGCTAAGAAATTGCAATGTACGTACCTGGAATCAGTGGACTTGACTTGAAATTCCAGAACACCGTCTTCTAGTTTAGCTGGCGGCTCCACTTTCTCTGTGATGTCAATCCATTCTCGCGAGCTACCTCTTTTACTTCGACGACATATTCTTACCTGGCTTGTCTTCACATTCTGCACTTTTTTCTGGTCTTTTTCCAGAGCAATGGGCATTGTAATTGAAGCGGGTCTTTCAAGCTCACCTTCCATAGAGGAGTTAATGTGAAGGATTGGACCAAACAAAACACCTTTTACTTCAAAATCGTCATTTGGCACATGTTGTACCTGGATGAATAATCAAGCCTCAACTTAAACCTTTTTTGAAAGTACACAAACACATCTTACACTTTTGATACACCGAATTCATAAATTGCGGACCGCTCGGGTAAGCCTCGTTACGAGAGAATGAAAACGAGGCGAGTGAGGATACAATTTCGAACTCCAATATGGCGATAAGTGAAGTGGAGGCGTCTACAGCTCCAGTTTTACTAAAGGGAAATGATCTTCCTGCAGCTAGTATTACGGAAAGGAAACCAGTGGAGTTGGAAAAAGCTTATCTTTTGTTCTGCCAGCTTTGTTTTTTTTTTTTCCTCCGAGCTACTAAGATGGTTTGCGTTTATAAAGAAAAAAATGTTCAAGGAATAAAAATGTAAAATAATTATATAAAACAAATAGGACGCTCGTGATTCAGTTTCGGTTTAAAGCCGCTGTCAAAGCTATCGATGGGTTGAATTAAGGTGCCTTTCTGGAGTATTTACGAACACCCTCCCTATAGAGCGCGAGTTAGAAGAGGAAACTTAGTTTCTCTTAAGACCGAGTTTACCAAAGGACCAGGCAGGGGTGATACATGCCATCTCTCCTTTTGGGATTAAACTTTGCCAGATTGAAGGTACTACCCAACAACTCTACAAGACAAAGTAAGCCGGCTTTGTGATTTTTCCCTTAGGAGTTAGACCAACCCCCCCCCCCCCTCCCCCTATGGTTTTTTGCCTAAAATCGCAAAAATGTCACTAAAATAAGCATCAAATTTAAACGCCCCTCCTGCTTACAGAATATATTGAATTTTATTGATATTTCACACAAATAAAGATTGGCCCTATCTTAGTTCACACCAGGAATTTCAAGTCATTTGAAGTGACAGGTGCCAATCAGGGAATGTCATTTCCTACCCATGTCACGCAACATTTAGCTATATGGCAAATTAGCTCAAATTCTGACTCAAATATTGCTTCAGTCCAACTTTCTAAATCAAAACTAATTTCATCACAGTTTAGGGTCACCCTTGGCCTGATGAAATCAAGAATAAATTTTTGGCATCTGTTATATTTTGGTAATAAAAGTTGTTCAAACAACATGACAAGAGGCCAGTTTTAACAAAGAGACAAGGGCGAGATCTAAAAATATTAGTTATTATAGAATCAGTTCATCAAAGTTATTTCTATGTTAATGTTATTAACAAAGTCTTTGAATATTATTTAGGGTAGTGGAAGCTCAATGAATGCAAAACTCTTTGCAATATCCCGTAACCCTCGGACGTACAAGGGGGGGGATGGATGTCATCCCCCTAATAAGATATTTTCAAAATATTGAGAAGCGATTTACTCTAAAGCAACGAAAACTTTCATTCGCTGTTCATTCATCCTTGGCGGATATTTTGATATGTCAATTGTGGGTCCATCATTTTTTATGTTTTCATAGCAACCACTAGTTTCATGTAGGTTTGGCCAAAAATCAACTTTTTTTGACATAATTCTGTATTTTTTCCAGTTTTGTTCATCAAATTCCAGAAATGCACGAATTTGGACATTTGATAAGCATTCTGGCTTGGTTTTGTATCAATTTCCATTATTTCTTGACTTTTTAAGAAAAAAAGTAAAATCTAAGATGGCGGATCCACGATGGCGGGTCAAATGACGTCATTTGACATTATGACATCACAGCCATTGAATATGGTATCATTTTGTAGAACTAGCTCAGGGCTATCTAATCAATGTAAGTTTAGTACGCTGTGCGTCAACAGAACAAACACCAGAAGGGGGCTCCTTCCATTTCCCCCTTATACCACAGTAGGGGTACGAGTTAGTTTGTACGTCCAAGGGTTAAATAACAGTGCAAAGAACCTCAATTCTATCCGTACAATCTAAATATGGGAATGAAGGGCCGTGATGTTTGAATTCTAAAACATTGACTAGTTAGATGAGAGTTTTTCTCGGCATATCTTGCTTTTTAGATTACTCTTGAAACCCTGCTCAATCATCACAGGTCAAATACTTGATCTTGAATTGCAATTGATTAATCTCAATTCTTACTTTACACTCGGCATACAAACTCGTCAATCCTGAGAGGTATTCTTTGCTGAAAGTATTGTTTGCTCTCATTCCGAGTTCAAAAAAACCCTTGAAAATTTCATTTTGCTGCACCAGGCATGCAAGTAAATCTTGGTAAACACGTACAGTTGTATATAATACTTGAACTGTGAGATTGAGCTTAAGCTACCTTTTATAAAAATGCGTTTTTCTTCTGAAAGTTCCTATCCTGAATTAACCGCATTTACCGGTTATACCTGAAAGATGTTAGCACAAAACATTGTAAATAATCGGATGTCTGCGAGTAAGAAGATGTGTGAAAAAGAATTGCAATTCTGAGGAAAAATTGAGCCTCGAGAAGATCTAGTAGCTGAAATTATCTGAAACCTAGGGTCCAAGCGAGCACACATGACAACATACACGACACCAGTGCCTTAGGTTTAGTAAGGTTTGGCCAGGTTGAACTTTTTTAATTTTTCTAGGTTCTCAAGAAGCTTGAGTGGCTCTTGGCCATCGTTTTCTTTTCTGCTCAGTAACCTGTGTATATCCGTAGCTCCATAGCCCTGTGAAATTACTGATTTTTTTTTTTTTTTTTTTTTTTTTTTTTTCTGGTCACAAGACTGTATTACATATTCTACATGGTGGATGGTAAAGTAGCTGGCAAGTAGTACTGCCTTCGTACTGCAAGCCTGGTCAAGATCTCTTCTGCTTCATCTTGAGACGGATTCAGATCAGCCTGGTGTATGGCTAGTCGGCCACTTCTGTACATTAGAGACAACATGCTGAAGTACTGGGCTATTTGGTCTGCAGCAAGCTACTCTTCTTTGCTGGACATTTTGCTGCCACTACTGTCTTGCATAGTCTCATCTTACTGCACTCATTCACTACACTTTCGTCCTGTCCCCTCACCTTCCAAGAATGTTCTCTTCGGATATGTGTTCACTTTCTCAGAAAAGCGGGTTCCTATTAGTGATGTTTTCAGACCCATCCCTTTGAGATTTCTCATGTGGATCATGATCACTAAAGGACGTTTGGGATTTTAACACATTTGATCTTGATGCTGTCTATGCCGTTTCTCTCTCTAACTTCATTAGGTGTTTACCCGCATCCGTGTGTCTCTGCAGACTGCAAAAGATTGGTATGCTTTTGTGAATCCCTCTTCAGGGTAGGAGGAATACACTCTTGTAGCTTGGACAACTTGGGACTCTTCTTCAATAGATTGCGAGGTCCTAGACCCTAGTTAATAGAGGGGAATGGTTGTGAAGCCCGGCAAACATCAAAGGAGCAAACAAAGATGCCAAGATTTGTGTTGGAAGGTCCACGACTGTGCAAAATCATTTTTTTGCGCCCATACACTATGCATGAATTACGTAACCAAAACGTTTCTATTGGTCAGTTACTCGGTCAGTAATATAAAACAATTGTGTTCTGTGCACAATCAAGGCCAAAAAAGAGAACAAAAACATACAACAAAGAACTTTGTTGAGTTCATAATAATCCTCTTCTATTACCTATGCTTAGACTGAGGCTTTTGGAACTGACCCTTGTCAAACTCCTGGCTGTAAAAATAGCAGCCTCTCTTGCAATACATTAAGGGCTGCTCTATGCATAAGTCTGTAGGCCCTTGAGGTCTTCCAAATCCATTCCTCATGTGCATGTGTGAAACGTTTACCAGGGCCCATATCGTAAGCGTTCTACACTTTCAAACCTCCGGACTTGAAGCTAAAAAATTTTAGAGACAGGATCCCAGACATTGTGTGCTTCATGGTCTGACCTGACTCTTGAGTCTTAACAATATTATTGATGCCTGACACCCTTCAACCCGCCATAGGATATCACTAGCACTTTTAATGTCGTGGCCTTCGTTTATGTTACAACGCACATGGCTCTGCACTCTGGCAATTCTTCTGTCACAGAGGTCCTTTTCAGCCTGTCGATCACTGAAATCATGTCTGACGATCTAAATGCCTGTGCACTCTCTAAGGCTGGCAAGTGAGTGGATGAGATGAGAACAAAGGTAAAATCTGGTATTGTTAAGCTTTTCTTTCCAAAAATGAGCAAAAAAAAAATGAGCAAAACATCGAAGCTATTCTTATCATTGGAGTGTGCACATCTATAAATAGAGATTGAAATCCCTTGCGCAGTGGTATTAAATACTAAATAACAACAATAAATATAAATAAATATGATAAATAATAATCATAACAACAACAAACTATTAATTATCACTTGGTGATATTATTTGCTGCTGATCAATGTCTTTGGTCCTTGTTCCCATGCTTTGAAAATTTTATGCTCAATGTTAATCTTTATACCAATTAAGATTTACTTGCCTGCCTGATGCAGCAAAGTAAAAAAAAATCATAGATGTTTTTTAACTCGATTCGCATGAAATGAATATTGATTGGGTGAGCTCAAGAGTTAATATATGAGGGCAAACAATACTGTCAGCAAATAATACTTCTCAGGATTGATGAGTTTGTATGCCGAGTGTAAAGTAAGAGTTGACAATGATCAATTGCAACATCAAGCATGTGACCCGCCCGTGATCATCGAGCCGGGGTTTCAAAGGTAATGTAAAAAGTGATATTTGCCCAGACAAACTCTCATCTAACAAGTCAATGTTTTAGAATTTAAATATCACGGCCCTTTATTCCCATATTTAAATTGTACAAGTAGAATTGAGGTGTTTTGCACTGTCATTTTAACCTTCGGATGTACAAGCTAACTAGCACCCCCAACGTGGTATAAGTGGGAAATGGATGGAACCCTTTTGGGTTTACGCTCTGTTTAGGCACAGCGAAATAAATTTACATTGATGAGATAGCTCTGAGCTTGTTGTACAAAATGATACCGTATTTGTTGGTTGTGACGTCACATAATACCAAATGACGTCATTTGACCCGTCATCTTGGATCCGCCATCTTGGATTTTACTTTTTTTCTTAAAAAGTCAAGAAATAACGGAAATTGATACAAAATCAAGCCAAAATGCTTATGAAATGCACATATTGGTGAATTTCTGGAATTTGGTGGAGAAAACTGGGAAAAAATACAGAATTAGGTCAAAAAAGTTGATCTTTGGCCAAACCTACATGAAACTAGCGGTTGCTATGGAAACATAAAAAATGATGGACACACAATTGACATATCAAAATATTCGCGAAAAATGAATGAACAGCGAATGAAAGTTTCAGCCCTTTAGAGTAAACCGTCTTCTCAAAATTTTGAAAATACCTTATTGGCGGATGGCATCCAACCGCCACCTCCCCTTTGTACATCCGAGGGTTAAGGGGTATTGCAAAGAGTTTTGCATTCATTGAGCTTCTACTGCCCTAAATAATATTGAAAGACTTTGTTAATAACATTAACATAGAAAAACTTTGATGAACTGATTCTATAACATCTAATATTTTTAGATTTTGCCCTTGTCTCTTTGTTAAAACTAGCCTCTTGTCATGTTGCTTGAACAGCTTTTGTTACCAAAAAATAACAGATGCCAAAAATTTTATTCTTGATCTCAACAGGCCAAGGGTGACTCTAAACTGTGATGAAATTAGTTTTGATTTAGAAAGTTGGACTGAAGCAATATTTGAGTCAGAATTTGAGCTAATTTGCCTTATAGCTAAATGTTGCGTGACATGGGTAGGAAATGACATTCCTTGATTGGAACCTGTCACTTCAAATGATTTGGAATTCCTGGTGTGAACTGAAATAGGGCCAATCTTTATTTGTATAAAATACCAATAAAATTCAATGTATTGTGTAAGCAGGAGGGGTGTTTAAATTTGATGCTTATTTTAGTGACATTTTTGCGATTTTGGGCAAAAAAAACCAGGGGGGGTGGTCTAACTCCTAAGGGAAAAATCACAAAGCCAGTCCACTTTGTCTTTTAGAGTTGTTGGGTAGTACCTTCAATCTGGCGAAGTTTAATCCCAAAAGGAGAGATGGCATGTATCACCCCTGCCTGGTCCTCTGGTAAACTCGGTCTTAAAGTTTTCCCTGTAGAGATTTACCGATATGGGTACAGTTAAAAGAAGGCTCATTTTTTGGTTGTCGATGTTTGGATTAAGATTGTTACCATGGCGAGATCTCATCTAATGACAGGCAGATATATTCCTCATTTTGGCCTAAACTCCTCAATATTCATACTTTTCCACATTGTGGAAATGATATTGCCTGACGTTTTGAATAGGTAAAAAGTTAAGGTTGTTCAGACGGTTTTTCCAATATCCTGTAATTTGTCATTCTTTTAAATATATTAGATTAGTTCTGACAGATTTTAACAAAAATAGGGTATTTATAGGGACTGTATGTAGTTGCAACTGAGTTAATTTAAAAACAAAATCACTGAAGGAAATGCGAGAAAATTCCCTGTCAGTTTTGCTTTTTTGCGCTCATGTTGACGTCATAAAAATCAAAAAACACTAGCGTTTTCCTTTGAGCGCGCACAGATTACCTGAGCTTTCGATCTATGCGCGCGCTCAGTCATAAAACTATAGGGAGCCACCTTAAACAACCACCTTTTTTGCATACCAAAATAGTCTTTAATTTGGGAGCATTTGTTCTACTCACTTTATCGCTTTGTTAGCCAATCGGTTCACAATGGTTGGCCCTGTCACAAAATACTCTGGTCAGCGGAATTACCATAAAAAAAATTGGTAACGACCTATCGACTGACTGACTGACTGACTAAGTGACTAAATGACCGAGCGAGTGAATTATTTCTTCCGTAATAACTCATTCTAGCTACGCAACGTTAGCTATCACTAGCTCGTTAATGAGGACACACTGTCGAGCTTAAACGTTGTAAAACGTCAAAATCTCAGTGGGACTTCTATCTGATGAAACTAAAACTTTGGAAAGATTAGTTATTCTTAATTTGGAAAATGGTGACGTCACATGAAAACTGGCACTAAGCGTTTCACCAAACCGAGTAACTTTTGGGTATGCATCATTGTAGTAAGAAGTATCGGATGTCATAGGGACATTCCCTTTGAAATAACGAGTCACCAAATTACAATTGTTCGCAAGTCATACGATCGATCCGTGGTAGTTGCCTGATTTTTTTCGCCTAATTAGAAAGCGGATGACGAATCTCTCGCCCTATTTTTCTCTGACGCGTCGGACAAACTTTCAGAAAATAATCGGTGTTGGGTAACCGACTGAAGCGCAGCGCATTAATTTTGTTTTTCTTCATAGCGGCTTGAGTGGCTTCAGCCCCTCCACTTATTGCTGGTAATACTCAAAGAGTCAGCTTTTGAGTGGGCTGGCACTGGTCAAGGCTGCTCCTGGTATTCATTTGACTCACCACATACCACTTCTTACATATTGGCAGTAGACGTGTCTGGCGTTATTAGTTGGTAGGGGTAGGGCTTTTACTACATCTCACGACGATTGGAAGATTCCGAGTAAAAATTCACAGTCCATGGGGTAGGGAATGTTTTATTTATTTTAATTGTTCATTTTGGCTTTTTTTTTTTTTTTTTTTTTTTTTTTTGGCTTTATTTATTTACTTTTTTTTGCCATTTCTCTTAAATCTGAACCCCTAAATGAATGTCAGAAAAAATACATCTGGCGAGGAACGTTTTTAATTACTACTAATATTCCCTTACCTTTATTTTCACTTCCATGTCCTTAGGAGGGAGCCCTCTAGGAATTGTCACACTCATATCAGGATACCCTGGGACTTGACAAGTAAATTCAGGACTTTCCACTGACTCGTCGCATGAAAAAGCGTAGGACTTTAGACGACACACCACAGCATACTGAGAAAAGCTAGTTATTCTAGCTTGGACAAAACGTAATTCACTTTGCGAGTCACAATTCTCATCAAGAGGTTCTGCAATAAACAGATGCAAATAAGAAAAATAATATCTGGAAACCTTTACCTCTTTTCTTTATGGTTTATTGATACAGTTAACCTCCATAAGAACGGTGGGCTGTGGTGGATCCAGACCTCTTTGTAAGGTGGGACCCAAATTTTTTCTGTCCTTCTGGCCTTAAATTAAGGTGGGGCCTAAATGCGGGCTTAAACAAGAGAAGGAAGAGAAGGAGGAGGAGGATGTGATTCCTACCCCAGATTAACGACTGATGTGTTCTTTGACATAAATTGAATCCACCAATGCCATTTTCCTTCGGTTGAACCTTTGACCCGCGATGAAAGAGGCTTACGCACACATTCACATACACACAGAAATCGCAATTTATTCATACCTGCCAACTTGTGGCTCAATTTTTCGGGAAAAAAGTCTGCAGTACAAATAAATCATTCAGGAGCTAGTTTATTTTTATTTTTACGCAAGAGCAGAGCAAAGTTTTGAGATATTTGACCCATCGAGATATATAAAAAGACTGTAAGGTAAATTTTACACCGATTCTGTGGCAATCCACCGTAGGAAAAAAGATGGCGGCTGTACATTTTACCATTTCCTTTCATTTTACCACAATGCCTTGCGAACCTAACACAGCCCACAAAGCAAGAAGAAAGCCAAACTTTTACAATATCTGTTCCTGTACTAAGGACATTGAGTAGCCTAGTTTTGAAGATTTTGTAACGTTTCTGTACGTTTTTATGAATGTTGTTAAGGTTTTCGCGCGCTGAGAACTATGAGTAAATGTACCAGTCGCCATCTTTTTTCCTACGGAGGATTAATTCATATTGTTTTTTTTTCTTTTTTAACAACGCGCAGTTAAAGATTTTTTTAGCTGTTAAAATAAAAAGCAACATACCAGGTGTCGTCTCTAAATCCTTCCAAGTATGTTCTTCTGGGTCAACAAGTTCTTTCACCACCAACTCGTAGTCTCTTGACTCAACTGCACTGTGCGACAAGGCCAGGATAATACCAGTGAAGTTAACGCCAACTGGATAATCGCACCCGAGTTCTATTACGCTGCTTACCAATGTTTCATCGTCTTCAACAGGTACGAACACAGCATTGCGACGCCATGAATAACATGTGATAAGTTTGGGCTCCGGCACCGTTTTAGGAGAAAATTTTACCCAGACGCTTTCTTTGAAGAAGTACGAGGACAATTCCCCTGTAACTGTCTCTCTTTTTGGAAAATAGAAAGTATAATATATATTCTTATTATCAATGCCTTAGAAATACACAGGAAAGTAAAAACTAACGATTCAATGCTCCGACGTTTCGGCAGCTCATGACGCCATTATCAAGGAATGAATAAAAAAAAGCGAGTTCAAAAGAGTAAAAACCTGTACATTTACATAAAAAACCACGTTTGGATGTACAAACAGATTCGATCCGCGCTTAATTATTTGTTTAACTTAACTTCATTTATGGAAATCTTCAGGTCTTAACTCTTTTGAACTCGCTCTTTTTATTCATTCCTTGTTAATGGCGTTGTGAGTTCGCCGAAAACTCGGAGCATTGTATCGTTAGAGTTTTACTTGCCTGTGCGAAATAATATATAGATTTAAGCCAGCCTAAAAGCGTAGCTCCTGGGCCGGGTTGTTCCGAGCATGATTAACCTAACCCAGGATAAGATAGAAGTTTGATTTGAGTTTTGTAACTTTGCGGTGAGGTTTTCTCTATATCGTTTTGCCTTCTGTTTTGAATTTTCATAATCACCATATACACAAAACAAAGCAGCAAAACACATTGTCAGTAGAAGAAAAAGTTGTAATTCGGTTAACTTTTAATCCTGGGTTAGTGTTAACCGGCTTCCGAGTAATCCTGCCCTGTTTTCAACAAGTTAACCTGACACGAGCCCGCGATCCAGTGGACCAGCATTTGGTAAGCGGTCAACTTCGTTACGTTGAGCTATAAACTTAAGCCCGCGATATGGTCACGTGATACTGGTCAACAGATACCTTGTTTTGACAAGTGTCAGTTGATCATAAAATGAATGTCCAATATCAAAGAAGTACACAGTAAACCGAGATTGCATGTCTCTGCCAACCTATTATTTGGAGTATGGCCGCCATGTTGTGCGACTCCGTCGTCGTCGCCGTCGTGCGTACGCGCCCAAGAGCAATACCGCTTGACGTGAATAACTATGAGAAAATCAACTCGTGGATTTCCTTTTCTTTTCTATATAAGTATGGGGCTTCGCTTGGTGGCCCTTCGGGCCGCCGGAGCTCCGCTATAAATGTTTATCATATCACATGTGGGCAGACGGTTTGGATTGGGTTTATCTGAAAGCTGAGAATTAATGAAAATTAAACTGTCAGATGAGAAATGATGCATTTTCTACTTAGCAGAGATCTACAAAATTTACTCATTGCTATGAAATAGGCGGAAATTTTTAATGATAGCCACAAAAAGTGACGGGAATTAGATAATTAGATTTCTGATCTGATCAATTAAATACGCCGGCGATAGAAAATTAAATAAAACACAAATTAACGCAAAGTCTATTTTACGGCCGTCGATAAGACCAGGCACATGGAACATGGAAAGACAAATAAGTAAAAGATAAGTGAATGAATGAATGAATGAATAAATAAATAAAATAAAACTTAACTGGTTTCAGCTCCAATTTGAAAAAAAAAAAGGAAAAAAAGCGAATGACTGCAATAAGTGAAGGCGTGGAACTTCAACCTTTTAATTAGCGATGTCGGGAGGGAATGCACAAGCTATCCCTACTGATCCATTCCTGCGACTTGTTCAACATAAGTTTAATGGCGTAAAGATCCCTTATTTCACAGCGTGGTTGAAGAGGTCGATTACCACCGTACTGTTCTTTGTTTTTTTTTTTTGTTTTTTTCATGGCGAGCGAAAACTGGGGAGAGTACCTGTTCCCGGGGTAGGGGCTTCTATTCTTATCCCATATTTCCTTCTTTCATAGAAAACCAAGATAGCGGCTGAGAATGCTCGATCTGCGTAGAAATATCAATGGATTTCGGAACTGTGTTGAATTTACATTGTCTCGGCATGGAAGACCATGGAAGCACAAAACAAACCATAACATGACGAAAGTCCGCTACAGGTTGCGTGACATTGTTGATACCAATGATCTGAGTGACGGCAGATCTACTATTCCACTGTATTGTAAGATTTGATTGAATTATTCCGTGGAAATTCTATAATAATTTCGGACTGCCAGGTGTCTACCTTTTTGAAAACACTTCCGGCTGCCGGGTAAAAAGAAATGAGAGAATCAGGATACTTTTTAACGCAAGAGTTACGCTCAGATATTTACTACTCAAGTTAACGTTGCTTCGTTGAGTATCCTCTTCATCCAATTGCATGTTGTTTGCCTCATTTCCCAAGTTGAGCTTACGACGATTCTTTGATTTTTCAATATCCGAGTTGTTCGTCTCAGCAGCATGATTTGGTTTTTGTCTGTGTTTTTAATGGTAGTTTGAACCCGTAAATGGCTCCTTTGTTATCTCGTGAGAACGAGCATAAACTTTGCTTATCCGGCAGGCTTTCAAACAATATAATTCGTGAGCCAACCCGTTCCGAAAACAATCGACGTCTTATTCGAGTCTTTCCCAAAACTTTTTTTCGCAAAACACAGCATTCACATTGTTGTTCACAAAGAGTGAGAGCTGTCGCATTCTCATCCCCAGTTTCCTCGTACTACGCTAGGTTTGACTCCCCATTTGGCGACCAAATACGACGACGACGAACGACTTGCAGTTTTTTATTCGGGCTTTCCTACGGAAACCCGAGTAATAAAGTTTTGTCCAGCGACCCCGCAGGACAACGCGTAGTCAAATGTTTTTAAATTTGTGTGTGTAATCGTTTACACTGTCATCAGAGCTCGAGCGGTCCGAACTAGTTTAGACGAGAAACTCAATGCCGAAGAGTCATGGAGAAACTATGGGTGCTTTCCATTATACCAAACCGACAGGTCAGAGATCAGTGGGAATACCCGAGGACGATGGAATGACATTTTCCGATTAAACCGAGCCAACCAGTAGGAATGACTCTTACCATTTTTAATTCCTTTTCCGAATTCCCTAATTTGGGCAAAGAACCGGTTTGTCGAAAATGGAACGGCGAATTTCGGTCCGAATATTCCGACTGAAATAAGTGGACCACTTCCAGAGGCGATTCCGGATATTCCGGTCGGAGGAAACTGAAACGAACCTTTCCATTGGAATTCCGGCTGAAATATGCGGAATCTCTGGCATAATGGAAAGCGCCCTATTTCTCCGCTTGGTGGCTCGAAGGGCCACCAAGCGGAGCCCCATGCTCATATAGGAAAGAAAAGGAAAACCATGAATTGATTTTCTCATGGTTATCAAGGCTAGCGATATTGCTCGTGGCCGCGTACGAGCGAAGGCGGCGACGACAGATTCGTGTAAGAAGGCGGTCATACTCCAGTAAATAGATTGTCAGAGACATGCAGCCTTGGTTTACAGCCTACTTCTTTGAGTCTGGACACCCATGTTATGTCAGTTATGATCATTTGACACCTGCCAAAACAAGTTGTTTGCTGACCGGTATCACTTGACCATATCGCAAGCTCAAATTTTTAGCTTATCAGGGTGATGTGCTTTTTCAAGTTGACCGCTGACCAAGTGCTGATTGTTTGATTGGATCGCGGGCTCATGTCAGATTAACTTGTTGTAATCAGGGACCCGTTTCTCGAAGGTCCCGAAAAGTTTTCGTACCCGAAGAGCCGTATAAAGACCTCAAACCTTTTGATTACAGACCTGTTTTATTCACATATTCTTAGTATGAAAAGTTGTTCCCTTCGTACAAGAAGTTTCAGACGCATACACCTCTCTATGTTTAGACACAGATTAACTAAAAATGGCTTTGCTGGTCCGAAAAGTTTCCGGGACTTTCGAGAAACGGGCCCCAGGGCCAGGTTGTTCAGAAGCTGAGTAACGCTAACCCATGATTTAAAGTTAACCAAGATATAAACATTTCTTGTATAAAAATGTTTTTTTTTTTTAATGCTTTGATTTTGTGTAGTTTGAGATTATTCAAACTCGAAACAACAGGCCAAACAACATAAACGGAAAACCTCACCGCAAAGTTACAAAACTCAACTCAAAATTATCGCTTATCCTGGTTTACCTTAATCGGGATTTGAGCAACCAGGTCTAGGAACTCCGCTTTTAGGCTTGGCTAAATCTATATGCTATTTTATCGTTGAACGCGCGGATAGAATCGCGAGAGAGCTGGACGCCAGTACAAAACGGGATACTTGACAGGGTATGGGGTGGAGACGGAGAAAAATGGAGGGGCTGTAGACATCTTTGGAAAAATGTGAATTCCCCATTTCTCCAGAAACGAAGAATTTCCATTGGTTGCTGATCATGATTGCGTCCAGTCGCGTTTTGCGGTTTGCAGCCGTTGTCATCTTTGACCTATGATGAAGCAGTTGTTAGAATCCTGATTAGAAAAATTTCCGAGTGTTTCTTCGCTCAAAGAAGTTGTTGTTCATCTTCTTCGGCCGAAGGACGTTGTTGCAATTTTGCCGACGGAAGATGGAGGAGCTTGGGATTCCCTCCATCATTTCGTTCAAAAAGGGCGACGTGCTTCTGTTGAGTGAAGAAGCGAAATACAAGCTTGTTTCCGGTGCAGCTGAAGACTTTTGGATGCAAAATTCCAAGACATATTGAGGAACAAAGATTATCCGCTACACAATATGTCACGTTTAGTGTAGCGCCTTTGCGTCTGGGCTTAGCAAACAAATTTTCCGTTGATATATGAGACGTCTTACCGAAATTCCTCAAGCGAATAGCAAAGATCTCACAAAAATCGAAACGAACTCTTGATCTCGGATCTCTCTTTCTTTTGCAGGTTTTTCGGGGGTATCGTGTTGTTGTTTGCAAGCTGAACTTGTAAACAATGAAACGAGCAATTTACCACTCAAATATAATGGGTCCGATTTATTTAATTAGCCAAGAGGCGGAACTGTTAATGACAAGGCGAGAACAGGGGTAGGAGTCTAATAAACCCGCTTTTTTCGAAAGATGTCTACTGTCTCTCTATTCTTCGTTTGACTCGCTTTGCTCGCCTCCCTGCCCCCGCTCCCGCGTGTTTCACGCTCGCCTCGCTCGCTTTTTCTTTTGCGTGCGTTGAAAAATAGTGAGGCTGTGAACAGTCTAGCAAAATCACAACGAAGGCATCACATTGATGCATTCTGTAAGGTTTAATACGTGCAGTGTTTGCCTAGACTGACTGGCTTTGAATTTGATTGAATTCATCTAATCGAACGTTTGACCAACGATCATTCGATTCCCTTGCAGAGAAAAAAGTTGAAGAAGCACTCGAAAACAACATCATCGGCCACGCGTTCTCTAAATTAAGCTTACGTTTTTGCTCGGCAAAATCCCTCGGTTTTCGTTTACTTATGCGCACGTGTTTAGCAGTAAATACCTCCAATGTTAGGTCAAGAGCCCACAATGAGGGACAAAACAGTTGAGACAATTTGCAATAAAATTGAAGTATTCAAACACCCGTCCCTTCCCCCCAACCCCCAAAAAATAAATAAATAAATAAATAAATAAGTAAATAAACAAATAAATAAGAAAAGGAACAACGTAACACAGACGTTACACCTCCAATGTTCGGTCAAGAGACTACATTGAGCGACAAGAAAAATTCCATTTTCAAGGGTTTTGGAACCATTTACCACCCCCCCCCCCCTCCCTGCGCTAGGCCCTAGGTACGAGGTTGAATGTACTTATGCCGGAGAAAATATACTTACGAGAAAATTATACTTTTGAGAGCGTCTTCTTGAAAACGTGAAGCTGTATAAACTAAAAACAAAAAGATCCTATCAGGAAGGCATGTTTTATTGACTATAAAATGTTTAAGCACGCAACAAAACGGTAATCCTGCTGGTATACGTTGGATCAATAGTGATACAATAAGCTTCGCATAGAAAATAAAAAAAATATATAGAAGCAGAAACTGACACAACGTAAGATGATTTTTTAAGGTGTACTATATTTCGGCTTGCTAAAGCAGCCATCTTCAAGTGCCCGAACAAGGCTGGTTTGGCCAGCCCGGCGAAATATAGTACACCTTAGAAAATCATCTTACGTTGTGTCGGTTTTGCTTTTATTGTTTTATTGCAGTTGACCGCTGACCAGGTACTGGTTTTTAGATTGCATCGCGGGCTCAGGCTAAGTTAACTTGCCGTCATCAGGTAGCCCTTGGCGGATTGTTCTCCTAAAAGTGGCTTATTATGCTACTAGCAGTGCTTGAAATTTTGCCAAATTATCCCAAAATTATGCCAGAATTCCCAAATTATGCTCCTGATTACCGAAATTATGCTCACAAAATGACGTAGATTCTGTACATAGAGGCGCGCAATAACGACACCAAATTATGATTTTTTTCAAATAAACTGATGTTGTAAATTTATTTGTTTTATGGCAGTTTGTCTCGGCCGTCAGCTGTCCAAATTAGCTGCCTAGTAACTAAGCATGTCAGAACAAAGTCAATACTACTATTAGCGTAGCTAAAACACGCATTGCAAAAACATACTACCTAAATTTAATTTATTTCTGTAGAAAATACACCGTATTTGCTAAATTTTATGAATTTATGCTGCAAAAAGTGATAAAATTTGTTACTTATGCTGTGGCAGCGCTCGTTTAAACAATAATGCTTTTTTGCTCCAATTATGCCAAAAATTATGCTAGCACAATTCGCCAAGGACTATCATCAGGGAAGGATTCTTCGAAAGCTGCTTAACGCTAAACTAGGATAAAGAATACAAACGTTTGTGTAGTTTGAGATTATTGAAACTCAGAAGGCCATATAAAGTTAAAAAACCTGACCACAAAGTCAGTTCCGCTTTTAGGCTTGAATAATTATATATATTAATATGGAGTATATTTATTTCTACTTTATTTTTATAAGTCCAATGCCCAATGTTTAATTAAGGTACATTTTCCTTAATAAACCACAATTCTTTCAACAAATTCTGAAAAAGAAAACGTAGTTTTTGCGTGGGATTTCCCACACTTTGTCAGCGCTATCGATATTTATTCCTTTATTTGTGTTCGAGAGCAAAGTGTTTGTCACGTGGTTTCTACTTGGCGTGTAGACTGGGTTCCACTAGCAAGAGAGAGGACCCTGCGAACGATCGCGAGATGAGTGTTTTTCGTGCGGCGGCCATTAGTGTGATTACTATTAACGGCTGCTGTTTTTTGGCGAATTTTGAGTTATTTTTGAGAATTGGAGGGAGTCTTAGGCCTTAGGTCTTACTGTTTGAGACACTCGCTGCTGAATTTATTTTTAACGCGCCATTTATTATGAGAGTAGTATGAGAAATGCCGCATTAAAGACATGGAGCCAAAAAACGGTTTCCCCGACCCTCTAGAAATCAAAAAATACCCTCGCTGGGCCGCAACTCGAAAAATGCCATTTTCAGGCCTCTCAGAGCATGTCTTCAAACCCTCTAGAAATCAAAAAATGGCCCGCCATTTGAAAATACATTTTTCAATATTTTTTTCGAAAAAATGGTCTTCCTACCACCCCAGAAACCAAAAAATAGATAGACAGATAGACAGATAGACAGATAGACAGATATCAGTTCGTTTCTGTTGTTCAGTGTTGCCATTTCGGTTTTTGTGTTGTCAAAGCATTCTCGGTCCGAGGATATTTCTGAAAGCCGTTTGTTGATGGAATCCGAGATGTTTTTCAGGATAGATGGTGGATGATTTGATTTCCTGTGCTCGTACAATGGAACGTTACCTTCCTTAGTGTATGGATAGTGTTTGCCGCTCTGCAGGTCAAGCGTGACGTCTAGGAAATTTACGATGGTCTTGTTTGCTTCTATCGTTATAAACATCCCGGATTCCATCAACGAACGGCTTTCAGAAAATATTTTCAGACCGAGAATGCTTTGACAACACAAAAACTGTGTACCAAGAAGCCCTCAGTAAAAGCGGTTACAATTATAACCTGTCTTACAAAGAGTCACACAACGAGACACTGCAGTCACGGAGGAACCACCCAAGACACATTCTTTGGTACAATCCACCTTTCAGCATGAATGTCAGAACGGATGTAGGAAAGTGCTTCCTTTCTCTCATTGATCAACACTTCCCTAAATCAAACCCACTTCACACAATTTTCAACCGAAACACGCTTAAATTGAGCTATAGCTGCATGAGTAATATCAAAACCATTATATCCAACCACAACAAAGCTCAAATTAATAAATCTGATCCCACCAAAGATAGCAATTTTAACTGCCGAAACTCAAGCATGTGCCCCTTGGACGGAAAATGCAATGACCAAATACATTGGTCTTTGCGACACATCTTTTAAGTTGAGATACAGAAACCATGAATGCTCATTTAAGAACGAGCGGTATAAGCATGCTACGGAATTAAGTAAATATGTTTGGAGCCTAAAGGATAAGAGTATTTTGCACAACATCAAATGGCGGAAGGTAAAACAGGCCCGATCATATTCCAATGTAAGCAAGTGATGTAATTTATGTTTATGGGAAAAATATTTTATTATCTGCAAGCCTGAAATGGCAACACTGAACAACAGAAACGAACTGATATCTAATTGTAGACATTCTAAGAAATTCCTGTTAAAGACCGTGCTCGCTTAGCTTTACCAATCATATCTCTGCATGTCACGCCACTGGGCATTGTTCTGTATTTTCAAATTTTGTATATCTTCTTATTTATCCGTTATTTTTGGCAGTTGCCTGATGATTGCTTCGCAAAGAGCATGAAACTCTGAGTAGCAATAAATGTACGAAAAAAAAAAAATAAAAATACTAATACCTACCGGAAAAATAAAAAAAAAATTCCGGTACGGTTCATCATTCCTGCTTTTCGTAGAACTAAAAGCATCAAAGAAATCTTGAGCAGTAAGCCTCGTGAGCAACATCCCACGCCCGATATTCAGCGGGGTTGCTTTAAATGCACAGCCAAATGTGATCTATGTCGTAATTATTTAAAGGAATCTATTTGCTTTACTAGCACTAGTACTAGCAGGACGTATCCTTTTACGCAGATTCTTAATTGTAAATCTAAAAATGTCATCTACCTGGTTACGTGCAAGAAATGCAATGTGCAATATGTTGGTTCTACAAGTAACGAATTTAAAATTCGTTTCCACAACCACAAGTCTTCTATGATCACCAAAAAACGTACTTGTGAAGTTGCTATTCATTTTAACAAAGAGCCTCATGCTCTGGCAGATTTTCAATTTTTAATTATTGAACAGTTGTGTAATCTTAGTGTCAACAGTAATAGTCTTGATGACCGTTTGCTCACAAGAGAGGCCTTTTGGTGTGCTCAACTATGCACCCTCACACCTCATGGACTCAACAAAAGGTGTGAATTTAAGTCCAGGAATAGGATTCGCTACAATTAACACCATCTTACTGCTGTGTTTTATTTGATTTTATATGCTTTTTAGCGGGCGTTTTGCTATTTTTATTATTACTTAATTCTTATAATCTTATAATCTGTGAAAAATGTTTTATTTCTTTGTTCTCTTTGTAAGTTATTGTTTTGTAACTTATTTAAGGCCTTTTCACTTTTGTAAATTTCATTCCGAGTACTGATATTCTTAGTGTTGAAGAAGTCT
Organism: Orbicella franksi; assembly: GCF_964199315.1. Taxonomy (NCBI): domain Eukaryota; kingdom Metazoa; phylum Cnidaria; class Anthozoa; order Scleractinia; family Merulinidae; genus Orbicella; species Orbicella franksi. Next base: position 23,597,692 of record NC_138149.1, on the reverse strand, counting down.
GAATGGGCGAAACGTCCACTTGAATTAAAGACCTCCTACGAGAAAAGTTCGCATCTTCTTCTGTTTATTCAACCTATGATTATTTAGAGAAGAAGCGTTCTGTATCCACTGGATCCTTTTCTCCAAGGCATCATCGTTGGCAAACCAACATCGTTTACACATCTATATATATGTCTGAATTAATGAAAACCGTGTTAAAGACTTTGCACCAAAATAGCGGGCATGTTTTTGGAAAATCGGTTAGAAAATGTACATAAATATGGCCATGTCGTACCGAGAGTGCTATCTACCTCGTGTACCCTTAATAGAGTCCATACCATGCCTATACAAGCCTTTGAAGTCGCTGCAAATGAGTCGAACAAGCCAAAACAAGCTAAATTAGAGCTTAAATTGACCATTTGGTTCGCCGCGGCACTAATGTAGACAGGCTTAACCTCTGCGATTTCACCTAAATGACCTCACTATGTCTTTACTGTGGGTTAAATTAGCCAGTCACGCTAACAAGAGCATGGTAAGCAGTGGAATCGGTTATTTACCTCTATATTTCAGTCAAAAAGTAGCCGTTAAGTGACATTTCATCTCAATATCTGACCGGATTCGCAAAAGCATTGTCGCTAATAATCTTCCTACAATTCTGTCTTAGAGCTAGCTTTCCACGAGGCTTATCGTAGCTCAAATAGCAGCAAATAACTCTCCTGTATGCCTTTTGAGGCCAGAAAAACTAAATTCACCGTCGTTTCGTTGAATCATGAATTGTACAATTTTATTAAGAGTGCTTTTAACATGAAATTGGAGTCTAAATCAACACGAACGTAAAGGAGATGTTGGCGCCATCAAAATTTCGGTTAGCCTCCAGTAGAAATCAAAGAGAAGAAAACGGAGGTTGTTCAAAATGCAACAAGAAGTGCGATCTGTCTAAAAATTATTTAATTCAAGCTTCAAAGTTCAGCAACTGGTCGTCAATATCCCATTCAACAAAAGCTGTCTTGTTCGTCACAAAATGTTATTTATTTAGCCACTTGTGCCAAATGCAACCTGCAATATGTAGGCTCCACCTCGACTGAATTTAAAGTAAGATTTCGTAACCACAAGTCGAACATGCTAAAGAACAAAAGAAATTGCGAATTGGCCATCCATTTTAATAACTCTGAACATGAAATTTCTCAAATCAATTTCATCATCATTGAACAAATTAGGTCTTTTGAAAATTCCTTACATCTTGAACAATTATTACTCACTAGGGAAGCTTCTATGACCGCGCAATTATTTACCCTTAATCCTCATGGTCTTAACAAACGACGGGAATTTAGATCAAAACACCGCATTAATTACTACAATTGAGTAGTTGTCATTTGCTACATTTCCAATATGACGCATTTTAATTTTATTCTATTATCATTTTTGTTATTTGTCTATTTTTAAGTTCAAGAGCTCTTTTCAAGGATTCTGTTATGTTTGTTGTCGGCTTTTCATTCAGGGGCTTTGGAAGGGAAATTATTACTGTAGTTTAATGGCCCTTTCCTGGGATCCTGTTATGATTTTTACCTAATTACATTCATTCAGAGGCCTTCAATGGGGAGCTTGTTACTTCAGAGTAAACACTACTAATTAAAAGTGAAGTATGATCATCGCAGTAAATTTTCCAATTTAAGCAACTGGAAAGAAGAAGCCTGAAAAAAATCAGGGCTTCATAGCTCAGTTGGTAGAGCATCGCATCGGTATCGCGGAGGTCACGGGTTCGAATCCCGTTGAAGCCCTGATTTTTTTTTTTTTTTCAGGCTTCTTCTTTCCAGTTGCTTAAATTGGAAAATTTACTGCGATGATCATACTTCACTTTCACCTACTACCGCAGTTCAAATATGAATTATTTCATATATACTTCACATCATTTCACTCACGGGAAGATATGAACTCAATTAATTGACCTCGCTCCCAATGTGTGGCTTCATAGCTCAGTTGGTAGAGCATCGCACCGGTATCGCGGAGGTCACGGGTTCGAATCCCGTTGAAACCCTGATTTTTTTTTTTTTTTTTTTATCAGGCTTCTTCTTTCCAATTGCTTAAATTGGAAAATTTACTGCGATGATCATACTTCACTTTCATCTACTACCGCAGTTCAAATATGAATTATTTCATATATACTTCACATCATTTCAGTCACGGGAAGATATGATCTCAATTAATTGACCTCGCTCCCAATGTGTGGCTTCATAGCTCAGTTGGTAGAGCATCGCACCGGTATCGCGGAGGTCACCGGTTCGAATCCCGTTGAAGCCCTGATTTTTTTTTTCCAGGCTTCTTCTTTCCAGTTGCTTAAATTGGAAAATTTACTGCGATGATCATACTTCACTTTCATCTACTACCGCAGTTCAAATATGAATTATTTCATATATACTTCACATCATTTCAGTCACGGGAAGATATGATCTCAATTAATTGACCTCGCTCCCAATGTGTGGCTTCATAGCTCAGTTGGTAGAGCATCGCATCGGTATCGCGGAGGTCACGGGTTCGAATCCCGTTGAAGCCCTGATTTTTTTTTTTTTTCAGGCTTCTTCTTTCCAGTTGCTTAAATTGGAAAATTTACTGCGATGATCATACTTCACTTTCATCTACTACCGCAGTTCAAATATGAATTATTTCATATATACTTCACACTACTAATTAAGTTAGATTTTTTCTCTCTGGTTTTTGTCACTCATTTGTATTCACCTTAGTTGTATTCACATGTCACCCATAGTTCTGTATTTGTCTTTGATTGTCTAATCCTTTTCACGTTGTAATTTAGAGCTTTGTTGTATTACGTAACCTCAATCTTAATATTTCTGCTCTGTATATAACTCGGTGTTTCTGTAAATCGCAGCCATTGTTAATAGTTTTTTAGTTTTTAACTTTTAACCGGAAGAAGGCCGAACGGCCGAAAAGTTGTACATTAAACTCGTCCAGAACCGTCAAGAGTTGGTCTCTTCGCCACATCGTACACTAAACTATATCTATCTATATATATAGGTAGTAATGAATTTGAATATATAGGTATATGTAGTATATATAGGTAGTAAGGAATTTGAATAAATTGAAAAATATGTATGATAATCGCGGAAAATTTTAGGACCGGAATTATGGCAAGTTTAAGGATATTAATAGTTATTTATTATATGGTAAAAAGTTTACTAACTTTACATCCCAACAATGTATGAACATTATTTATGATAGGGGTTGTCTTATGAAGAATTGAATTTGTTTGATGAATTCATCAACACCAGAAAATTATGGTGGTACCATAGGTGGTATATATTTTACAAATACGATCTTGCTGAAAAAACAATTAAATATGTTGATGAATTAATTAAACGTGACAAAATACTGAACAACCAATCAGAAACAACCGATTCGAAATAAAATGAAGCCGTATCAGCAATGAATAAACAGGTGGCTGATCAACAGAACAAAAAATTGATTAAATATGTTGATGAATTAATAAAAAGGGTTCAGAAACTAAATGACCAATTAAAAACAACTTATTTGAAATATAATGAAGCCGTATCAGCAATGCAAAAACAGATGGCTGATGAATTAATTAAAATGGACAAAATACTAAACAAGCAATTAAAACAACTGATTTAAAATATGAAAAACTTGATAAACAATTAAAATATTAAAAATGTATAAAAAAAATCTAACCATAAGTCTCAGCTTATTGAATTGTTATTAAAAAATCAACAAAAACCAATACTAAAACCTCGAAAATCTGTCAAACAAATGGTTTGGGAATATGAAAATCACATAATTCCCCCACCACCTGAGTTCAGAGATGGTTATACTGGTGGTCAGATGCCAGCTCCAAAACCTCGAACAATTAAACCTGTTCCAGCTCCAAGAACTAAAAAACCACCAGTACCAGCTCCAAGAAAACCAGTTCCAAAACCTAGAACGAAAAAGACTATTCCAGCTCCAAGAACTAAAATAACGCCTGTTAAACGAGTGCTAAAAGATGCTGTTGAAACTTATGAAATTGATCTGCAAAATTAAATGATCCGTTAATTCAATTACAAACTACCAGACAGGCAATTGAGCACTATTTTAATAAATCTCACTTGGAAAACAATAAAAATTTTGAATTTTAGGAATCTTTAAGAGTGACTTTCATTAAAGAGGTTCCTGATAATGAAAAAAAAAATGATACGGACGTTGAAGTTGAAATTGATATTACTGGTAGAAAGCATTATTTGAAAAGAAAAACTGTTCATTTCAATAGTAAAGCTAAGACTGTTACAAACATTATTGATTTAAATGATTTGGGTTTAAAAAAAAACTTTTTCACTTTGTTATTCAATTATTTCATTTTTCAATTTTAAAAAATCTTTCGTAATATTAACATTTCTTTGATGCAGCTGAGTATTAAGATGATTGTGTCTTCCGTTTAATTTATAATTTTTATTATTCAAACAAACAGGACAATACCAAGGTTTACTCATGACAATAATAAATAACAATATGACTTTATACATTTTATACATAAATGGCTTAAAGAGATGACGACATTTATATATTGGTAATGAAAGTAATAGTAGTCGAAAATGTAAAATGTAAAATATAGGGTTCATCCCATTTATGAAAATTTTGCTGCTTCTTAAAGTGGTAAAGTGATTAATGTAAAAAGAAAAAATCCAATGAATGGTCATCATTTGAATGAAATGTTGACTGTCATAAAAAAAAGAACTTGTCACGTTCACAGATTCATTTGGGAATGTTACAATGGTTCCATCCCAGATGGAAAAGTAAGTTTTTCATATCAACAGAATACCACAAGACAATCGATTATACAATCTTCAAATGACAACAACTCGTGAAATAAATAAGATAACATCTAAGGGACGTGATAATTCAAATCTTATAGAAAGAATGTTAAATAAAAAATATGTGAAAGCTGTTGATTATACCACAAATAAAACAACATATCATGGTAGTTTGTATGTTACAGTAAAATATTCAGGTTTCAGTGTGACCACCATCATGAAAGTCTGTGATAAAAAATGTAAAAATGAAACAACGATTTCTAAAAAAGATGGTCATAAATATAAATTCGAATATATGAGTGATTATGAATATCAAAGACGTATGGCTGATAGAAAAGATGATAAAATTGTCGTAAGAATAAATACCCAAGATCTATATTAAATCTTGGCTACCTTAATAGCAAAAAACAGATGAGTAAAAAATAACACACCTGACATATAATCATATATAAGTTATATTATTTTTACTACAACTGAGCAATGTCATTAATATACATTGCTCAATTAACGTTAATATATTTTTCAAATCCTTCAATCGTATCCAACTGTTGAAGTCATCAGTATACCCCTTCCACTTAACTAAAGCTTCCTTTTTCTTATGATCTTTCCTGATGATTTTTTTCAATTCTGAATATATTCTGTTTGGCTTTGAATAATACAGGTTAATAAAAACTGCCTTTTATCTCCTCATTATTGAGATCTTTTAATTTGTAAGTGATTGTATTCGTATATTGGATCATATCAATTGTAAAAACTTCTTCAGTCCAATTTGGGGTATATCCTTTGTCAAACACTTTTCTCTTTTACTTACTTATTCTGACTTTATCACCTACTTTGAAGTTTGGTTTTGATGATGGTTCTGTATTGCCATTAAGATTAAAATATACAATTCTTTCATTCTTCTTTTGACTAGCTTCTGTGGGTGTCATTTTTATTGTACTGTGTTTGGTGTTATTATACTGTTTTAATATTTCAGGTACAATGTCTAAGTTCTGTGTATTACCTTGAACAGTAAACAGCTTCCACATTTTGGTTTTTATTGTTTTGTTCCATCTTTCACAAACAGATGACTTGCCTTCATTCTCAGTGGAATAAAGTGTTGTTCTATTCTTATCTAATAAGTCTTTAAGAAACTTCTTATAATAATCTTTACCCTTATCAGTCCAGAAGTACTCAGGTTTTCTACCGTCTTTGAATATTTCTTGAAACGCTTTTGCCACAGTTTCACCTTTTTCATCCTTCAATGGAACAATCCAACCATATTTACTGAACACATCTAAAGCCATCAGAAGATATCTGTAGCCTTTATTCAATTTGCTAAACTGTTGCATTTCAACTAAATCAGAACACCATATTTCATCAATATGATCGACTATTACACGCCGTCGAGTAAAGTTACTTTTCATTGGTTTATGTAATTCATCAGCTAATTTTTCTTGCCAGTTACTCGACGGCTTTTTCCGTTTCTTGGAACAGCGAGGCCTAGTTTTTGTTTTTTGTCAATCAAGAATCGTGCTGTTGATCCCCACTTTGGCATTTCACCATAAGGTATTTCGTCTAATGATGCAACCATTTGTCGGTTACAATCTCCTTTGTTTTTTCCCATGTCGTAACAAATATCATGATAAGCAGCTATTTCATCTACTTTGTTATATGGTTGTACATACCATTTGGTGACCTCACCAGTGTTTTTATCATATTCTAATTGCTCATCAAGTGGATTATATGGGCCCATATATTTGTACTCTCCAGGAGTAAAACCTGCTTTAGGTTTTGGTAGTTTGCCAATTGCTTTGTGGATGTCAATGCCTTTGCCGTTTTTGGGTACGATCATTTTATCTTCTTTTGCCGACACCTTTATTATAGCAGTTTTGTCTTTTTTATTCCAAGCTTTGACCAATTGATTAACAGTATTATCAGAAAGTACATCTTTGTATATTTCATAAAAATTTGGAATTACATTACGGACAATAATGTAACTTTTTTGTACACCACTATCTCTCTTTTCCCATTTTTTTCCAATTTTTTCCAAGAAAATGAACAGCTGCAGCAATATTTAAAAGCCAATCACCATCTCGAATACCTTTTTTCGCCAAACGTAACCAGTGATTCCTCAAATCGTTTAGCTGCTTCTTAGTAATGCCTTTTGGATAGTCTCTTTTAATTATTTGATTCAATATGGTAGTCGCATATGCCGTAAGGAATTTATCTCGATTCCTTTGGCTCAAATCTTTGATATTTATATTCGTAGGATCTTTGACAAATCCATCTTTGTACATATCACTGTCTAGATCCATCCTGTCGGTTTTATACTTATAATTCGGTCTCACTTTGGTTGATAATTGGTCCAATGCTTCAGAACCAACTTTTTCCAGAATGGGTGTTGCCTTTTTTATTCCATAATCGATCGCTTTCCTTTGTAATTTCGGATCTCTCATGAATTCAGAAGCATAATATCTTCCAGCTTCTACACCTTTCCTAGCCAAATAAGGTATTCCCTTTTTGATAAATAACTTAAGACCAGTGTCTAGTTTAAAATACCTTTTCCTCTTGTGACCTATCAGTCAGTTTTGCAAGCTCGTAACTCAAATCCATTGGTTGAAAAATGTTGCCCTCCGTTTGTGAGGGCTCAATTAGTTTTTTGACTCCACAAATTTCGTTTTGGTTATTCCACATTCAGCACATTTACATTTCATCATGGTTCTTCCATTTTTGGCTGTCACATATTTTTCACTACCTGGAACACATTCAGTTTGCTTTTTCTGTTTTACGCAATACGATTTCATATATAAATATAGATTAGATATTTCTTAATTATGATCGAAATCATAATTAGGATTAAACAATGTCAATAAAATGCAGCCATTTTTCTCATAAACAGTTTTAAGGTAACCACATTTGCAGATTACGTTATATTTTTCCACTCCAAATTTATTCGTTTTACAATTGAATTTATTTTCTAATAATTTTGTTGTCCATTTATTTTCTCGTTTACAATAAGACTTCATATATACATGAGTTAGTTAGTTTTAACAGACCCAGATATGATTTCCCTTTATTCATCTCATTCGAAAAGTACAAACAGAAATAACCACAAGTGGTTATTAGAAGATTTTGTATTTGGTCATTTTGATGTAAAAGAGTCAGATGTTTTCTCTTAGCGTGATCCACTATTTCTTGAAACGGCGGCATTCCAAATGAATCAAAATAGTTTATAAAGCTATCCTTAACATATTTTGTAACCCAGTGAGATCCACTCATATATGAAGGTTTAAGATTGTAAATAAATAATGCTTGCTTATGATTATGAGGTACTGTTTGATCTCTCGACAAAACATCATCGGTATTCTGAGATACTTACACCATTCTATCAAATCATAGTTACTCATCGGAATATTTTTTATGAAATCTTGGTTTATAATATTTGTCCGATTATTGGAATTGAGTTGAATGGGCTGTTTTTTCCTAATAGTAGTCCCTTTCCTGATTTTTTGTTGTTTTTTTTTTCTTCCTCTTCCAATAGTCTTTTCCCAAGTACTTATACCAATAAAAGGAGGCGGCTGTCCTATTTGAGGAGCTGAAAGACCTTTTGATTTTGGTAATCTCAGTCTTGGTGCTCGTTTTCCTGTAATAGCTTTCAATAATGGTTTACCAATCATATCAACAGCAAGTGGAATACCAACTGAAGCACGTGAGCTGCCCAAAAATCCACCTGATTGAACTCTTGTTGGTCTTATTGTAAGACTTCCACAAGTCTGGAGAGCATTCTAAATGTCTTGTTTCTGTCTCCTAGTTAAAAGATGTTTATAAGCTTTTAATTGATCAATTTTATTTTGTGGAATCATAAAACCACCTGTTTGAACTCGTCCCGTTATCTTTTTTACAACTTGGGAAGCTCCCTCAGAAGCCAATCCAGCCAATGCAGATAATCCAAGTGTTTTTGCTATTGTGGGTGCAAAAGTACGACCAAGACTAAGGATTCTTGTCAACAGATTACCTCCAGCGTGCTTTTGTCAACAAAGACCGTAGTCCTAATTAGCATAATAACGTGAAAATAACGTTTCACAGAGAAAATAATGATATATTCCACTTACCTCGCGACATGTCGACAACTGGATGTTCCAAGATGCCTCATGTTATATTTCCAGTATGTTTCAGCCACATCTTCGTTGATTAGTGTACGAAATCACTCTCAGACATCGCCACGGTTAAGCAGATTTCAACTCTCCGAAGCCTGCTTGATAACATCTATCAATATTATTTATCTTTCGTCTCATAAGCCGCCGCTTACAAGAAGTTTAACAATTCGCTGAGATCCTAACTGACCCAGAAGTCTGTTAGCAGCCTTTAAAATCCTCCTCTTAATCGAGGATTCTCATCAAGAACTCGTTTAAGCTCAGTTCTGTTTTGATCTGTTGTGCACCCGCCATTATTCCACAGATTGCGTTACATTTGACAAATGAACATTCCAACGGGTATGGGTAGGGTGGGTAGGAAGTGAAAATTCAACCGACATTAAAGCCATCTTACGCATTTCTGTGGCTAAACCAGTAACTGGCTTTCCCAGAATGATTTGAACATGAGCTTCTGCTTGCAGGCATTTTCTAGGTTATTTTTGTAGAGTAGGTTTTTTTTTTTTTGGGGGGGGGGGGGTAGTCGTGTATTAAAAAAAGAAAAAAAGAAAGAAAAAAAACATAGACAGTATCAGGTCAAAAGATTATGATCTGTGTATCTTGATCAGCTTTATCAGTTCATCAGTGACGCTTTATTAGGGGTTTTCAGGATACTGAATATTTGGGTAAAAAGTTAATAGGATACAAGAAATTTAAGGGAAATATTAATGGGGTAGAAAATGTTTAGATCAGATAAAACAGGACATTAATTGACTAGGAAATCGTTGACCTGGATTTAACAGGATAAAGATAGTCTGCTATTTAGGGTAAAATAGGAGTAAGTCAACTGCTATAAGCATTTATTCTGGACTCTTAGTACTTATATCACGGTGGAATATGAAAGTTTTGTATCAGATTTTAGGGGTCTTGAGGTTAGGTAACGCAGCTCCTTGTTAGTGATTTCGAAGCCCACACTTGTTACACTGAATAGATAGATAAAGACGGGGCTGGAGAAATAAACAGAGAATTAAATGTGTCCCGAATTCTGTACCGTTTAACACGAATTTCTTACATGACAACCTTTGTGTCTCCAAAGAGATCGAGGCACAACATTCCACGCTATTTTTGTAAACAACTATCCTAATCTCATTGACAGCCATTAGTTTTTGACTAGAATTTTCATTTACTACAAATAGAATACCGATAGAACTCCGATAAAAAGCCTCTTACTTGTTGTTGTTTTTTTTTTTTGTTCAGCATTATACTTGTTTCTTTCGCTGCCGGAAATGCCATCAAATGCTGCGAAAGGCAACAGACTGACAAGTAGTGCGCAAGAAGTAGTGATAAGCGGCGTTTCATTGAAACTCCTTTTTCTAAGCGGTTCCACTTTTGCCTCAGATAAGGAAATGCTCAGAAAAGTACTGAAGAACACTTCACAGTACGGTTCATGTTGACTTGTTCCTGAAAGGGAAACCCTATTTGACAAGGCCAAAATATGATATAGCGACAATCGTGGTGTTCACCCTGTCCTAGCAAATTCTACTCTTCCAGTCCCTGCTGAAGAAATTAAACCTAAAGGCTGGGCCCTGAAAGTGACCAAAAAGGCCACTCGTTTCAATGAAAAACAAAAAAAAACTACCTCGAAGAAAAGTTTTTCTCGGGTCAGGAGACGGCCATAAAAGTCGAAGCAATTACTGTAGCACAAATGAGGCGCTCAAAAGATGAGGCCAGACTTAGGCGGTTCACCTGTGGTGAGTTCCTGACTCCTTGCCACGTTTAATCCTTACTCTTGAGAATGGCTTCAAAGATCAGAAACAGACAGGAGAAGGTCCTCCAAGAAGACACAACAACCGCTGAGAATCAAGCTGCAGATATTTTTGACAAGTGTCAGTTAACTCATCCAATTGCTTATGACTCATTCAACTTGTGCGCCTTAAACGCATCTATAATGTCTTTAAAAAGCTAAGCGTCAATGTTAGTGGTTCGCTTGATAGATGCGGGTATTTTAAAGCGCCCTGCATAGGGTTGAAAACTAGTCTTGTGCAGACATAAAGCTGTGCTCCATCACAGAACTGAACGACATTAGCGGCTGTGGGGTGCCTTACGCTAATAACGAATGGTGTCTACAAAATACAAACGTGTTTCCGCCAGATTAAGAAAACGTGGAAAAATTAGATCTTAGCTAGGGTTATTAAAATACACAAAGAAAACTTGGGGTAGTCATTAATTTTTCCGAGATAATTGGCTACTGCTGACCACAGCATATTTCTGAAAGAAAGGTAAAGATATTTCTTCACAGATTCTCCTAAGGTTCGCCTTTACATGCAGAAAACTAAACATATTAAAAAACATCTTTAAACTACGAGGTAAGTGGTAACATAAAAACCACTTTTGATATGTATTTAATAACAGAATCGTCGCCACACCGCATTGGACAGCACTCCTCTGGCTTAGCCAAAATACAGTATACATAACTTTTCCTCACAGCCAAAAACTAATGCATTGTCGAATAGGCTTGCCACTTCCAATTCATACCATAAAATATAGCTGCAATCACCCCTTTTTCAAAAGTTAAATGAGTTGTTTCACCTTTTCGAAAACTCTGTCGGTGTCCGCTACATTTTTTCCTGTTACTTCCCAAGTAAGTTAAACACATCTCTCGCAGTTGTTTTGCGCGCACATTATGCCATCTACAGTTGAATTTCATTATGATTTTTTCTACGGATACGATAAAGGCCGGGTCATTCTCGTGCCCAGAGCTCTCGATCCCTGCATCTGGCCAGAAGGATCGTGGGCTCTGGGGACGAGAATGCACGCTTGGTAGGGTAGTTAATTACGTCACTAGTTCCAACCCAAGCGCGCGCCTGGCGTTTAAACCATGCCTTACGTAATGCACAGACCGTGTGCCCACAAAAAAGAAGGCACCGTCCTTAACTGCCCTTCAGTAATTTTCTGAGCATTTTCTTTTCTGATGAAAAAGCGAAACGGCTAAGAAAATGTAAGGAGTTTCAATAAAACGTCGCTTACCATTACTTCTTGCGCACTATTCGTCAGTCTGTTGTCTTTTGCAAAATTTCATGGCACTTCCGGCAGCGAAAGACACAACTGTCTCGCTTTATCTGATCTAAACATGCTGTACCCTAAATTTCTTGCATCATATTAATTTTTTACCCAAATATCTAGTATCCTGAAAACCCCTACTAAAGCCTCACTGACGAACTGATAAAGCTGATCAAGATACACAGATCATAATCTTTTGACCTGATACTGTTTATCGTCTTCTTTTTTTCTTCCTTTTCTTGTATTAATACACGCCCCCCCCCCCCGCCCACCTACCCTACAAAAATAACCTAGAAAATGCCTGCAAGCAGAAGCTCATGTTCAAATCATTCTGGGAAAGCCAGTTACTGGTTTAGTCACAGAAATGCGTAAAATGGCTTTCATGCCGCTTGCATTTTCACTTCCTACCCACCCTTCCCCTACCCGTTGGAATGTTCATTTGTCAAATGTAACGCAATCTGTGGAATAATGGCGGGTGCACAACAGATCAAAACAGAACTGAGCTTAAACGAGTTCTTGATGAGAATCCTCGATTAAGAGGAGGATTTTAAAGGCTGCTAACAGACTTCTGGGTCAGTTAGGATCTCAGCGAATTGTTAACTAAACTTCTTGTAAGCGGCGGCTTATTAGACGAAAGATAAATAATATTGATAGATGTTATCAAGCAGGCTTCGGATAGTTGAAATCTGCTTAACCGTGGCGATGTCTGAGAGTGATTTCGTACACTAATCAACGAAGATGTGGCTGAAACATACTGGAAATATAACATGAGGCATCTTGGAACATCCAGTTGTCGACATGTCGCGAGGTAAGTGGAATATATCATTATTTTCTCTGTGAAACGTTATTTTCACGTTATTATGCTAATTAGGACTACGGTCTTTGTTGACAAAAGTACAGCTTAAACTTCTTCTTCTAACATTTTACAGTTTTAACTGCTCCCAAAATTTTATTACATGTTTTTACAGGTGAGACATTGCTCTTTAAGTGGAGAGTAGTTTTGGAATCTCAAGGGATGTACTTTTGGCGATATTTTCCTTTAAACTTCGCCTTTTTTATGGCGCTTCATGAGTAGTCCGAAAGGGAAGAAATTCAAAATTCTGCAAAAAAAATCAGGTGAAGATCAAATTGCCAAAACAGCCTCTCAATGTAACAAGAAACATTTGCTTGTCTCGAATAAAGGGTTTTTACCCGGATTTATATCTTTTTCTTTGTATGGCAAATTGTTAAAAATGTGCCCTAAAATGGCCGCTGAAAGCCTTCTCAGAGGGGCAAAACCAAGATGGTGGCCCCAGCGCTAAAATACGAATCAAATTGAACTGAAAGTTATATTTTTGTTAATCACTTATCTAGACCATTCATCTGAGAGAGTTTGAGGAATTTGATTTTTTCTGGTCCAAAAGGCCATAGTTGAAATTTACAGAGGGCCCCTCTTTATCCTTGTCCTGATATTAAACGATTCAATATCATATCTGTACTTTCTGCAGGTGTATCTGCAGGTGTTTTTTGTTTCACACCCCTAAGTCGCTTTTAGTTTGTTTACAGGTCCTCTCTTTCCATTTACATGGTTTTTACAGAGTTACAAACAAAAACATTTCCAGACTTTTTACAGCATTCGGTTGAATTATTTACACGTTTTTCACATGGTTCAGTGAAGCAATTGACATGTTTTTTTTTTAACAAAGAAGATACTGTAAAAGTACGTAAAATATTTTACAGTTCTTTAACATGTACTTCAAATTATCAATGTAGAAAAGGACTGTGTAATTTACTATTTACAGAAGACTTACATTCTGTGTTAAAAGCTGTAAATTTCCTGTAATTTTATTTTACAGAACCCCAACATGTAAATAGTAATTTAAAAAGAACTTTCAATCAAGATTTACATACCGTAAAATAAAACTGACAAGTATGTGGAAATTTTAAACTTTTCCAGTGATTTCGTGCTTTTTACATCGCGCTCACGGTGTTCTTTTCTTGAAGCTTTCTCTTAAGATCTACGTTAAGGTTCTCTAGCTCCTTGACCTTTCCCTCTAGGATTTCTACGAAAACAATGCTGTTACTAACCTAGCACTTGAATGATTTACTAAGCTGTCTGATCCGATCAATCGGATATTGTGGTTTTAGTATAACAACATGTACATGAGTGTCATTTAACACACCAGATTAGCGAAATTTATTTTTCAAGCCAGGCTGACAGGACCGCTCTTTACAGAAACTGCCTAGTAACGCTTTTCTAGTTACAAAGTGAGAGCTGCAAATGTTTCGCTCACCTCCAACTCCCCTACTCGATCCCAGACGACCAAAACAGGTTAGTCTAAATGGGCTTAAGACATGATAAACCTTGATGCTTATAAGAATTTAGTTGCGTGAACATATAATTCACTAGCGCGAAGAATTTTACTTACTTTGGGACGAATGATCCACGGTGTTCTTCTCTTCAAGCTTTCTCTTAAGATCTGCGTTAAGGTTCTCTAGCTCCTTGACCTTTCCCTCTAGGATTTTTACGAAAACAATGCTGTTACTGACCTAGCACTTGAATGATTTACTAAGCTGTCTGTCTAAGTTTGGGTCTTGCTTGGTACCGATTTTCGTGAGAAACGTATTAGTAGGCTATATTCTCTACAGAAGTCTAAATCGTAAATTAATTAGCAAGGTACTTTTTGTACATTTTGGTGCCAAAGTGTAGGCGATTCTCTAATCAGCATCAGTATTCATTATTTCAGGAGCAATATTTTTCTTCCACTTTCTTTGACTTTTTACTGGTATATGTACAGCACTTCTGGAGGAGGCAAGCCTTTTGTAAACGACCCTCTTTCTTTTAACGCTTTTAAGAAATAAGTGAAGGAAAGGTTCAGGTGCGACAGAGTCATTAGGTTCATTTGGTAGATGTATTTGTTTATAAAGGTGACTGGGCGCAGACATTAACCTGTAATATTTTAAATGATCTAACAGTGTGTTCTGTAGGTGCTAGTAAAGTCTTTGTGGAAGAGACGTCTATGACTTCAAAATTGACCTCTGCCCATGTTTGTAGCAGTTCTTGAATGAATGTATTCTTAGCTAGAATTGCTTTAGAACAATCAGCTTTGTTTAGATTACCCTAAAAAATTAACCTTCCCACAAATCTGTCTAGTTCAAGTTTAAAAAATTGTTTCCATTTGCCGCGGTTTGAAGAGTCGAGTTATTTCTTAATCCAAGTAGATTTCAGCGATATATCAAACGGTGAAAGCTCGATCATTTTTAGACCTCCCTTATAGCGTTTATCAACACTGTTCTCTTGATGTTGTCACCTTTGTTGTTCCAAAGAAAACTATAAAAATGTCATATATCTCATCGAAAGCATTGTGGTTTGTGGCAAGTGGTGCTAGGATATATGAAGGTGAGATGCTACAAAGCTTTTGATAACTAAGATTTTACCAATTAAAGGTGAGCGTCGATATTTCCAAGAATTAAGAGTGCTTCAAATTTTCTTTACTTTTCCCCTCTAATTCATATTTAGAGTAATGCTGTGGCCTGTAGGAATTCACACACCAAGTATCTCACTTTTTTCCCTGGCCATTTGAGATTCATTTCGGGGAGAAGCTCTTCATTTTTTCGTCATAGATCCGATCCACGAGGCTTCACTCTTTTTGCTATTAAGTTTGAAGCCGGACACATTGCCAAAATTGTTGATGTTATCAAGCAAAACCGACAGGGATTCATGTGTGCCATTGAGACCTGATTACTTTTGCTAAAATTTCGGCAGCTAATATCAAGAGGTAAGGTGAGAGAGAGCAGCCAGGTCTAACACCTCTTTATGGTCCTATGGAATTCCTCGACCATCCGTTGTTTAGAACACAGCTTTCAATATCACTGTAGAACGGTTGAATCCATTTCCTGAAGCAGGGCCAAAACCAATATACTCGAGTGTCCGTTCGATAAATTGCCATTCAAGGAAATCGAAGGCTTTTTCAACATCAAATATATAGATTTAACTGAGCTTAAAAGCAGAACTTCTTATTGCAGTAGGTTAACCATACAAAAAAATCTAGTCATTTTCCTTGGATCAGAAAAAAACAATGATCAACTCTTAGCATGTAACAAGGATCAATCTCCTGCATGTCAATGTTCAGTGTGTGGTTTCACTATTTTTTTTCCGGTTAAAAACTTAAAAGAGGCTGTTTTGCGAGGAATATCTCAGAAGAAAAGTCAACAACGCGCAAGGGGGGTAATTCGCGTGCTACTTTTGCCTTTGTAAATACCCCCTCCTTATCCTTCAGTGTAATAGTCTGGCTTGAGCTCGCGATGCAATTACAAATCAGTATCTGGGCGGCAGTCAACCTCGAAATATGAATGAGCTCTAAGCCTAAGTCCGATATATTGTCACGTGTATTGGTCAGTGGATACCTTGTTTTGACAGCTGTTTATTGATTATAACGTAGATGTCCAATATAAAAGGTGTAGCTATGGTAATGGTGCTATCTCTTATTTTTCGAGGGATGGGTTCAGCTCGTGCACGTACAGTGCAACTGGCGAACGGAAAACCAATTTTTTAGATCGATGGGTTACCAAATTTTCTAATGTATGGGGCTGCGCTCGGGCACCTTCGGCGCGTAGGAGCTCTGCCATAAAAAGTAATAAACCTGCGATATTCTTATCAGAAGCGTAGTCAATAACATTATCTATCAATCTCATGTTTTCTCCAATAAATCTTCCTTTAAGGAAACCACACAGTTAATGAATGTTATTGGAAACCAGTTTTTCGGTATAAGTTTAATTTTTCCTCGTCTCTGTGTAATCGAAGGTTTTCCCGTATTACAACGGTAGTTAAGGGCGTCGATCAAAATTGAAGACAATTCACTCGAGAACGTTTTATAGAACAATCCATTCCCGGCCTTTTATCAGGAACCATTAGCTTAAAGAGCTTTAAGGCAATCCTTTTCCGTCAGGGAAGCCTTCACAGCTTGTAGAGTCATCATGATTAAAGACAGTATCGTTCTCTAATAAAAGAATTCGTTATCTGGCAATACTGTATTTCTTTGGACGGCTTAGAGCTTTTTGTAAAAGGTTTTACATTCCGGATTGTGTTTGTCAAATTCACCTTCAGAAAACAGTTTTTCTCATCCGATGCTCGCTCGAGGCCGAATGCCTTTTTCCTTCTCCCCTACAAACTGTTCTCTTTTGAGAGGACCCTTCTGGATAGCTTGAATAAGATCAGCCTGTGACACATATGTGTTGAGGTAACGCCGAATGCTTCCCTGAAGGCAACTGAGTGTTCCAGGTTCGTAATCTTCGCCATTTGAGGAACTTTACCCTCTAAAGAAACATGTGCAGGAGGTCCTTTAATCTTGTACACCTCTTGTCATCGCATGCCAGGAAATGTAGAAATTGAAACGAGACCCAATTCGCGTTTTATTTGTCAGGCAGTTTTGCCTTTGTGATCATGTTTGAAGTCCGTGATGCGTCTGTCGCATCTTCATTACGGTGATTTCCTTGCTAAACCGCCAGAATAGCTCATTGGAGACTTAAAAGGGATGGGATGTCCACGACAGATTTTGATCGATGTAGACTTCTAAGGATTTGGTGTGGAGCTCTCTATCAATTCGTGACTTTCAAGTCAGTAAGTGAATGGCCAACGGTAGTAGCAAGTCTCTAACGCAAGCCTAGTAACATTAGGTCGGTTTTTGGAATATCCAGGCTAAGCTTATCTACATTAAGCCTTCATGAAGGTAACCTGCTTCAGTGTTTAGTGCTGATTCAAACTCTGGTGAGCTACTGGCGGCGATGCTAATAAATGTATCGTCGGCGTACATTCGCGGTAAGGCTTTACTCAGGCAGTTCGGCA